>NC_074683.1:41880469-42212969 GCF_029448725.1 Salvelinus fontinalis | reverse complement strand
ATTTTATTTCACTGTGTATGTAAATGTTTACAACTGATTTGGTGAACTTAGTCGATCTCTCTCTCTCTCTCTCTCTCTCTCTCTCTCTCTCTCTCTCTCTCTCTCTCTCTCTCTCTCTCTCTCTCTCTCTCTCGATGAAATGGTATCACTAAAGTTTAGTTTACACTGGATATTGAGCGTGGGTTCTTGGGATACATTTTTGCACGATCTCTGTGGCAGAGCATTAAAATGTGTTTAATATGAACAGTTCTGTTTCTGTACCCCCCCCCCCCCCCCCCCCCCCCCATTACTGGCCTACTACCCCCAGTGTGTGTGTGTATGACATTATACTGTATGGTGTGTCCTAGTTATCATGCTTGCCATAGATATGAAATGTGCCTGTAGAGTACAGCTCATCCATTGTGTAAATCTACCATTTCAGTGTTGAGAAAGAGAAACCTAGTCTTGCGGGAGCAGTCATGTGTGATACTTATTCATCAAGACAGGTGGACATGAACAAAAAAATAATGGACAAGTGTCTCTTTTGTACATAGTGGATGCAAATGGAAGACAATAAGAAGCCAAACAGTTGTTATATGAGTATTTGAGCTAAAAATAGGACTGTCCTCATATTTTGTGTTCTACTTTGTGACTGCGGTTTAAAAAAAAAAAATACGAAAGCAGAGGGAGGGGGACTGCGATGTCCAACTGTGTCCTCTGTGCTTTCCAATGCTGTATATGACCTGTCCCACACCTGTGATCAAAATGTCTTACCTATTGACCTACCTACAAACGGCACCTACAGAGTATTTGTTATATATATACAGATTGACGTATATGACAAGAGTTCCCAAACGCTGTATCATTGAGTTTTGAATAAATCTGTCATTTGTTAGCTGTTGGTATTTTGGATGTTTTGTCAGAAGCACGCTTTATTTCACTGTGTTGGATGTCACTGTCAACAAGGCTCCAGGCTGAACCATTGGAACAGGAAATGTGAGAACAAAATGGTGTCTTTTCTCATGAATATACGCTTGATGTTACCTTGTTGTTTTTGGTCTGCAACAGAGAGCGGTGTGCTGAGGTAAAACCAATGAGGGGTGAACGGATCAGGATGATCTGGATGTAGTGTGCCTCTCTCTCTTCTTCCTTCTGCTCTTCCTCTCCAACATGGCTCCTCTGCCTCCTCTGTCGTTGTGTCTCGTGGTTCTGTGTCTGCCTAACTAACCCACAGCTTCTCCACCATCTCCTGTGTTTGTGTCCTGTTGTGTCAATTTTGCTTCCGATACCATGTAGCCGATCACAAATCAGCACCAATCAGGAACTCAATCACTTATGTTAGATAAACGGTGTGTAGACGTTGCCCTTGGCTTAAGCACAGATCTAGGATCAGGTTACAGAGTTAGGATCCCACAATTCTAACCTCAGCCATTAGGGGTTGGAAGTCCAAACTGACCTTGGATCAGCATATCTAGCGTGTTGTGTTGTGTTTGGAACAGGGGCGATGCGGAGGGACACAGGGCTGCAAGTCATCATCCCTGGAGAGGAGAAGATCATTGTGGAGGAGACCACGAGCAACGGACAGACTGTAGTCGGAGAGAAGTAAGACCTCCACCTTCCGTCCTCCTTCTCTTCTCCCCCTTGTTCTTCCTCCTCCTAATCCCTACTTCCTCTCCCACACTTCCTCCTCTTCATTTTGGTCAGGGATGAGTATCTTGGTAACCCCTGACAGTTTCTGTCGTCATGTGCTGGAAGAAATTCCCAAATGAAAGTGGGATGGTGTTTTCATAAGAATGCTTCTGTTTCTGAACGAATAAGTACTAGTTAGTATGTAGACTAGTGCAGTACTGTCTGCATACATACAGTGTCTTCAGAAAGTATTCAGACCCCTTGACCTTTTCCACATTTTGTTACGTTACAGCCTTATTCTAAATTCTTAAATTGTTTTTTTTTCTTTACCCATAACGACAAAGGAAAAACAGATTTTTAGACATCGAGACATCGAGTCTCATAGCAAAAGGTCTGCATACTTATTGAAATACTGTATTTATTTGTTTTTAAATGTAATGAATTTGACTGTTTTCGCTTTGTCATTATGGGGTATTGTGTGTAGATTGCTAAAAAAGTACATATTTGATACGTTACAGCCTTATTCTAAAATGTACCAAAATGTGGAAAAAGTCAAGGGGTCTAAATACTTCCCGAAGACCCTGTATATAGTCATGTATTTGCCTCTAGGATGGTATTAACCATGTGTGTTGTGTTGAAGGAGCCTCGAGGATGTAGTGTACGCCCTGAGGGACGAGGTACAGGAGCTCAAACAGGTAAATGTCCGCTCTGTGTCACCATCCCACTGGCTTATAACGGGCATATGACAGCTCATGACCGCTTAAGACACCTGACATAACACTGTTATGACGGATGAAGTAGTAAAACTACAACCGAATGCTTGCACTCACCTTTGACCCCTCAACAGGACAATAAGAAGATGAAGAGGTCACTGGAGGAGGAGCAGAGGGCACGGAAAGATCTGGAGAAAGTGGTCAGGAGGGTCTTAAAGACTATGAACGACCCCACCTGGGACGAGACTAACTTATGAGGTGTGTGTGTGCATATGAGATGGTGTGTGTGTGTGTGTGTGTGTGTGTGTGTGTGTGTGTGTGTGTGTGTGTGTGTGTGTGTGTGTGTGTGTGTGTGTGTGTGTGTGTGTGTGTGTGTGTGTGTGTGTGATGGAGAAACGTGTGTGAGTGTGAATGACTGTTTGCTTGCGGAAACGTGGTTGTGTGTGTGTGTGTGTGTGTGTGTAGAACTAGGACCCTGAGTTTTCCCCGGTCAGGTCACATGGCTAGGAAAAAGTTGTGGCTCCACCTATAACAATGAGGAACGTCTGTGGATCTCTCCCTAAACCAACATGGACCTGGAGTCTTCCCTCTCTCCCTCCCTCCGTCTCTGTTTACAAATGATACTCAGCAAAGCATTACAGCTCTAATGGTACTGTACAAAAACAACTCCTCATTCACCTCTTCTCTACTGTTATTTAATTACTATGAAATCTATCCATTTTAATGTCTTATATTTCCATTGTCTTGTGGTCTTCTGTGTAAGGACTTGTAGCGGCCTGCCTTGTGGTTGGGCCTTGTGTTGTCATTGACCGGTGGGTCAGAAGGGATTTGTACAGAAATGGACTGGCTGGTGTTGGTACTAACTGGTATTTGTACCTTCTGGCATTGGTACTGACTGGTATTGATATTGGTACTGACTGGTATTTATATTGGTATTGGTACTGACTGGTATTGATATTGATATTGGTACTGACTGGTATTGATATTGGTACTGACTGGTATTGATAATGATATTGGTACTGACTGGTATTTATATTGGTATTGGTACTGACTGGTATTGATATTGATATTGGTACTGACTGGTATTGGTATTGGTACTGACTGGTATTGATAATGATATTGGTACTGACTGGTATTGATATTGGTATTGGTACTGATTGGTATTTATATTGGTATTGGCACTGACTGGTATTGATATTGATATTGGTACTGACTGGTATTTATATTGGTATTGGTACTGACTGGTATTTATATTGGTATTGGTACTGACTTGTATTTATATTTATATTGCTACTGACTGGTATTGATATTGGTACTGACTGGTATTGGTAATGGTACTGACTGGTATTGGTAATGGTACTGACTGGTATTGGTATAGGTACTGACTGGTATTGATATTGGTATTGGTACTGGCTGGTATTGGTATTGGTACTGATTGGTATTGGTACTGATTGGTATTGGTACTGACTGGTATTGATATTAGTATTGGTACTGACTGGTATTGATATTAGTATTGGTACTGACTGGTATTGATATTAGTATTGGTACTGACTGGTATTGGTATTGGTACTGGCTGGTATTGGTATTGGTAATGACTGGTATTGGTATTGGTACTGACTGGTATTGGTATTGGTACTGACTGGTATTGGTACTGGCTGGTATTGATATTGATATTGGTACTGACTGGTATTTATATTGGTATTGGTACTGACTGGTATTGGTACTGACTGGTATTGATATTGGTACTGACTGGTATTGTTATTGGTACTGACTGGTATTGGTATTGGTACTGACTGGTATTGATATTGGTATTGGTACTGACTGGTATTGTTATTGGTACTGACTGGTATTGGTATTGGTACTGACTGGTATTGATATTGGTATTGGTACTGACTGGTATTGATATTGGTATTGGTACTGACTGGTATTGATATTGGTACTGAATGGTATTGATATTGGTACTGACTGGTATTGATATTGATACCGGCTGGTATTGATATTGGTACTGACTGGTATTGATATTGCTACTGGCTGGTATTGATATTGGTACTGACTGGTATTGATATTGGTACCGGCTGGTATTGATTTTGATACAGGCTGGTATTGATTTTGGTACTGACTGGTATTGATATTGGTATTGGTACTGATTGGTATTTATATTGGTATTGGTACTGACTGGTATTGATATTGATATTGGTACTGACTGGTATTTATATTGGTATTGGTACTGACTGGTATTTATATTGGTATTGGTACTGACTGGTATTGATATTGGTACTGACTGGTATTGGTACTGACGGGTATTGATATTGGTACTGACGGGTATTGATATTGGTACTGACGGGTATTGATATTGGTACTGACGGGTATTGATATTGGTACTGACGGGTATTGATATTGGTACTGAAGGGTATTGATATTGGTACTGACTGGTATTGATATTGGTACTGACTGGTATTGATATTGGTATTGGTACTGACTGGTATTGATATTGGTATTGGTACTGACTGGTATTGATATTGTTACTGACTGGTATTGATATTGATATTGCTACTGACTGGTATTGATATTGGTACTGACTGGTATTGGTATTGGTACTGACTGGTATTGGTATTGGTACTGACTGGTATTGGTACTGGCTGATATTGGTACTGGCTGATATTGGTATTGGTACTGATTGGTATTGGTACTGATTGGTATTGGTACTGACTGGTATTGATATTAGTATTGGTACTGACTGGTATTGATATTAGTATTGGTACTGACTGGTATTGATATTAGTATTGGTACTGACTGGTATTGATATTGGTACTGACTGGTATTGGTACTGACGGGTATTGATATTGGTACTGACTGATATTGATATTAGTATTGGTACTGACTGGTATTGATATTGGTACTGACTGGTATTGGTACTGACGGGTATTGATATTGGTACTGACTGGTATTGATATTAGTATTGGTACTGACTGGTATTGGTATTGGTACTGGCTGGTATTGGTATTGGTACTGACTGGTATTGGTATTGGTACTGGCTGGTATTGATATTGATATTGGTACTGACTGGTATTGATATTGGTACTGACTGGTATTGGTACTGACGGGTATTGATATTGGTACTGACTGGTATTGATATTGGTATTGGTACTGACTGGTATTGATATTGGGACTGACTGGTATTGATATTGGTATTGGTACTGACTGGTATTGATATTGGTACTGACTGGTATTGATATTGGTACTGAATGGTATTGATATTGGTACTGACTGGTATTGATATTGATACCGGCTGGTATTGATATTGGTACTGACTGGTATTGATATTGATATTGGTACTGGCTGGTATTGACTGGTATTGATATTGGTATTGACTGGTATTGATATTGGTATTGGTACTGACTGGTATTGATATTGATATTGGTACTGACTGGTATTGATATTGGTATTGGTACTGACTGGTATTGATATTGGTATTAATACTGGCTGGTATTGGTACTGACTGGTATTGGTACTGACTGGTATTGATATTGGTATTAATACTGGCTGGTATTGATATTGGTATTAATACTGGCTGGTATTGATTTTGGTATTAATACTGGCTGGTATTGGTACTGACTGGTATTGGTACTGACTTGTATTGATATTGATATTAATACTGGCTGGTATTGATATTGGTATTAATACTGGCTGGTATTGGTACTGACTGGTACTGGTACGCTTTGATGTAAATATGAACATTGCTGAGGTATGAAATAAAATGTGTTTTTAGCGACTCCAAACCTCGTCCTTGTACTGCAGAAAGACTGATGATGACGATGATGATGATGAATTGAATTTACGTAGCGCTTTCCAGGTGCTCAAAGCACTTTACATTCATACCTCATGTACCACCAATGTGCAACACCCACCTAGGTGATGCCACGCTAGCCGCTCTGCAGCAGAAAGCTCACCGTACATCCGCTACTATCCGTCTGTGTACTGTATCTCTAACTGGTGTCAGTGTCTCATAGCCTCTCTGTCACCCAGCGTATCATGAGTCACCAAGCAGGTAATGAACCAGGTTGATGCTTCAGGACCACATGTAGTATGCATGCATCCCAAGTGGCACTCTGGGCTCTAGTCAAAGTAGTGCACTATAAAAGGAATAGGGTGCCATTTGAGACGTAATCTTCTCTGATAAACACAAGCTAACATGTCTGAGTACAGGCTGGGTGCCAGGGGCCTCTGGGAGATCTGATCATGTTCTGTAGGGGGGCTGTAGTCTGCCTGAAAGGTAAGAATGACATTTGAAAGGGGAGATCAGGACATGACATTCTACAGGTATTTATGAGGCAACGTGATATGAAGGCTTGGGAGCAGGATGATAACAACAACCAGGATGGCGATCCAAAGGAAGGGAGGTTGGTTCTCTCTCTCTCTCTCACACACACACACACACACACACACACACACACACACACACACACACACACACACACACACACACACACACACACACACACACCACACACACACACCACACACCACACACCACACACCACACACCACACACACACACACACTGCCAACAATTTAAGCAGGGAAGCATGGGGTGATGAAGATATCTTCTCCTTTCTCTCACTCCTTTGGCAAGTAAGTTGTGTGTGTGATTATATCCCACCTTATCGATGTGACAAGCCTATCAAAGACCTTTGTGTGGTCTGACTCTCCTGCTTTGGTTTCTAAAGGAAAAGGCTCTAATTCTGCTGGTGTCGCCTCAAAGGCTCAAATGTCATCCTTTATCAACGTACCGCCATCACCTTGTTCCCTGATTGGTACTGGCTAAAGTCACACTTTGTCTTCTGTTTAACTATACCTGCATAAATACAAAGGAACATAAAACCTAGATTTTTCCACTGTAACACCCAGATCTAACACTCAGATTGATGCTAGCCAGGACAGGTTTACTTTCTATTCTACACTGAGCAAAAATATAAATGCAAATGGCAAAAATTTCAGAGCTACAGTTCATATAAGGAAATCAGTCAATTGAAATAAATGAATTAGGCCCTAATCTATGGATTTCACGATTAGGAATACAGATATGCATCTGTTGATGACAGATATCTTAAAAAAAAGGTAAGGGCGTGGATCAGAAAACCAGTCAGTATCTGGTGCGACCACCATTTGGCACAACACATCTCCTTCACATAGAGTTGATCGGGCTGTTGATTGTGGCCTTCGGAATGCTGTCCGTCTCCTCTTCAATGACTGCATGAAGTTGCTGGATATTGGCGGGAACTGGAAAACACTGTCGTACACGTCGATCCATAGCATCCCAAACATGCTCAATAGGTGACATGTCTGAGTATGCAGGCCATGGAAGAACTAAGACATTTTCAGCTTCCAGGAATTCTGTAAAGATCCTTGCGACATGGGGCCGTGGATTATCATTCTGAAACATGAGGTGATGGCGGTGGATGAATGGCACAACAATGGACCTCAGGATCTCGTCAAGGTATCTCTGTGCGTTCAGATTGTCGTTAATTAAATGCAATTGTGTTCGTTGTACATAGCTTATACCTGCCTGCCCATACCATAACCCATCTGCCACCATGGGGCACTCTGTCCACAACATTGACATCAACAACCCGTTCGCCCACACGCCACCATACACACTGTCTGCCATCTGCCCGGTACAGTTGTAACCGGGATTCATCGGTGAAGAGCACACTTCTCCAGCGTTCCATCGATGGTTAGCATTTGCCCACTGACGTCGGTTACGATGTCTAACTGCAGTCAGGTCAAGACTCTGGTGAGCACGCAGATGAGCTTCCCTGAGACGGTTTCTGACAGTTTGTGCAGAAATTCTTTGGTTGTGCAAACCCATAGTTCTATCAGCTGTTCGGGTGGCTGGTCTCACAGGTGAAGAACCCGGATGTGGAGGTCCTGGGCTGGCGGTCTGCGTTTGTGAGTCTGGTTGGACTTACTGCCAAATTCTCTAAAACGACATTGGAGGCAGTTTATGGTAGAGAAATGGACATTAACTTATCTGGCAACAGCTCTGGTGGACGTTCCTGCAGTCAGCATGCCAATTGCACGCTCCCTCAACTTGATACATCTGTGGCATTGTGTTCTGTGACAAAATTGCACATTTTAGTGGCCTTTTATTGTCCCAGTACAAGGTGCACCTGTGTATTGATGATGCTGTTTAATCAGCTTCTTGATATGCCACACCTGTCAGGTGGATGGATTATCTTGGCAAAGGAGAAATGCTCACTAACAGGGATGTCAACAAATTTGTGCATAACATTTGAGAGAAATAAGCTTTATGTGCATATGAAGAATTTCGGGGATCTTTTATTTCAGCTCACTTTACATGTTGAATTTATATTTTTGTTCAGTGTATTTACAGTTTACACATTGGAAGAAACTGTGAAGAAGAAATTGTCTTAGTCCCATTGTTCATCTTTGACCTGGCATAATCCTCTCTCTCTCTCTCCTTTCTCATTTTCTTTATTTTCTTTCTTTTTCTTTCTTTCCTTCTTTCTTTCTTTTTCTCTGTTTCCCTCTGCTTTCTTAGAGAGAGAGTGGCAGCTTGTCACTGACAGGGCCACAATGTGCCCTTGACTATTGTAGAGTTCTGTTAAAGCATCAAGGTGTCTCTCGCTCACGTCTTCTTTCTTTCTTTTTCTCTATTTTCAAAGCTGTAAATCAATCAGCTGTGGGAACACACACACTTTCCTCTCCTCTCTGTCTATTCAACGGCCAGTGATCATTTAGAGTTGACATGTATTGTGAAGAACTGAGCTGCTCTTTCTTATTCTCTCCTCCTTTCTCTTTCAACTGTCTGTCATTCATGTCCAGGCCAATATACACACACCAAAAAGAAGAAAGCGAAGAAACGGAAGGATAAATTGATGGATGGAAGGATAAGCGAAAGAAACTATCCTTCTCTTTAAAGGTTTGTTATTGTACAGGAGACTGTCTTCTCTTCCCAGTCATTTCTACTCTGTGTTTTTTAGTCTGAAAGCCCATCCGCGAGCTCCCTTTGTCAAGGAAAGCAATAAGGCCCCATTGAATGGCTCTGAATGGGGCCTGCCATCCTTAGAGGCTGCGGCCAGTCCACTTCTATTCTTTAGCCTCCTATCTAATTGGAGCTGAAATGAAATGGAGGTTTCTTTATGAAAATAGCCTTTGTTTGGCCTGCAGCGCTGGTAATTCATAAACAATAAGCTGGGAGGCCATTGTGGGGATAATAATACATGCAGTCTGCTGGAGACGCAGCGAAGGCAGCAGAACACTGGTGGAGAGTATATAAGGATAGGAAGAGAAGAAGAGCAATGGGAAAGAGATGGCAGAGAAATTCTAGGAGTGACATGAAATATGGGGAAAGGAGTGACAGGTGAAGATGGGGACAGAGAGAGGGATGGGCAGTGAGTGAGTGCCTCTGGGCAGACATTGACTCAGTCAGGAGTTGAGAGGACTGAAAGATTTTTGGGGAATGCAGTAGGATAACGGTGCAGTACTAGATGATATAAAGTGTGGAGCAGAGAGAGGAAATGGGGAAGACGGTGTGTGGCTGGATTAGAGGAGGAGGGTGGAGGAGTCGGCATAACAGAAGGACAGATTTGACTCAGAAAGCTCAATGGATTACAGATTTGTGAGCTGGTGGTTTGTCACTACTTGCTGGCAGTTACATTCTCTCTCTGCCTCTCTCTCTATGCCATTTCTCTCCAGCTCAACTTTAGGGCAGAGTAAGCTCTGTGGCTGAGTGTAGTCTGTCAGAGCAAACTGAGAGGGCAAAAGGGAGAGGCAGGAGAGCTGATGAGGTGCTTGTAACTGGACCTGCTTCTCCTTGCTTTGGAATGTGACTCCCTCAATTCAAGAAGCTTCAATGACTCAATCACTGATGGGATACTTCTCTCACTAAGAATATCAGGTGGAATTAAATCTGACAAAGACTCTTTGATTGAAATGGGAGTGCAGCAATGGGAGCAGAGCATCCAAATTCTCCAGGTATGTCTCTATTTCCCCCATGGTATTTAGTGTTCCCTGCACCTGGGGATGTGCTTTCAGTTTATTAGATCTGCGTACTTTAGTTACAGAGAATTTTCATTCTACCTTTTCTCCCTGGATGCAGAGAGGAGAAGTCTTTTTGAAAGTGTTGTGCAGCTGAAAGAAATTGAGCGACACCAGTGACTTTACCTTTCATTACTGGAGGAGAGGAGAGGAGAGGAGAGGAGAGGAGAGGAGAGGAGAGGAGAGGAGAGGAGAGGAGAGGAGAGGAGAGGAGAGGAGAGGAACATATTGCGGTCCAGAATAAAGAGTCTCTAAGGCTTCTACCTGTAAGTGACATGTGACATCTGAGTATGTCTTTAAACAGCTAGTGTGTGTGTGATGAAGTTAGATCAAATGTTATCTTATCTGCATTTGTACATGTCACATCCTAATGGTTATGATTAGGACTTGAGGAGGGTGCACCGATCCTAGATTTGTATCTGAAGCCATTCATGTAGTAACACATATCTTGGCACTAGATGGCAGTGTTGGTCAATAAATTAAATCCATAGGATTCAATATAAAACCTTCTCCGAGTGTAGAATGAGTGTTGTAAATTCAACCACTAGGTGGCAATCAAACCACACAAATATCCTGTTGGTGCCTCCTTGCTACATAGCGTGTGTGTTTATTTGAACGCAGCTGACTGCTTAGTAGCAGTCAGTAGGAATGGTTGGCAGGTTTGAAAATGTGTGTTTGTGCCTAGAAGCATGTGTGCGTGACAGCGGTCAGTAGAAGTGGTTGGCACAGGGAGGCTGGTAATCAGGCAGTGGGCAAACGGGGTGGCAGCAGTCCGAGACGTTTGTGGGAGATTATCCCAAAATGATCCCTAGAATTATCCCCAGAATAACAGCCGGAGAGAGAGGCCTTGTCCGTGGATGGGGATGGAGGGAGGAGGGGGTGAAAGAGGGAAAGTCAGATGGAGGGGGGTGTGTGGGTGTGTGTGTGTGTGTGTGTGTGTGTGTGTGTGTGTGTGTGTGTGTGTGTGTGTGTGTGTGTGTGTGTGTGTGTGTGTGTGTGTGTGTGTGTGTGTGTGTGTGTGTGTGTGTGTGTGTGTGTGTGTGTGTGTGTGTGTAATGAGCCTGGCAGTGTTGGTACATTGGAGTAATGAACCATGTTAATCCAAACCAAACAGCAATTAGCAGCAGATTTGACTAACACTGGAGATACAGTTAGACTCTCATAAAGGGACAGAGCACCCAAGCTACCTGTGTGTGTGGTTGTGTATGGTTGTGCGTGTTTGTGTGTGTTGAATATAATATGTGAGCCACAAACACTGACCTGTTTACTGAACACTTACAGAACACTTATCATGGAGTTGTTATATTCCACTTATCCCTCCAAGAAGGCCTCCAACACACACACCACAGGCGGCTGGTGAGGGGAGGATGGCTCATAATAATGTCTGGAACGGCGCAAATGGAATGGCATCAAACACCTGGAAACCATCTATTTGGTCCATTTGATTCCATTCCACCTATTCCGCTCCAGCCATTACTACAAGCCCATCCTCCCCAATTAAGGTGCCACCAACCTCCTGTGACACATCCACACACGTACACACACACACCCCCTAGCTGAGAATACTAAATGTGTTCTCTATTCATGTCATAAACGTCTCTCCAACAGTGTAAGCTGTAGTTACCGGGTTACGGTGTGTGTATGTGTGTATTCATCTCTTCTGCCAATATATTGTACACATACACTTACTAGGTGTGTGCCTGTGTGCGCATGTTTAAAAAGCTCCTACCTTATTGTGAACCATTTTTCTGCATGGACGTCAGTGAGGCCGTGACGTTACATTACAGTACTATAATTATAGTAATTCAACATAATGGAGACCCCTGCACCTACACACACAGGAACATTACATTTTGTATGAATTAGACCAATAGAGTAGGGAAGTGCAGCAGAATAGAATAAGAATTTAATTTAGCCCCACATTCCAATTCCAACTAGAATTGACCCAGTACCTTGTGTACCTGCATGGACAGTATTAATCTGGCGAGGTATTGGCAGTGGCACAAAAGACCGACCTTTTTGTTTGTGTGTGTGTGTGTGTGTGTGTGTGTCGCCCCCCCCATTCTCTTTTACCATCCTCACCCTTCTCTCTCTTATCTCCATTAGTGCCAAACCCCTCCATGTCCTATTGACAGGACACACATAGAGGTGTGTGTGTGTTATCGGGGGTGACGTGAGTGAGATCTGCTGAGTTAGTGATCCGGGACGATAATATTGTTAGCCTGTGTGCGTGCGTGCGTGTGTGGTTTACTAAAGTGCTAACTCCTCTTTTTTTCCCAAGATTTTGTATGTAGATTTTTTTGTAGAGAACATTATTTATAATAAATATGACATTGAAATTTACTGTACATAAATGGCTCCTCTTGAACACCCACTCCTTGCCATCATTACGGCCAGCTAACGCCAGCCATTCAGAAAAAACAGACCCTGCAATTTGCATTGACATTTGAATGATAGTCAGGTTGTGTTTGTCAGGGGTGTTGGTATTCTCAGTGGATGTAACAAATATGTGTTAAGAGTGGCTGCAGAGACTGTGGGTGTGGATCTCACTCTCTGCCTCTCAATTCAACTCAAAGGGCCTTATTGGCTTGGGAAACATGTTTACATTGCCAAAGCAAGTGAAGTAGATAATTAACAAAATGGAAATAAATCATCAAAAATGAACAGTAAACATTAGACTCACAAAGGTTTCAAAATAATAGAGACATTTCAAATGTTATATTATAGCTATGTACAGTGTTGTAACAATGTGAAAATTGTTGTAGTACAAAAGGGAAAATAAATAGACAGATAAATAGAGTTTGGATTCACAATGGTGTTTGTGCTTCACTGGTTGCCCATTTCTTGTGGCAACAGGTCGCAAAGCTTGCTGCTGTGATGGCACACTGTGGTATTTCACCTAATAGATATAGGAGTTTATCAAATTCTTTGTGGGTCTGTATAATCTGAAATGTGTCATGAATTTGTCAGGAGGTTAGGAAGTGCAGCTCAGTTTCCACCTCATTTTGTGGGAAGTGTGCACATAGCCTGTCTTCTCTTGAGAGACAGTTCTGCCTACGGCGGCCTCTCTCAATAGCAAAGCTATTCTCACTGAGTCTGTATATAGTCGAAGTGTTCCTTAATTGTTGGTCAGTCACAGTGGTAGGTATTCTGCCACTGTGTACTCTCTGTTTAGGACCAAATAGCATTCCATTTTTTGGTTAGTTCTTTCCAATGTGTCAAGTACTGTGAATGTGTCATTGATTGGTAAGATCTGGCTAATCACCACGACTCATAAACTCACCAGCTGTATAATGTCAGCTGGCCCTTCTACACTACACACCTCTCATTTTTCTCTCTCGCTCACTCTCTCGCTCTCTCCCTCTCGCTCTCTCTCTGTCTCTGTCTCTCGCTCCTTCACTCTCTCTGGTTAAAAGAGTAATTGCATTGTTGTTTACTACAAACGGCTTCACAGTAAGCAACACGTGTGCACACACACACACACACACACACACACACACACACACACACACACACACACACACACACACACACACACACACACACACACACACACACACACACACACACACACACACAAATATTTGGGTAGTACTGGTCATGTGTTTAAATGAGCTCTCCTCTTGTCCTCCTCTCAGCTAGAAGTGCTGCTCGCTCCCAGCGCTCACTGAGAGAGAAATGTACCCTATGGGTGACCCTAGCCAAGTGTATGTATGTGATGACTAAAATGCCCTCTCCAATGAGCAACTCTCACACTCATGTAATATTTCACATCCCTGTTCCAACTGTTGTATTGTAGTAGTAGTAGTAGTAGTAGTAGTGGTAACACTCTTTGGATAGTTCATCTGGAGATGCTACAAGACTACCAGTAACATTTCAACTAACTACTTACCCTAACCATTACCCTAACCCTTACCCTAACCCTAACCCTTTTACCTTAATCCTTATCCTAACCCTTACCCTAATCCTTATCCTAACCCTTACCCTAACCCTTACCCTAATCCTTATCCTAATCCTTATCCTAACCCTTATTCTAAACTTAACCCTAACCCTAACTACTTACCCTAACCCTTATCCTAACCCTTATTCTACACTTAACCCTAACCCTAACCCTTACCCTAACCCTTATCCTAACCCTTATTCTAAACTTAACCCTAACCCTAACCTTTAACAAGCAGTTGCTTATCAACAGATAGTTTGTTGATAGTATGACCATCTGTAAAGCCTCTACAGATGGAAAATCCAAATAAAGTGTGACCATTTGATTTGTTTTTATTTATATCCCCAAAATGCCTAAATATATTTATAATTCTGCCAATATTGACACATCTGTATGTTTAAATCATATTTCAAATGTATAAAATGTATAATCTAATAATAATACTGCAGGTCTAATGTAATGCAGATTTGAACCACAAGTGTGTTAAAACATGCAGTTTCTGGTCTGAGATGTTGGTGGCGCTGTTGCTATGTGGTGGAGCCTGTTGGGCCCATACAGCACAGCATTACATTAAGCTGCATTATCTAAACACTCAACAAACTTAAATTAAATTTGTGAGTTTTTCCCCCGTCCAGATTCTGTCGTGTGATTGGTCCGTAGTGGGATCCCATTCTCTCCTTATTGTTAGTGCAGATGTGGCGGTATCCATTGGTCCTCATCCACTCACAAATTGAATCAGAATCAATTTGACCTTTTAAGAAAATATACGCAGCATGCTCTTCACCAGATATGTATGAGTGTATGCATGCAGAGAGAGAGAGAGTGTGTGTGTGTGTGTGTGTGTGTGTGTGTGTGTGTGTGTGTGTGTGTGTGTGTGTGTGTGTGTGTGTGTGTGTGTGCGCGAGAGAGAGAGAGCTTGCTCTGAAGTGGAAGGCAGCGTCTCCATGTTAAGCCAGGAATAGACCAATTAGTGTGTATTGGGGTTAGCAACAGAGCAGGCAGCCATGTGAATGTGTCATTGATTGGTAAGATCTGGCTAATCACCACGACTCATAAACTCACCAGCTTTATAATGTCAGCTGGGCCTTCTACACTACACACCTCTCATTTTTTACTCTCTCACTCCATTCATTCATTCCTTCCTTTCTGTTTATTTTCCCATCTGTCTTCTCAGTCTTCTCTCTCTTCCTTCCCTTCTTTTCATTTCGATCCCCTCTTCTCTATTTCTTCCTTCCTTTCGTCGTCTCTCTCCTCCGTCTTCTATGATGAGTTGAGATGCAGCAGGAGAAGGAAACACAGGCTCATGATGATGACTTCCTCCGTTACACTAAAGTAGTTAACATTGCCACATTGAAGGAGTGTCAAAAAGGAGATGGAGAGAAAGTGGTGTTTGTGTATTTATGTTTGTGGAAGTTAATGTTTATCATATATTGCGATGTGCATATTCTTCCATCTAGCTTCACTCATAAGAAGTCCTCATCCTAAACAGCTGTGATAGAAGCCATGATGGTAGGAACAGAGTGAGGGAACAGGGAAGCTAACCTACAGCTGAGTACTGGCTCACGGCACCTCCTCATTGGTCATTTATTTCTCCTTCTCCCTCCTCCCTTTTAAACGCAAATCAAATTAGTGGGCCTGAACCTCTCTGTGGTGTAATAGGTATTAGTTATCATATTAATTAGCATCAGATTGACAGCATGGCAGACAGCTGGGGGCACGTGTGTGTGTGTGTGTGTGTGTGTGTGTGTGTGTGTGTGTGTGTGTGTGTGTGTGTGTGTGTGTGTGTGTGTGTGTGTGTGTGTGTGTGTGTGTGTGAGGGGAGTTACAGGGCAGACACACCAGTATTTGATTTGTTGTGTTGCTAATGTGACACTGATTATACAGGTCATGGTAAAACAAAGCTGTGCCTCGGCTATGCTAATACAGACGCTGAGATGGCGAGGTTGTCACACGCACTGTTAAGGACACGCATACACACACAACAAACCAAACAAACACGGGGAGAGATTTTTTATTTTAAGTGAAAAACCGTTGCCATGGAGAGGAGAGGTTAGGGTATTTGACCTATCTTATAATGCCGCCTCTTGTCCCCAGAGCTGTAATTTCATGAGAAAATGTGTTCCAAGAGAATGTATTGATCTCTATGTTTATGAGCAGATAAATGCAGTAGTGATGGTTGAGGTGGAGGGTTATTTGGATGTGCTCAATCCATTGTGTTTATCTAGTCTGCTGTTGATGCGGGGAGAACTGGGGCTCTTTCTCTCTCAGCGGGGCATCTTTTTTGTCTGGGTTGTGTGTGTGTGTGTGTGTGTCTGTTGTGGGCAAGGCGTGAGCAAGGTGCAATAGGCAGTCTGCAGTATAAAGAGGTGTGCGTGATCAGACTGAATCTTTCAGACTTGCTATATACTGAACTCAACATAACCCTGGTTAGCGTTCTGAGGTAGGGCTACATGGTATATACTGAACTCAATACTACCCTGTTAACATTCTGAGGTAGGGCTACATGGTATATACTGAACTCAATACTACCCTGTTAACATTCTGAGGTAGGGCTACATGGTATATACTGAACTCAATACTACCCTGTTAACATTCTGAGGTATGGCTACATGGTATATACTGAACTCAATACTACCCTGTTAACATTCTGAGGTAGGGCTACATGGTATATACTGAACTCATTACTACCCTGTTAACATTCTGAGATAGGGCTACATGGTATATACTGAACTCAACACAGCCCTGGTTAGTGTTCTGAGGTAGGGCTACATGGTATATACTGAACTCAACACAGCCCTGGTTAGTGTTCTGAGGTAGGGCTATAGTGTGAAGCAGTGGCGATTTTAGCATGTAAATCTTGGTGGGGTAAAAAAGAAACATGTTTTGATGCATGCCAGCAAAGCCACTACACAACACAACACTAAACAATACATTAATTGCACACTAGCGGTGACAAATGGTGCCCACAAACTGTTAGGGCCTACATAAAGCTTTCCCAACACCTTACCACCGCTACACGTGGCTATTAGTGGAGCCTTGTCTGGCAGCGAAACAGTTAATTCAGCCTCATTTATTGCCTTTTTAAAAAACATAGCTGATATGGCTGACTTGTTTAAACAAATGTGGTTTCTACTGACAATTGAGATGTACAAATTATGGCATAAGGGGATGACTGTCACGCCCTGACCTTAGTTTTCTATATTTTCTGTATTATTTTGGTCAGGTCAGGGTGTGACGAGGGTGGGTATGTGTGTTGTTGTCTTGTCTAGGGTTTTTGTTTATCTATGGGGATTTTGTATGTCTAGGTAATGTAGGTTTATGGTGGCCTGAATTGGTTCCCAATCAGAGGCAGCTGTTTATCGTTGTTTCTGATTGGGGATCCTATTTAGGTTGCCATTTTCCATTTAGGTTTTATGGGTAGTTGTCTATGTGGAGTTGCATGTCAGCACTCGTTCTATTTAGCGTCACGTTCGTTTTTGTTAGTTTGTTCAGTGTTCTTCCGTTATTAAAAGAAGAATGTATTCATATCACGCTGCGCCGTGGTCTCCTCAAACGACGGACGTGACAACGACGAGCGGATGAAGCAATCCGTAATTTCGATTTAGACATAAATGGTCGAGCTAGGATGGACGTAGTCAGTATAACTATTTGTTCTGCGCTTTTGAAATGTACAGCAACAGAATTCAGAACATGGCCGTTCTTACTGTATTCTCCCTATTCACCAAGTCAGAACCGTAGGATAAATAAAGGTGGCGTATAAGCAGACAATGAAAGCTCTTTCGGTATTTAATGATTACATGTCTCTAAAACAGGCTATAGGCTACATGTGCACCACCAAGTCAGAACAGTAGGCTAAATTATGAGGAGGAAAGGAACCAAATTATTAGGGTGAAGCACATGGGCTACTAACAGCTTACAACACAACATACACTTAGTATTACTTTCTTAGCTACGGTATACATATCTTCTTGGCAGATACAGTTGAAGTCGGAAGTTTACGTACACTTAGGTTGGAGTCATTAAAACTCGTTTTTCAACCACTCCACAAATTTCTTGTTCACAAACTGTAGTTTTGGCAAGTCGGTTAGGACATCTACTTTGTGCATGGCACAAGTCATTTTTTCCATTAAATGTTTACAGACAGATTATTTCACTTATAATTCACTGTATCACAATTCCAGTTGGTCAGAAGAATAGATGGCATACAATAAGTTGACTGGGAAAATTCCAGAAAATTATGTCATGGCTTTAGAAGCTTCTGATCGGCTAATTGACATCATTTGAGTCAATTGGAGGTGTACCTGTGGATGTATTTCAAGGCCTACCTTCAAACTCAGTGCCTCTTTGCTTGACATCATGGGAAAATCAAAAGAAATCCGCCAAGAACTCAGCAAAAGAAATTGTAGACCTCCACAAGTCTGGTTCATCCTTGGGAGCAATTTCCAAAAGCCTGAAGGTACCACGTTCATCTGTACAAACAATAGTACGCAAGTATAAACACCATGGGACCACATAGCCTCGTACCGCTCAGGAAGGAGACGCGTTCTGTTTCCTGGAGATGAACGTACTTTGGTATGAAAAGTGCAAATCAATCCCAGAACAACAGCAAAGGACCTTGTGAAGATGCTGGAGGAAACAGGTACAAAATATCTACATTCACAGTAAAACAAGTCCTATATTGACATAACTTGAAAGGCCGTTCAGCAAGGAAGAAGTCACTGCTCCAAAACCGCCATAAAAAGCCAGACTACGGTTTGCAACTGCACATGGGGACAGAGATCGTACTTTTTGGAGAAATGTCCTCTGGTCTGATGAAACACAAATAGAACTGTTTGGCCATAATGACCATTGTTATGTTTGGAGGAAAAAGGGGGAAGCTTGCAAGCCATAGAACACCATCCCAATCGTGAAGCACGGGGGTGGCAGCATCATGTTGTGGGGGTGCTTTGCTGCAGGAGGGACTGGTGCACTTCAAAAAATAGATGGCATCATTAGGAAGGAAAATTATGTGAATATATTGAAGCAACATCTCAAGACGTCAGTCAGGAAGTTAGTGTGGTTACAAATGGGTCTTCCAAATGGACAATGACCCCAAGCATACTTCCGAAGTTGTGGCAAAATGGCTTAAGGACAACAAAGTCAAGGTATTGGAGTGGCCATCAGAAAGCCCTGACCTCAATCCAATAGAAAATATGTGGGCAGAACTGAAAAAGCGTATGCGAGCAAGGAGGCCTATAAACCTGACTAAGTAACACCAGCTTTGTCAAGAGGAATGGGCCAAAATTCATCCAACTTATTGTGGGAAGCTTGTGGAAGGCTAACCAAAACGTTTGACCCAAGCTAAACAATTTAAAGGCAATGCTACCAAATACTAATTGAGTGTATGTAAACTTCTGTCCCACTGGGAATGTGATGAAAGAAATAAAAGCTGAAATAAATAATTCTCTCCACTATTATTCTGACATTTCACATTCTTAAAATAAAGTGGTGATCCTAACTGACCTAAGACAGGGAATTTTTACTGGGATTAAATGTCAGGAATTGTGAAATACCAAGTTTAAATGTTTTTAAACTTCCGATTTCAACTGTATATGCATATATGCAGCAGCATACAATACATTTTTGGACTCACCTTGTTGTGTTGTGCTCACTTGAACAGGAAGGTTGCGTGGTGGTCCTTAGTAGGCAAATTTTGTCATCAAAGTCTGGCATTCTATGGATTTATGGTGCTTTCAAGACAACTGGGAACTTGGACAACAACAAGGTTGAATCATGATGTCAGTGATCTTCAGGTCGGAGCTCTAAAAAGTGTCCAGAATTCCCGAGTTAGAATTTTGAGTTTGATGACCTAAATCTATTTCACCAGTCAGGGTGCTCTTTTTTTTTGTTCCCAGTTGTCCTGAACTCGCTGAAGTCTGAAATTTCCCAGTTGCGAGTTTCCAGTTGTTTTGAACACGGCAGAAATCCTGCTGGATTGACCGCATGAATGTTTATCCTTTTAAATTTGGAAAAGAGACCCTTAAACCCAGACTTGGACCACATATCCACTCCACTGAATAGCAGGCTAGTGATTCCTTTGCAACGCTTGCAGTTAGCCACTGATTCCATCTAAAATACATCATTGTTGAATTTGCGATTTACAACTTGTTTTGTAGTGTTTATGTCCGATGAGCACCGATATGTTTTAGGATTGAAAAGGATTTGCCAGTAGATTTTCGATGTGATTCATGATGATGACTGCTTGTCTAGCTTGCTAGTTAAGATTTAAAGTATGATGTTGACATGATTAGTCCAATCAAAGCTACGGTAGATATAACGTGACATTATTTTATCTGTGGCCTCTGGCAAATGACCTTGAGCTTTCTTGGATGGGCACTTCTAATGTAACTCTATGGCAGCACCCAAGGGACTTGAATTTTCTAGCTCTCCCCGTAGATTTTGCGTTGACGTTGTGTCCCCATGAGTGACAGAACACTGAGCCAATCACGGCGCAACTAGAGAACATTACAAACCCCTACGCTGCGTATTTTCCACTGGCTGCCCCACCACTACAGAAAGCACTGAGCTAGGCTGAAACACCTGGATTTTGGAGCTGCCTTAGTCAAGAAAACAAAAAAGACCATGTTTGTATGCGGCTTTATTAACTCAATGATTTTTTTACATTGTTTGTGTCACACCCTGATCTGTTTCACCTATCTTTGTGCTTGTCTCCACCCCCCTCCAGGTGTCGCCATCTTCCCCATTATCCCCTGTGCATTTATACCTGTGTTTTCTGTTTGTCTGTTGACAGTTCCTCTTGTCTCGTCAAGCCTACCAGCGTGTTTTTCATTCTCCTGTTTTCTTGAGCCCCTGTTTTATAGTTATCCCGGTTTTGATCATTCTGCCTGCCCTGACCCTGAGCCTGCCTGCCGTTCTGTACCTTTTTCCACTGCACTGGACTTAGTGACCTCTGCCTGCCCCCGACCCTGAGCCTGCCTGCCGCTCTGAACCTCACGGACTCTGCCCTGGACTACTGACCCCTGCCTGCCCTTTACCTGTCCTTTGCCTGCCCCCTGTTTATATAACAAATGTCCGTTATTCAAGCTGTCTGCATCTGGGTCTTTTTTTGAGCCGTGAAAGTACAAATTGGCCATGACGGACACAGCAGACTCTGACCAGCTCCGCAGTGCCGCCTCCTCCCAAGGAGCCACCATTGGGAGGTATGAGGAGTTGTCGACTAGGCAGCCTACCACGACGGTAACCCCCTAGCCCCTCAGTAACCCAGCTGTCAGCAGTGCGTCTTTCCCGGCTTCCCGAGAACCCTGCTTACCTCCCCCGGAACGCTTCGCTGGAGAGTCGGAACCTGTCGGGCGTTTCTCTCTGTGTTCCCTCATCTTTGAGCTGCAGCCCTCCTCCTTCCCCTTGGGCTGCTTGAAGATACCTCATCACGCTGATGTCCTGGAGGGCTGTCCTGGAGGGAACAACAGTCTGCCGTGTGCTTCAGTTTGGAGGAGTTTGTTGCTGAGATGAAGGTTTTCAATTCTCCGTTTTCTGGGAGAGAGGCTGCCCGGAAGTTACTCCAGCTTTGGCAAGACTCCTGCGGGGTCGCAGACTATGCAGTGGATTTCCACACGTTGGCTGCCGATAGTGCCTGGAACCCGGAATCCCTGTTCGACACGTTCCTGCGCGGATTATCGGAGGAAGATATGGACGAGCTCGCAGCCTGGGAGCTGCTGAGGGATCTTCACTCGCTCATTGCCTTGACCATCCAGATCGATGTGCGGCTACGGGAACGCATCCTGGAAGCCCCCGACTTCTACATGTCCAAGAGAATCCGAGGCTACCCAAGTTTCCCAGAGTGTCTCCGAAGTCTGCCGATTCGCCTCTTCCCGAGCCGATGCAACTAGGCAGAGCTAGGTTGTTTCCAAACTAATGTTTACGCAGGCTTAACACGAAGAGTTGCCTGTATTGCGGAACTATTGGTCATTTCATGTCTACCTGTCCACTAAAAGACCGGGCTCACCAGTAGGAGCGAGTACTTTGGTGGGCCATACGGAGAACATTCCTTCTCCCCTTACTCGCACCCCTCTCCATGCCATCCTGCTGTGGGGGAACCAGTCGAAATCTCTCTGGGTACTCATCGTTTCTGGGGCTGATGGGTTTTATGGACACTACCCTGGTGTCAGAACTGGGCATCCCCACTCAACCCCTCTCCATTCCTATGGACGTTAGAGCGCTGGACGAACGTTCTATAGGCAGAGTCACCCACAATACCACTCCCATCAACCTGTCGGTGTCAGGGAACCACAGCGAGGCTATACAGTTCATTCTGATTAAGTTTTCTCAGATTCCCGTGGTATTGGGTTTCTCTTGGCCATTCTGCCACGCCCATTGCCTGAAGTTGACGTAACCTGCCCTGGGACGTCTTCCTGTGGGCTCGGAAGTAACCTTTGACCTCTCCGCCGTTCCTGCGGAGGTCCAAGACCTCCAGGAGGTTTTCAGTAAGGTCAGAGCCACTTCCTCGACTATATGACTGCGGGATTGATCTTCTCCCGAGCACAACACCACCCCGGGACGACTGTATTTACTGTCACGTCCGGAAACCAAGGCTATGGAGACCTACATCGAGGACTCCCTGGCTGCAGGGTGTATCCGTACTTGTTCCTTCCCCACCGGCGCAAGGTTCTTCTTTGTGGAGAAGAGGGACAAAACCCTGTTATGATGATTATGATGTGGACCAGAGAGGAATTACGACCCTCGGAATTCTAGACCATCCTTCCTACTTCATGTCTGGCGGTGGCACTCATCTGGGGTATTGAGAACCAGGTCCGTGCGGTGCAGTGTTCCCAGCCGAACCCCAGGTGGGGGATGGGACACTGATAACCAAATGTTTGTTCCAGACACTGTCTGCTCCCCGGTCCTGGAGTGGGCTCACTCCTCCAGGCTTGCCTGCCACCCGGGTTCCCGTTGGACCCTGGAATTTGTGCGACAACACTTTTGGTGGCCCACCATGGTCCCTGACGTCTCTGCGTTCATCGCTGCCTGCACTATCTGTGCGCAGAATAAGACTCTTCGGCAAGCTCCGGCTGGCCTACTTCAAACACTTCCTGTCCCTCACCGTCCCTGGTCACCTATATCCCTGGACTTCGTCACTCGTCTTCCCCGTCTGATGGCAACACCGTTATCCTTACAGTGGTGGACCGGTTTTCCAAAACCGCCCATTTCATTCCTCTCCCCAAGCTACCCTCAGCCAAGGAGACATCCCAGCTCATGGTGCAGCATGTCTTCCAGAGCCATGGACTTCCAGTGGACACTGTCTCCAACCGGGGTCCTCAGTTCTTGTCCCGGTTCTGGAAGGGGTTCTACACGCTCATTGGGTCATCGGCCAGTTCCACCCCCAGTCTAATGCCCAGTCGGAGCGAGCCAATCAGACCTGGAGATGACTCTTCATTATCTGGTCTCCACCAAACCCACCACCTGGAGCCAGCATCTCGTGTGGGTAGAATACCCCCGCAACACCCTACCCTGCTCAGCCACTGGTCTCTTGCCTTTTGAGTGTTCCCTGGGATATCAGCCCCTGCTCTTCCTGGAGCAAGAGGAGGAGGTCAGCATACCCTCAGCCCAGATGTTCGTCCGCCGCTGTCGCCGTACCTGGAAGAGAGCTCAGGCGGACTGCCACAGGACCCCGGCTCCCCGTTATCGTCTCGGGCAGAGGGTATGGCTGTCCACTCGGGATCTGCCCCTCCGGGTGCAGTCCCGCAAACTTTCCCCCCGTTTTATCGGCTCTTTCCCCGTCTCCAAGATTCTTAGGCCCTCTGCTGTTCGTCTTCTATTGCCCCGTACCCTCCATATACATCCCACTTTTTATGTGTCAAGGATTAAACTTCTGTCTCAGCCCTTTGTCTCCTGTTTCCAGGCCCACTCCTCTCCACCGTCTCATCAACGGCCAACCGGCATACACGGTGAGGCGCCTCCTGAAGGTTCGGCGGCGGGGCAGGGGTTTCCAGTACCTGGTTAACTGGGAGAGTTATGGCTCGGAGGAGAGGTGCTGGGTCCCTGCTAGGGACATCCTGGACCCAACCCTCATCGCTGAGTTCCACCGCCGGCACCCCGGTCAACCAGGTATGCGCCCAGGTAGGACGCCAGGTGGCGTCCCTGGGGGGGTAGGTACGTAATGTCACACCCTGATCTGTTTCCCTTGTCTTTGTGCTTGTTTCTACCCCCCTCCAGGTGTCACCCATCTTCCCCATTATCCCCTGTGCATTTATACCTGTGTTCTCATTTTGTTTGTCTGTTAAGTTCGTCTTGCATCGTCAAGCCTACCAGCATAATTTTTGTACTCCAGTTTTCTTTAACCCCTGTTTTCTAGTTGCTCCGGTTTTGACCATTCTGCCTGCCCTGAGCCTGCCTGCCGTTTTGTACCTTTTGCCTCTGCCTGCCCCTGAGCCTGCCCGCCGCTCTGTACCTTACGGACTCTGCCCTGGACTACCGACCCCTGCCTGCCCTTGACCTGTCCTTTGCCTGCCCTCTGTTTATATAATAAACGTCCGTTATTCGAACTGTCTGCATCTGAGTATTTTCCTGAGCCGTGATAGTTTGCAAACTGATATGTGACATGTATTAATGTCAAAATAACATGCAAAACAGGCACAACGTTTTTTTATATATATATTTGTATTTTACTTTTAGGTGATGCTCAAAACAGGTGGGGCTCTGCCCTGAATGATGTGTCGCCACTGGTGTGAAGGCTTAGGTTGGACGGTGGTCTCTAGGGCCCCAATCCTAAATTATATCCGTGTGGGTATCACAGAACTTTAATGGCTATTCTAGAATGGACACAGTAACAGAATTATCAGAACCTTTGACAATGTTGTTATCTTAGAATATTGTTGGTTCTTAATCAACTTTACTAAAGCGGATGAAATAAATATTATGAGTAAATACAATCATCACCTGTAATCCTCAACCAATCAGCTGTTTTTCTGTTGTTCTGCGTCAGATTAGTTTATGATTAGAGAAAGTTGTTTTGGAATAATTAGCTTGTTCATGAGAACAGGGAAGTGTGTGTTCATGTGTGTGTTCATGTGTAATTGTGGTAATGTGTTAATGTGCTGTGTGTAGGTTTGAAAAAGGGTTACAAAGGGAGGGTATATTACTGGAAATTCAAATTCTACCAGTAAACTACCAGAATGTTGGTACTGTACCTTTCAAGGATTTTATGTAATCTATCACAAGACATCTAGTGGCCCTTTTGGGTACTTCAGATTATCACAGATGTCTGTCATTATCTCTGGTCCTCTGTGTGGCCTTATTAAATTTTTTACTTTAGTTTTTAACTATTTTTTGAACTGCATTGTTGGTTAAGGGCTTGTAAATAAGCATTTCACGGTAAGGTCTACTACACCTGTTGTATTCGGCGCATGTGAAAAAAAAAATTTGATTTGATGAAGTGTAAAATATATTACATTATTAAATAAGATGATTTTCAAATAATATATTGAATGACAAAGCTGTAAAACATTATCCTAAATATAAACCATTAATTTTGTGAATACCTTCTGTTTTTAATATGAGGGATGCAGCATGAAATATATATATTTTTATTTATTTTACTATGTCAATATGTCACAACTGCCACCAGTTTGACACTGAAGCATTGACAACAAATACATACTGACATAGTAAAATAAATAAGTATGTAAATAAATAAAGGATATGTCATGGTGAAACACTCATATTAAACACACAAGGTATTCACTAAGTTGATGTGTTATATTTAGGATAATGTTTTACAGCTTTTTTATTTGAAAATCATCTTATTTAATTATTTTATATATTTTACATGTGATAAGGCCACACAGAGGGCCAGAGATAATTACAGACATCTGTAAAAATCTAAGGGGGGGGGGATGTACCTCAGACGTGATTCAATTGTGTGTGTTTGGGCGCTGGGAGATTGTCTTTACGTTCTCCTGAACCCTCGCCATACACAAGTCAGCACAATACAATGCAGTGGGACAAATACACTGGTGGTTGGTGTTTGTGGGGGAGGGGTGAGTGTGTATGTGTGTTCTTGGGAATAGAATACATTTGGGGAATATGTTTTGGAGTTTGTTGTTGTGTGTAGCCGTTCCTTTATCCAATTCACTTTCAGCATCTCCTCTAACTTCCTTGTCCTGTCTACCTCTAGCTTTTCTCTACTTCCTCTCTCTCCCCCTCTTCCTTTCTCTGGTCAGACCTTGTTGTGTGTGGTTTGTAGACAAGCAGTGTGTTTGCCAGCCGTGTGTGTCTCAGCTGACCCTGAAGGACCCTGTGGGGGGTGACATTGCTAGCTGACCCAGGGAAGCTCCATGTTCATTGTTTTTTGTTTCACAATAGAATGTGCTGTCTCTCTCTCTTTCACTCTCTTTCTGCCTTTGTCTCACTCTTTCTCTGTATTTCTCTCTCCTGTTTCTTCACTCCCCTCCTTCACTTTGTCTCCTCTCCAGCTGTCAGTCACTTTTACTGCCTATATAGTTTATCTATTTGTTTGTGGTTTATATCAGGGTGGTTGTGGGTCGGGGTAATGTTGCAAAGCTGACTGCAGTGAATGCTCTCCTGCTTCTGCTTGTTCTCTCTCTCCCCCTCTTCTCTATCTATCTCTCTCTCTCTCCCACTCTCTTCTTTCTCTAATTTCTAATTTCTCTACTCCCTATCTCTCTCGTGCACTCTATCCCTCTCTTTCTCAATTCAATTCCATTTTCAATCTAAGGGCTTTATTGGCATGGGGAACATGTGTTAATATCACCAAAGCAAGTGAAATAGATAATAAACAAAAGTGAGATAAACCTTCCAGAAGGACAACCATCTCTTCAGCACTCCACCAATCAGGCCTTTATGGCAGTGGCCAGACGGAAGCCACTCCTCAGTAAAAGGCACATGACAGCCTGCTTGGAGTTTGCCAAAAGGCACCTAAACACCCTCAGACCATGAGAAAAAAGGTTCTCTGGTCTGATGAAACCAAGATTGAACTCTTTGGCCTGAATGCCAAGCGTCACGTCTGGAGGAAACCTGGCACCATCCTTATGTCATGACGTCGCCTGCTTGGGTATTGCAAACCCCATCCCCCTCTCCCTGCCTTTCCCTGCCCCTTCAACCCATGCTGTGGTCACAGAGAGACATCGTAAATTCCTGAGAATCTCCTCATGGCCCAACAGTATTAAGAGAGAGGGTAAACTTTCAGGACAAAGGAATTTTCTCCCACCTCACAGAACTTGAGGTACGAACATATTTCATGTTCCTGCAAAAGTATAAAAGATTGGTGGAGAGTCCAGCTATTAACATGCCCATTGGCCACCACGTGGGAAACTCATGAGAGACTGTGGGACTACATTACCATACCGCTGTTATAATAAGCTCAGATATGAGGTTTACATCTGTTTGTTGTATAAAATGAATGAGTGAGTATGATACTGTTTATATAATTGTGTAATATGATTTTGGACTGTTTAATTAAGAAAAATACAAATCCCTTTTTGATTTGAACTAAACCCGAGGACCCGCCCCTGAGCCAGTTGGGTCAGACATCCAAGGACAGCCCCTTCCTGCAATCTGAATAAAAGTAAACTCTGAGAAATTACCATTAGACCATGTTTTTCTCCATTAGGAGGATACGAAGGTTAGGTAACATTGCTGAATCTTTAACCATACCACGTGGTTAAACTCTTAGACGAATAATAACAAGTCTTTGATATTGACTACTAGTCTGCAGCTAGGATTTCGGTATCATTGAACGCGAAGAAAGACAACCGCCGAAACATCCATTCTATAACGAATGTCACTCTGAACTATCCACAATAACCGAGACAGAAGGAACTCCAACAGAAACTAACTTCACTCCAACGATCAAGACGACACACACCGAGCGTAACTATATATATATTGATTGCAATTGTTCCCGAATGAGTGAGCGTTCATGTGTAAGGATTAGCATGTCAATTGTTATAATTATGGTGTAACGGGCTTTCTCCTTCTCATCCGAAGAGGAGTAGCAAGGATTAGACCAAAATGCAGCGTTGTGATAAGACATGATTTTTAATAAACAAAACAGAAAACACGACGAACACTTGAATAATTACAAAACAACAAACGACGTAGACAGACCTGGACGACGAACTTACATGAAACACGAAGAACGCATGAACAGGAAAACTGACTACATAAAACGAACAAACAAACAAAACCGAAACAGTCCCATGTGGCGTAACATACACTGACACAGGAGACAACCACCCCCGACAAACAAAGTGAAAACACCTACCTTAATATGATTCTCAATCAGAGGAGATGAAAACCACCTGCCTCTAATTGAGAACCATATCAGGTACCCAAAAACCAACATAGAAACACAAAACATAGACTGCCCACCCAAACTCACGTCCTGACCAACTAACACATACAAAAACTAACAGAAAACAGGTCAGGAACGTAACATATGGGCTCTGTAGTGAATTCTTAGTCGATCGCAATTTTCCCTTTGTCTAACAAGCCGATATGCCGGTTCAGCCCACTAGGGCATATTTCTCCCATAATTTCATGTAACTATTTTTAAGTTTGTTTGTTTGTTTATGCATTTCCTTGAATTAATTAGTTAGTAATAAATAAATGATTTAAGACAATTGATGTATGGATGACTCATAGTGGAGACTGGGTTCGTGCAGATAATCAACAATTTACGACGTTTGGAATGAGACTAACGTGAGGTAAAAATAAATAAATCATTAATCAGAAGACTATTGATCAGATATGAAAATATCTGAAAGGTTATATTGGGAAATTATAACTTTGTAATCTAATAGCTTTCCCTGGTGCCCTCGAATTCATAGTTAATTAGTTACGTTATTACTCAAGTGATCGCGTAATCCCTAATTACAGGAATCTTTGATAAAAACTATAAGTCTTCAATTTAATGATAGCAAAGACACGACACTTACGGTGAAGCATGGTGGTGGCAGCATCATGCTGTGGGGATGTTTTTCAGCTGCAGGGACTGGGAGACTAGTCAGCATCGAAGCAAAGATGAACGGAGCAAAGTACAGAGAGATCCTTGATGAAAACCTGCTCCAGAGCACTCAGGACCTCAGACTGGGGTGAAGGTTAACCTTCCAACAGGACAACAAACACAAGCACACAGCCAAGACAACGCAGGGTGGCTTCGGGACAAGTCTCTAAATGTCCTTGAGTGGCCGACCCAGAGCACGGACTTGAACACAATCGAACATCTCTGGAGAGACCTGAAAATAGCTGTGTAGCAACGCTACCCATCCAACCTGACAGAGCTTGAGAGGATCTGCAGAGAAGAATGGGAGAAACTCCCCAAATACAGGTGTGCCAAGCTTGTAGCGTCATACCCAAGAAGACTCTGCTGTAATTGCTGCAAAAGGTACTTCAACAAAGTACTGAGTAAATGGTCTGAATTCTTATGTAAATGTGCTAGTTAATTTTTTATTTTTTATAAATTAGCAAAAATGTCTAAACCTGTTTTTGTTTTGTCATTATGGAGTGTTGTGTGTAGATTGATGAGGGGGGGGGGAGTATTTAATCAATTTTAAAATAAGACTGTAACGTAACAAAATGTGGAAAAAGTCAAGGGGTCTGAATACTTTCCGAGGGGACTGTACTGGCAAGTTCGATGTATTGGTAGCCAACTAACGTTAGGTAGCTAGCTAACATTCCGGTACATACAAGCATAGGCGGAAATCCCAGGAGGGACGGGGGGGACACGACCCCCCCATCTTGGGAAAAATATGATTTGTCCCCCCCAATATATCACTGTAAACATAACTATGTAATTTCAATAATATTAATAATACGCAATGAAAGCACTTGTGCTGATTATAGACACTTAATAGCGCATTTAAATTTCAAAAGATTGCGCCCCCCCCCCCCCCGCCCTTTGCCTCACAATGGTTTGATCCACTGCCAGTTCTTTAGCTGGCAAGGTAATAAAGGGTTCGTATCTACTGTCCGAAAGGGACATGTACGTAACTGACGTGAGGTTCATTCAGTCAATCCATAGCAGGTCCATAGCAATGTTATTTATTTATTTTTATGTTGGCAGGGTTCACACACTAGTTGAATTTGCAGAGCTAGCGCGCAAACTAAAGCAAACATTAACTATCAAGCTAGCTAGTACCTATTCCATTTATGTGGCGTCGTCAAAGATGGAATCTTTGCTATCGTCAGTTTATTCCAAGATCAGCATGCAGCTGTAGTGCTTCGACGTCCCTGTGATAAGGTTAGCAATAAACTGAAGTCCAAACTGAACAGAACAGAACTACACTCTCTTCTACCATTGTCTTAAATATATATAATGGTCTCGTTGCAAAAGATAAATTGTCGCTAGTGAACTTTTTTTATTTTATTTTATTTCACCTTTATTTAACCAGGTAGCAAAGATTATAGCAAACACACAGAAACGGAATTGGTGCTCGCTAGCTTTACAAATTCAGCTATTGTTGGAAGCCAGCCAATATGAAACAAACTATTTAAATTACAAAAGGTTGCAGCATGTGTTGTGTAAATGTGTGTGTGTGCAGCTAGGCCAGCCAGCCAGCCATGTAGAAAAACGGCAGAAAAAAGTAAGAAGACGGACATCAGAGTATTTGTCAGTACACCAAAACGCATAGTAAGAACTCTAGTATCCTAATATCTCAAAGACTAGTTGATAAAATGTTCATAAGAAAGAAGTGAAATGCTAATGGAAATGTTTCACAATGATGTCATTAGGCAGAGCAGGCAACAGATGGCACACAGACAGCAGAGCTGGGGACAGATATGCAGGGACAGATTGGCAGAGACAGGGAGTCTCAGGTAAGTTTGTTGAGTCTTTGTTTGGCAACATTATGAAAGGTTCTCGATTTTTTTTACTTGTAAAATAGGGACATAATTGGAAAATGCCATGGATACCCCCACTCTCAACTTAAACTGGTGACTAAACTAAGATTTGTTTACGGCAATGGTATTGCTGTTGTGATTAATTGTGTAGTTTTGGGTACCGGTAGTTAGGAGTACGGCAAACACCTTATTTATTTTCTAGGAGACAGACTGAGTCAGTTAGGGTGGTGAAAGGGAAAGAGCCAGGGAGAGAGACTTCAGAGGACAGTGTCACAGCTACGGCAGGACCAAGTGTCACCCTTGTTTATTTATTTATTTTATTTTATTTAACCTTTATTTAACCAGGTAGGCAAATTGAGAACACGTTCTCATTTACAATTGCGACCTGGCCAAGATAAAGCAAAGAAGTTCGACACATACAACAACACATAGTTACACATGGAGTAAAAACAAACATATAGTCAATAATACAGTGAGAAAAAAAATAAGTCTATATACAATGTGAGCAAGTGAGGTGAGATAAGGGAGGTGAAGGCAAACAGATATATGTATAAATAAATAAAAATATAAAAAGGCCATGGAGGCGAAGTGAGTACAACACAGCAAGTAAAATAAAAACTAAAAAAAACACTGGAATGGTTGGTTTGCATTGGAAGAAAGTGCAAAGTAGAGACAGAAATAATGGGGTGCAAAGGAGCAAAATAAATTAATAAATAAATACAGTAGGTAAAGAGGTAGTTGTTTGGGCTAAATTGTAGATGGGTTATGTACAGGTGCAGTAATCTATGAGCTGCTCTGACAGCTGGTGCTTAAAGCTAGTGAGGGAGATAGGTGTTTCCAGTTTCAGAGATTTTTGTAGTTCGTTCCAGTCATTGGCAGCAGAGAACTGGAAGGAGAGGCGTCCAAATGAAGAATTGGTTTTGGGGGTGACTAGAGAGATATACCTGCTGGAGCGCGTGCTACAGGTAGGTGCTGCTATGGTGACCAGCGAGCTGAGATAAGGGGGGACTTTACCTAGCAGGGTCTTGTAGATGACCTGGAACCAGTGGGTTTGGCAACGAGTATGAAGCGAGGGCCAGCCAACGAGAGTGTACAGGTCGCAGTGGTGGGTAGTATATGGGGCTTTGGTGACAAAACGGATGGCACTGTGATAGACTGCATCCAATTTATTGAGTAGGGTTTTGGAGGCTATTTTGTAAATGACATCACCGAAGTCGAGGATTGGTAGGATGGTCAGTTTTACAAGGGTATGTTTGGCAGCATGAGTAAAGGATGCTTTGTTGCGGAATAGGAAGCCAATTCTAGATTTGACTTTGGATTGGAGATGTTTGATGTGGGTCTGGAAGGAGAGTTTACAGTCTAACCAGACACCTAGGTATTTGTAGTTGTCCACATATTCTAAGTCAGAGCCGTCCAAAGTAGTGATGTTGGACAGGCGGGCAGGAGCAGGCAGCGATCGGTTGAAGAGCATGCATTTGGTTTTACTTGTATTTAAGAGCAGTTGGAGGCCACGGAAGGAGAGTTGTATGGCATTGAAGCTCGCCTGGAGGGTTGTTAACACAGTGTCAAAAGAAGGGCCAGAAGTATACAGAATAGTGTCGTCTGCGTAGAGGTGGATCAGAGAATCACCAGCAGCAAGAGCGACATCATTGATGTAAACAGAGAAGAGAGTCGGTCCAAGAATTGAACCCTGTGGCACCCCCAATAGAGACTACCAGAGGCCCGGACAACAGACCCTCCGATTTGACACACTGAACTCTATCAGAGAAGTAGTTGGTGAACCAGGCGAGGCAATCATTAGAGAAACCAAGGCTGTCGAGTCTGCCAATGAGGATGTGGTGATTGACAGAGTCAAAAGCCTTGGCCAGGTCAATGAATACGGCTGCACAGTATTGTTTCCTATCGATGGCGGTTACGATATCGTTTATGACCTTGAGCGTGGCTGAGGTGCACCCATGACCAGCTCTGAAACCAGATTGCATAGCGGAGAAGGTGTGGTGTGATTCGAAATGGTCGGTAATCTGTTTGTTGACTTGGCTTTCGAAGACCTTAGAAAGGCAGGGTAGGATAGATATAGGTCTGTAGCAGTTAGGGTCAAGGGTGTCCCCCCCTTTGAAGAGGGGGATAACCGCAGCTGCTTTCCAATCTTTGGGGATCTCAGACGACACGAAAGAGAGGTTGAAGAGGCTAGTAATAGGGGTGGCAACAATTTCAGCAGATAGTTTTAGAAAGAAAGGGTCCAGATTATCTAGCCCGGCTGATTTGTAAGGGTCCAGATTTTGCAGCTCATTAAGAACATCAGCTGACTGTATTTGGGAGAAAGAGAAATGGGGAAGGCTTGGGCGAGTAGCAGAGGGGAGGGCAGTGCTGTTGTCCGGGGTAGGGGTAGCCAGGTGGAAAGCATGGCCAGCCGTAGAAAAATGCTTATTGAAATTCTCAATTATAGTGGATTTGTCGGTGGTGACAGTGTTTCCTATCTTCAGAGCGGTTGGAAGCTGGGAGGAGGTGTTCTTATTCTCCATGGACTTTACGGTGTCCCAGAACTTTTTTGAATTTGTGTTGCAGGAAGCAAATTTCTGCTTGAAAAAGCTAGCCTTGGCTGTTCTAACTGCCTGTGTATATTGGTTTCTGGCTTCCCTGAAAAGTTGCATATCACGGGGGCTGTTCGATGCTAATGCAGAACGCCATAGGATGTTTTTCTGTTGGTTAAGGGCAGTCAGGTCAGGAGAGAACCATGGGCTATATCTGTTCCTAGTTCTAAATTTCTTGAATGGGGCATGCTTATTCAAGATGGTGAGGAAGGCATTTTTAAAAAATGACCAGGCATCCTCTACTGACGGGATGAGATCAATATCCTTCCAGGATACCCCGGCCAGGTCGATTAGGAAGGCCTGCTCGCTGAAGTGTTTCAGGGAGCGTTTGACAGTGATGAGTGGAGGTCGTTTGACCGCTGACCCATTACGGATGCAGGCAATGAGGCAGTGATCGCTGAGATCTTGGTTGAAAACAGCAGAGGTGTATTTGGAGGGCAAGTTTGTTAGGATGATATCTATGAGGGTACCCGTGTTTACGGAATTGGGGTGGTACCTGGTAGGTTCATTGATAATTTGTGTGAGATTGAGGGCATCAAGCTTAGATTGTAGGGTGGCTGGGGTGTTGAGCATGTTCAAATTTAGGTCGCCTAGCAGCACGAGCTCTGAAGATAGATGGGGGGCAATCAGTTCACATATAGTGTCCAGAGCACAGCTGGGGGCAGAGGGTGGTCTATAGCAGGCGGCAACGGTGAGAGACTTGTTTTTAGAGAGGTGGATTTTTAAAAGTAGAAGTTCAAATTGTTTGGGAACAGACCTGGATAGTATAACAGAACTCTGCAGGCAGTCTTTGCAGTAGATTGCAACACCGCCCCCTTTGGCCGTTCTATCTTGTCTGGAAATATTGTAATTGGGGATAAAAATGTCTGAATTTTTGGTGGTCTTTCTAAGCTAAAACATCCGGGTTGTTGCCAGCAGCACCAGTATAGGGGACAGTGGCACAGCATTGTCCAGTTACCACAGTGATGGCACAAAACCATATCAGCCACACCCACAATTTATAGAACCGCAAACTCTTGCCAACAGAGTGTTGACGTTTCAAGAGAGATGGTTTCGCGATTTCCCCTGGCTACATTATAACCCATCAATAAAAGGAGTGTTGTGTTTTCACTGTAGCCAAGGGTTTTCAAGCCAGCCATCTTTTGGCCAAAGAGCTGATGCTGCCTTCATTAGTGCAGGATTTAGGAACTGGAGAAAAGGCATTGAAAAATTCACAGCACATCAAAATTGCCAAACCCACCGCCACTTTGTAATTGTAACAGCACACCAGCTAAATCCAATCAGTGTCCAGTTATGTCCAGCGCGTGGGGTAAACAGCAGGATGACGCAAGGCATTGCTTGATGAAAATTGTTAGTTCGGTGCGGCATGTAGTAAGACAGGGACAAGCCTTTAGAGGCCACACGGATGACAGTGGGAATTTATACCAGATTTTGAAACTTAGGGCAGAAGAGGATGATCCCATTTTACTGAAGTGGTTAACAGAGCGTACCACAATGTACACAGGCCCAAAAGCACAGAATGAAATTCTGAACATCATGGCCAATAGTCATTCGAGGCATTGCAGCTGAGATTAGGTCTCTTCCGATTGTACAATTTTCATTAATTGTTGATGGTACTCAAGATGTCTCTGGTGCTGAACAGGAGAATGTCTGTCTGCGTTATGTTGACCATGACCTTGTCCCTCACGAGGAGTTTATTGGGCTATACAGGGTGTCGGAGACAACAGGCGAGGGCATTGCGAAAGTGCCAACTGATGTGTTGTTGAGGAAACCCGCAAACATATGCTCGGTTCTTTTGTTCAGTAGTGTGTATAGCAGTGGTTCTCAACCTTTTTGGGGTACTGGAACCCCTGCATATTTTGAGGCAAGGCAGGCAAGGTTTTGAGCGGTCCTCAGGGACCTCCACCCCCTCTATATTATATGTAAACTTACTGGAAACCTTGTGGTACTGACTACATTCATTACACTTTTTTATTTCACGGACCCCTTGCAATTAGTCCATGGACCCCTGTTTGAGAACCCATGGTGTAATTGATAGTTGTTCTTTTGTTTAGTAGTTTTCAGTACACTTACAAATGATTTATTTCATGTTATTTTATTTAAAATGGCATACTTTGTGCGACATACTTGTCCATAGCTGCTGTTTGAAGAGTTGAGACACTGAAGGATATTTTGTTTGATTTATTTGGGTTTTTCATTGAAGTAGTTATTTTGCTTTTAGAACTGTACTTATTTTAAGCTTTTTGTTCTTGCAAAGATATTGTAGACTCAGGCCAGGTGCACATATTTAATGACTATATAAATGTATCAGAAAAAGTCAAATTAAAAGGTCAATTCAATACGGAGACCAACTTTGTGATGGTTCTCAATGGAGATTCTTTTAGATGTGATCACACCATGTTCATTGTATTTATGAAAACTACACCCATACAGTGTACAGTACCATTGTCACCTACTGACCATTCTTGATATTGCTGGTTGTAAGTACGAATACCTGCATACATACTGGACTGGTAAGGAGCACTGCTATAACTATTATTGGTAGTAGAATTATAATGATTTAAACATTTGAACAAGTTGGGAAAACCCTTCAGTTAACTACTGTACCTATCAATTATCCAGTTGTAGGAATTATGGTTCCTCAATATACATTTAACAACGTATGCTATGTGTTACAGCACTACTTTTGGTGTCCCCCTCAGGAATTGCTCTTGAGAAAATTTAATGTAATTGTCCCCTCCAAGGTTGATCTCAGATTTTCGCCCCTGCATACAAGCAACTGTTGTAATGATATTCTATGCGGTTCGTAAGGCTAGTGTAGGTAACAAATTGTCAGCTAACATAACATGTAACTTATTTGAAAAATCATTACTTTATTACATTGCTCAACATTTTCTTATTTTTTTGTCATAATTTGGTAAAACAACGAATTTGTTCAGCTGTATATTTTCTGCCATTTTCTTCAAATCTGAAAATGTTATTAAGCCATGCCAGTTTTCTGAAGAATTGCATTATGGACCATAAAAGCATAGATATAATGTCCATTGCTTGTGTACTTCGTTTTTTGGCGAATGTAGTACGACATCCGGGATCTTTTGGCATGCTAACTACAGCGGGGCAAAAAAAGTATTTAGTCAGCCACCAATTGTGCAAGTTCTCCCACTTAAAAAGATGAGAGAGGCCTGTAATTTTCATCATAGGTACACTTCAACTATGACAGACAAAATGAGAAAAGAAAATCCAGAAAATCACATTGTAGGATTTTTAATGAATTTATTTGCAAATTATGGTGGAAAATAAGTATTTGGTCACATACAAACAAGCAAGATTTCTGGCATTCACAGACCTGTAACTTCTTCTTTAAGAGGCTCCTCTGTCCTCCACTCGTTACCTGTATTAATGGCACCTGTTTGAACTTGTTATCAGTATAAAAGACACCTGTCCACAACCTCAAACAGTCACACTCCAAACTCCACTATGGCCAAGACCAAAGAGCTGTCAAAGGATACCAGAAACAAAATTGTAGACCTGCACCAGGCTGGGAAGACTGAATCTGCAATAGGTAAGCAGCTTGGTTTGAAGAAATCAACTGTGGGAGCAATTATTAGGAAATGGAATACATACAAGACCACTGATAATCTTCCTCGATCTGGGGCTCCACGCAAGATCTCACCCTGTGGAGTCAAAATGATCACAAGAACGGTGAGCAAAAATCCCAGAACCACACGGGGGGACCTAGTGAATGACCTGCAGAGAGCTGGGACCAAAGTAACAAAGCCTACCATCAGTAACACACTACGCCGCCAGGGACTCAAATCCTGCAGTGCCAGACGTGTCCCCCTGCTTAAGCCAGTACATGTCCAGGCCCGTCTAAAGTTTGCTAGAGAGCATTTGGATGATCCAGAAGAAGATTGGGAGAATGTCATATGGTCAGATGAAACCAAAATATAACTTTTTGGTAAAAACTCAACTCGTCGTGTTTGGAGGACAAAGAATGCTGAGTTGCATCCAAAGAACACCATACCTACTGTGAAGCATGGGGGTGGAAACATCATGCTTTGGGGCTGTTTTTCTGCAAAGGGACCAGGACGACTGATCCGTGTAAAGGAAAGAATGAATGGGGCCATGTATCGTGAGATTTTGAGTGAAAACCTTCCATCAGCAAGGGGATTGAAGATGAAACGTGGCTGGGTCTTTCAGCATGACAATGATCCCAAACACACCGCCCGGTCAACGAAGGAGTGGCTTCGTAAGAAGCATTTCAAGGTCCTGGAGTGGCCTAGCCAGTCTCCAGATCTCAACCCCATAGAAAATCTTTGGAGGGAGTTGAAAGTCCGTGTTGCCCAGCAACAGCCCCAAAACATCACTGCTCTAGAGGAGATCTGCATGGAGGAATGGGCCAAAATACCAGCAACAGTGTGTGAAAACCTTGTGAAGACTTACAGAAAACGTTTGACCTCTGTCATTGCCAACAAAGGGTGTATAACAAAGTATTGAGATAAACTTTTGTTATTGACCAAATACTTATTTTCCACCATATTTTGCAAATAAATCAATTAAAAATCCTACAATGTGATTTTCTGGATTTTCTTTTCTCATTTTCTCTGTCATAGTTGAAGTGTACCTATGATGAAAATTACAGGCCTCTCTCATCTTTTTAAGTGGGAGAACTTGCACAATTGGTGGCTGACTAAATACTTTTTTGCCCCACTGTATATCCATACTTTGACCAAAAAGCATACTACATACTCAATTTACATCACAAATAGTATGATTAGTGCGGTTAGTATGAGTATTCGAACACAGCTCATGTCTTTAAGTGGCTTACATAGGGATTGTTTGCAGTGGTGACCCATCATTCAGGGCATGTGGGGCAGAGCCACCTGTTTTGAACCTCACCTGTTTATCTAAAAAACTACATATATCTATTATAATATATTTTTGGGTTGCCTGTTTAGCATGTATTTTGGCATTAAAATGTGCCACATATCAGTTTGCAAACAATGTAAAAAATAAAAAAATAAAAAATACAACAACTTTGATGTAATAAAGCCCCATACAAACATGTCTCTTTTTTGCGTTCTTGAGTAAGGCATCTCCAAAATGCTTGTGTTTCAGCCCAGCGCAGTGCTTTCTGTGGTGGTGGGGCAGCCAGCGCAAAATATGCAGTGTAGCGGTTGGTAATATTCTCTAGTTGCGCTGTGATTGGCTCAGTGTTCTGTCACTCATGGGGACACTACGTCACTGAAAAATCTACGGGGAGAGCACGAAAATTCAAGCTGCTTTGGGTGCTGCCATAGAGTTACATTAGAAGTGCCCATCCAAGAAGGCACAAGGTCATTGGCCATAGATAAAATTACGTCAAATCACGTTATATCTACCGTAGCTTTGATTGGACTGATCATGTCAACATCATACTTTCTAAATCTTAGCTAGCAGTCATCATTATGAATCAAGTCGACAATCTACTGGCAAATCCTTTTTAATCCTTGTCTTAATGAAGAGAAATGATAGATAAAACGTATCAGTGCTCATCGGCCATTGGACATAAACATTACACAACAAGTTGGAAATCGCAAATTCAACAATGAGTGGTTTGGAAGGAATCCGTGGCTAACTGCAAAAATTGCAAAGCAATCACTACCCTGCTATTCAGTGGAGTGGCTGTGTGGTCCCAAATCTGGGATTAAGTGTCTCTTTTCCAAGTTTAAAATGATAAACATTCAACATGGGCCATGCTGTCAATGAAGCATGATTTGTGCTGCGCTCCAAACAACTGTTAACTCGTACTGCGAAAACGTGACTTCAGTGAGTTCAAGACAACTGGGAAGTTGGAAATAAACGAGCTCTGACTGGGAAAATACATTTGAAACTCGGAATTGTAAATCCGGCCTCTTTCTAGAGCTACGACCTGAAGATCAATGACGTCATCATGTATTTTTTTAACCTGGTGTTTTTCTCGAGTTCCCAGTTGTTTTGAAAGCACCATAAATCCAGAGAATACCAGACTTTGATGACAACATTTTCCCACGAAGGACCTCTGCACCACCTTCCTGTTCAAGTGAGCACATCACAAGGTGAGTCCAAAAATGTATTGTTGTACTGTATGCTACTGCATAAATGATGTAATATGCTAGGGAGATATGTATACTGTAGCTAAGAAAGTAATACTAAGTGTATGTTGTGTAGTAAGCTGTTAGTAGCCCATGTGCCTCACCCTATTAATTTGGTCCCTTTTCCCCTCATAACTCTAGAGTGGCGCAGCAGTCTAATGCACTGTATCTCAGTGCTAGAGGTGTCACTACAGACATGGTTCGATTCCAGGTTGTATCACAACCGGCTGTGACCGGGAGTCCCATGGGGCATTGTAAATAAGAATTTGTTCTTGACTGACTTGCCTAGTTAAATAAAGGTTAACAAAAAAATGTAATTAAAAAATAACTTTGCTTATTTGGTGGTTTACATGTAGCTTATAGCCTGTTTTAGACAAATGTCATCATTGAATATTGCAAGAGCTTCAGTGTCTGCTTATATGTCCCCTTTATTTATCCTACGGTTCTGACTTGGTGAACAGGGAGAATAATGTCAGAACTACCCATGTTCTGAATTCTGTCACTGTACATTTCAAAAGGGCTTAACAAATAGTTATTGACTACGTCTATCCAAGCTCGCTTATTAATGTCTTAAGCGAAATTACGGATTGCCTCTTATCCGCTCATCGTTCCCCTATGCCATAGTTTGCACATCTCAATTGTCAGTAGAAACCACATTTGTTTAAGTAAGTCAGCCATATCAGCTATGTTTTTTTTTAAGGCAGTAAACGAGGCTGAATGAACTGTTTCGCTGCCAGACAAGGTTCCACTGATAGCCAGGTGTAGCAGTGGTAAGGTGTTCGGACTGTTGTTGGGACTCTGCTGTTGGGACAGCTTTTATGTAGACCCTAACAGTTTGTGTGTACCGCTTGTCACCGTTATAGTGCAATGAATCTATTGTTAAGTTTAGTGTTGTGTAGTGGCTTTGCTGGCATGCATTTAAAAAACATTTTGGAGAGTTTGCCCCACCAAGATTTACATGATAAAATTTCCACTGATTGTTTGTCATTCTCCTCATACTGTAGCATGTAAATCTTGGACGAGAGAGCACTCTGCCACTTCAGAGTGAGAGTTGCACTAGAAGTTAAAGGCAGAAACTGGTGTAGGCTGAGATTGTGAGGGGGGTGGGGTCTCAAGTATCAGAGGTTAAAGGTCACAGAAGGAGAGGGGGTCTTTAAGGTGTGATCTGTCTGACTGAGTGTCTATAGACTCTTCATCTTCAGAGGGATCTGAAGAGGTCTGTCAGTAATCTTCAAACAGCAAATTATCAGACACACAATATGACCGCCTGCCCTGTGGATTATATAACTCAGTGATATCTCAGAGGAAGTTGATGTGCAGTGGCCCCCAGACACTGTACTAAGGTCAGTTCTGTATTTGCCTACGGGTAAAGGCTACTTGGAGATGATATCTCTGTCACTGTCATGTTATATGCCTTCTGATGTCATATTATAGCCCCTGTCTGACATCTATTGTATCAAGGGTCAGAAGTTTTTCTAATTAGGGGGCTGAGAGTAATATACATTGTAGGTAGTGAGGCTTTGTGGTAGATTTGACAAGTTGGTGAAGGATTTGTTGTGTGTGTGTGTACCCTTGAGTGCCATGCATACAGAGACCTTTGAAATATTTGTATATATTTATATCCTTTTTTTGTACATTTGATTGGTGGATTAAAATAAAGTATTTAACGTGTGTGTGTGTGTGTGTGTGTGTGTGTGTGTGTGTGTGTGTGTGTGTGTGTGTGTGTGTGTGTGTGTGTGTGTGTGTGTGTGTGTGTGTGTGTGTGTGTGTGTGTGTGTGTGTGTGTGTGTGTGTGTGTGTGTGTGTGTGTGTGTGTGTGTGTGTGTGTGTGTGTGGGCCACCATCTGTTTGTGATGGCCAGGAGACCGTTAGAGGGATGCTGTCTCACCTCTGCCACTGGCAGCTGCCCGAGTGTGTGTGTCAGAGGTCTCAGTGGGCCATGCTCAGATGTGTAACTACCATCATGTGGTGACACATGTAATTTAAAACAAATTGATTTCCACCCCCCCCACCCTCTCTCTCTTATTTAATTTAGGTTAAGTAAAGGTTTATAAATGGCTCCATGTGTATGAAGTCAAGTCCATGTTATATGATTAGGCAGGAGCAAGTGGGTTTGACAGCTACAGCTAGTGGTGAACACGACTACCTCTCCTCCTCCCTTCCTCTTCCCCTCCTCTCCTTCTCCCCTCCTCTTCCCCTCCTCCCCTCCTGTCCTCCTTCCCTCCTCCTCCTCCCTTCCTCCTCTCCTCTCCTTCTCCCCTCCTCTTCCCCTCCTCCCCTCCTGTCCTCCTTCCCTCCTCCTCCTCCCTTCCTCCTCTCCTTTTCTTCTCCTCTCTCTTGTCCCCTGGGCAAGCCATGACTGACAGCTTTATATATCTGTCTCACTAAGTGATTTTTAATCAACTGCTTTGTATGGGAGTCTTCCCTTGGGCTGGTGTGGGGAGGGGGGATCAGAAAGATGGGGTGAGGGGTTGTCTCATACACTATGAATCTAGCAGTTTTTCTTGACCACAAACTATTAATATCTAGGCCCTGGAGTTTTTCCTGACCATGGGACCTAACCAGAAAAATCTGCTGGTCCTAGCTATGCCACAAGCTCTCACAGACTCACTGCAGAATGCGACAATTGTCCATAAACGTCAAATTACGAAGATTAAGTTCAAGCATTAATTACTAATGGTTAGTTAAGGTTAAAGGTTTTGGATAGGGTTCAAACAAAAAAATAAAAATAATTGTGGCTAACACTGGGATTTAAATGTGCGACCCTTGGAGCCTGAGCTCGTGGCTTAAGGGTTAACTTTTGGGACCAAAAAATGTAAACAAGTGCCTAGCTGTATAGCCTATTTGATGGTAATAGCGCTCACCGTGGCCCCTAGTGGTAGGTTTTGAAGGCATATTCTGACGTCCTGGGAAACTGGACGGATGTCCAATTTCGAAGTGGCTCTTGAATGGCTGACCTATGACCTGGCTGACCTATGACTGGTCATTTATATAATCACCGTCATTAGAGACAAGGAAGACAAAGCAGATTTTTTTTCTGTGCATGTTTGTGTATATACAGTGGGGAGAACAAATATTTAATACACTGCCGATTTTGCAGGTTTTCCTACTTATAAAGCATGTAGAGGTCTGTAATTTTTATCATAGGTACACTTCAACTGTGAGAGACGGAATCTAAAACAAAAATCCAGAAAATCACATTGTTTGATTTTTAAGTAATTAATTTGCATTTTATTGCATGACATAAGTATTTGATACATCAGAAAAGCAGAACTTAATATTTGGTACAGAAACCTTTGTTTGCAATTACAGAGATCATACGTTTCCTGTAGTTCTTGATCAGGTTTGCACACACTGCAGCAGGGATTTTGGCCCACTCCTCCATACAGACCTTCTCCAGATCCTTCAGGTTTCGGGGCTGTCACTGGGCAATGAGGACTTTCAGCTCCCTTCAAAGATTTTCTATTGGGTTCAGGTCTGGAGACTGGCTAGGCCACTCCAGGACCTTGAGATGCTTCTTACGGAGCCACTCCTTAGTTGCCCTGGCTGTGTGTTTCGGGTGGTCGTCACGCTGGAAGACCCAGCCACGACCCATTTTCAATGCTCTTACTGAGGGATGGAGGTTGTTGGCCAAGATCTTGCGATACATGGCCCCATCCATCCTCCCCTCAATACGGTGCAGTCGTCCTGTCCCCTTTGCAGAAAATAATCCCCAAAGAAGGATGTTTCCACCTCCATGCTTCACGGTTGGGATGGTGTTCTTGGGGTTGTACTCATCCTTCTTCTTCCTCCAAACAAGGCGAGTGGAGTTTAGACCAAAAAAGCTCTATTTTTTTCTCATCAGACCACATGACCTTCTCCCATTCCTCCTCTGGATCATCCAGATGGTCATTGGCAAACTTCAGACGGGCCTGGACATGCGCTGGCTTAAGCAGGGGGACCTTGCGTGCGCTGCAGGATTTTAATCCATGACGGCGTAGTGTGTTACTAATGGTTTACTTTGAGACTGTGGTCCCAGCTCTCTTCAGGTCATTGACCAGGTCCTGCCGTGTAGTTCTGGGCTGATCCCTCACCTTCCTCATGATCATTGATGCCCCACGAGGTGAGATCTTGCATGGAGCCCCAGACCGAGGGTGATTGACCGTCATCTTAAACTTCTTCCATTTTCTAATAATTGCGCAAACAGTTGTTGCCTTCTCACGAAGCTGCTTACCTATTGTCCTGTAGCCCATCCCAGCCTTGTGCAGGTCTACAATTTTATCCCTGATGTCCTTACACAGCACTCTGGTCTTGGCCATTGTGGAGAGCTTGGAGTCTGTTTGATTGAGTGTGTGGACAGGTGTCTTTTATACAGGTAACGAGTTCAAACAGGTGCAGTTAATACAGGTAATGAGTGGAGAACAGGAGGGCTTCTTAAAGAAAAACTAACAGGTCTGTGAGAGCCGGAATTCTTACTGGTTGGTAGGTGATCAAATACTTATATCATGCAATAAAATGCAAATGAATTACTTAAAAATCATACAATGTGATTTTCTGGATTTTTGTTTCAGATTCCGTCTCTCACAGTTGAAGTGTACCTATGATAAAAATTATAGACCTCTACATGCTTTGTAAGTAGGAAAACCTGCAAAATTGGCAGTGTATCAAATACTTGTTCTCCCCACTGTATATATTGTGTGTGTGTAACACACTAGGCGTAGTGAGTGCGGAGTCAGGTGCAGGAGGCATAAAGTTCAGAATAGCTCTTTATTACGCACAGGGAAAAGTAGTACTATCCACGAAACTGGGCGTAATCAAACAAATGCCCAAAACAGGTAACTACACAACACGCACTACCACACGTCAACCCAGTGGGAAAAATAAATACGCCCGCACAAAGAGCAGGCGGGCCTACTGGCTTAAATAGCCCAACTCAAAATCTAAACAAGAAACAGGTGAAACAAATCAGACAAAACCAACAGAAAAGGGAAAAGGGATCGATGGCAGGTAGTAGGCCGGTGACGACGACCGCCGAGCGCCACCCGAACAGGAAGAGGAGCCACCTTCGGTAGGAGTTGTGACAGTGTGTGTGTGTGTGTGATGCTGGATAATTGTCAGCTGGTTGGTAATGTCAGGGCTGCTGGAATATGGAGCTGTTCATTAGTGTTTGGGATTAGCAGGCTGATATTATTAATATGGTAATCTCTGTGGCTGGGAGAGCACAGATAGAATAGGGCAACCTTATCAAAACAAACACCTTTAAAAGAGAACTTTATCCAATATCCAGAAATTCCCAAGTGATTCCATACATTGAACCTGGTTGTCACGATCGTTGTAATATGAATCGGACCAAATTGCAGCGTGGTATGGTTCCATCCTCTTTATTTGGAAGTGAAACACACAGAAAACAATAAAGTGCAAAACGAAACGTGACGCAAATTTAGTGCTCGCAGGCAACTAGACATAGACAAGATCCCACAACCACCGTAGGGGAAAAGGCTGCCTAAATATGATCCCCAATCAGAGACAACGATAAACAGCTGCCTCTGATTGGGAACCATACCAGGCCAACTTAGAAATTTATAAACTAGAATACCCACCCTAGTCACACCCTGACCTAACCAACATAGAGAATAAAAAGCTCTCTATGGTCAGGGCGTGACACTAGTTCTGTGGAGTTTGCCCTCTCCCCCTCTCTCTCCCTGTAGTGCTGTACTGAAACAGCTGCAAAAACGGCTCACGTGACTCGTGACGTTGCTGGATGCTGGATGCAGGCCTCGCTCTGCTCTGTTACCGGTATATGGAATCACTTGGGAGTTTCTGGATGTTGGAGAAACTTCTCCTTTAAGAGCAGCCTCTCTAACAAGAGGTCACACACACACACACACACACACACACACACACACACACACACACACACACACACACACACACACACACACACACACACACACACACACACACACACACACACACACACACACACACACACACACACACACACACACATATACACATCTGGAAGGAAGGAAGGATTTGCACAGGTCTTTACACTTACACTATAGGTACTGTACAGTAGGTCCACAGAACAGAATAGCACATTCTAGTGCACAGGCATACACAAACCAATACACACTAGTCACTCAAGTCTCCCTCTCTCTCTCTCTCTCCCCCTCTTCCCTCTCTCTCCCCCTCTTCCATCGTTCTCTCCCTCTTCCCTCGCTCTCTCCCTCTTCCCTCTCTCCCCCTCTTCCCTCTCTCTCCCCCTCTTCCCTCGCTCTCCCCCTCTTCCCTCGCTCTCCCCCTCTTCCCTCGCTCTCCCCCTCTTCCCTCTTTTCTCCTCTTCCCTCTCTCTCCCCCTCTTCCCTCTCTCTCCCCCTCTTCCCTCTCTCCCCCTCTTCCCTCTCTCTTTTCCCCATCTGTGGAGGAGCAGAGATAAGTCCTAACTTTGTTTTGACACTTTTGATTAAGGACCATTGAAGGAACACCTGTATGGTGGAGGGGAACAATGGCGGCGGGCCCAGGGAGAGATTGATTTTGGGCATTAGAGAAGCAGCCTTTGTCTAAAGCCACGGGCCCCTTTGTTATGCTAACCAGCCATGGAAGATTTCCAATTCAATTTCACCTGAACGCTGGTCAGCCGCACGCTCCATTGTATGTTGTCCCTCGAGCCCACCACCCCCCTCCCTCCCCTGTCGTCTCTCAAACTGCAATTTAGCAGCTCTGGCGGCTGGAGAGGTGTGTGTGCGTGTTTTTGTGTGCGTGTTTGTATTTGTGTGAGTGACAGGCGGATGGGTACTCCTGCCATAATATTCCTTGTTTAATGTCCTTGTGTGGGCCACGGAGTAGAAGAGGAGAGGATCACATTTAAATGGGATGATATTCCTTATCCTAATCCTGCTAACTGTATGTGACTGTAGCTCTGTAGCCTGTCTCTGTTTCTGGAGAGGCCTTCTCAGGTAGAGGTGTGATGTCAGAGAGAGAATTCTAGCTATAGAACTGAAATGAGTCACAAACAATCTCTGCTAACTGGATAAGAAACCATTTCTCTCTCTCCCTGCTGTATCAACTGACACACACACACACACACACACACACACACACACACACACACACACACACACACACACACACACACACACACACACACACACACACACACACACACACACACACACACACAAACCCTCATTCAAATATTGCCATCTTCATTTTTCAGTTATTGAATAGTTTGATTTGATTTCTCCTCCTAAACGTACCATCAACTGTAATAGATGACCAAGAACATACTCTATTCTTCCATCGTCACAGTAGAGGGTTGCTCATTGTGTTGCTTCGCACTGCAACAAGCTCCTCTGTACTACACAGACCTATTTACACTGGCTCAGTGTTCCATCATCTGCTGCTCTATTAAAGGGAATATTTTCAATTAAGGTATTTTATCTGAAAAATAAAGGTGACAATATTTGAATAATGATTTTATAAATCATGTGTGTATTCTAGGCCTATGTGTGTGTGTGGGAGCCAACCAATGCACACTGTACACCACTCTTCTCTCTCTCGTCAACTTAGTAATAAACCAGCCATATTCCAGTCATCAGAAACAACGTCATTCTCAGTCACAGTATTCACCGATGTTGCCGTTAATATATTTAATTAGCCACATTGAGGAGTAATTGATTTGTTGTTCACTGTGTTGTTGTCATGGCTGCTTGTGACTTTGATAGGTCTTTGTTCACTTCCACCACGGTGCATCATCACTCCCCTATGAAGAGAGAAAGACCTAATCCTGGCCTGGAGTGGAGAGATGCTACACTACTGTATATTTACAATATGAGTAACGATCATGCTTGATCTTTAATCAACGTGTCTCCGTTCAGAGCACTGTGCTAGAGGGGACACAGACTGTAGAAATGGTTTTATGGTGGGGTTTTTAGTGGCATGTTGTGTTATGTTTCTATATGAGCTCACATTGTAACCCGCTGGGAACCCAAGGCAGCTCACTCGCCCCCCTCACCTTCAACTAAGGATGGAGGAGAAATAAGCTGAATAGATGTCTGCCCGTTGGGCCTAAGGTTTTGGTGCCAGCAGCCCACCCTCCTACCCCCATCCCCCAAAATAGGCTTCTGAAGTGTGAAGTTTATTTTTGTTCTCCTGTTTTTAAAACCAGTTCTAATTCCACAGCTGCATATCTGAGGAGCAGAACATTTTTGGTCAGCTTCCCAGATTTAATTTTCTCTCTCTCATTTTCCCTGTCTCTCTCTCCCTCCCTCTGTCTCCCACTACCTCGCTCTCTCTCCCTCCCTCTGTCTCCCACTACCCCTCTCTCCCTCCCACCCCTACAATCTTCATTCTAACCTCTCTCTCTCCCTCTCTCTCTCTTCCATTGCCTGGGGGCTGCTTATTTTTGTTGAAATACCGCCCTCGAACATAGCTGCCAGATTCCACAACCATATCTTCCCCCTCTCCCCCCACTCCAACCCACATCTCCCCGTTTAGACAAACCATTCTGATGATGTGACAGTTTCTTTCTCCTGCTAAAATCTCTCTCTCTCCATCTCTTTCTCTCCTCTCTTTTTGGATCCCAGTGTTGTTTGACACATCATGGAAGCGTTTCAGATTCCCTCCTCCGGATTCCTAATTCCATCCCAGGGAAGCGGCTGCCATGGGCTGTCAGTACTTGGCACAGAGGGCAATAAGGAAGGAAAGGAAGGCTCTATTTGATCATTTCCCTCTCTGTATCTCTCCTCTCAAACGCTGTTGGGCTACTTCTACTTTCTGCTTCTCTTTCTTCCGCTCTCACTTCCTCCAATGATACAAAGCAGATGACATGTCATTGTATCTAATTTACACAAAACCCTGGTCCCGTTCTGTTCATAAACCCTGGTCCCGTTCTGTTCATAAACCCTGGTCCCGTTCTGTTCATAAACCCTGGTCCCGTTCTGTTCATAAACCCTGGTCCCGATCTGTTCATAAACCCTGGTCCCGTTCTGTTCATAAACCCTGGTCCCGTTCTGTTCATAAACCCTGGTCCCGTTCTGTTCATAAACCCTGGTCCCGTTCTGTTCATAAACCCTGGTCCCGATCTGTTCATAAACCCTGGTCCCGTTCTGTTCATAAACCCTGGTCCCGTTCTGTTCATAAACCCTGGTCCCGTTCTGTTCATAAACCCTGGTCCCGTTCTGTTCATAAACCCTGGTCCCGTTCTGTTCATAAACCCTGGTCCCGTTCTGTGAGCTTGTGTGGCCTAACACTTCGCGGCTGAGCCGTTGTTGCTCCTATATGTGACCACTTCACAATAACAGCACCGGGGAAGCTCTAGAAGAGCAGAAATTTTACGAACTGATTTGTTGAAAAGGTTGCATCCTATGACGGTGCCACGTGGAAATTCACTGAGCTCTTCAGTAAGGCCGATATTTGTCTATGGAGATTGCATGGCTGTGTGCTCGATTTTATACACCTGTTAGCAACGGGTGTGGCTAAAAAAGCCAAATCCAATCATTTGAAGGGGTGTCCACATACTTTTGTATATATAGTGTATTTACGTGTGTGTGTGTTCGTGCATGCGTGTGATGCTGTCATGTGATCTGGTGGCAGGCTGTGGTCTCCAGGTCAACTGTCACTTTAGGGGACACCTGGGAGTCTGGTTACCATGGCGCCAGCATGGGGGGAGGCAGGTACTGTTACACACCTGAGGAGAGACAGACATGAAAGAACCTACACACACACTTACTCTCTCTCTCAGTACTGATTCACTCACAAGCCTGACCTTTCATGACAGATCCTCATATCCCCTATGGAGCTTACAGGTTAACTGTGTCACGTCCGTGTGTGTGTGTGTGTGTGTGTGTGTGTGTGTGTGTGTGTGGGTGTGTGTGTGGGTGGGTGGGTGGGTGGGTGGGTGGGTGTGTGTGGCAAAGGTTAATCAAGGCTGTCTTGTAACCTCATCTTACCCTTATTACTCATGTTATTTCTCTTCCTCTCTCTCTCTTCTCTCTCCCCCCTCCTTCCCTCCGTCTCTCTCCATTCCTCTCCTTCCCTCTCTCTCTCTCTGCTTGTCACAGTACCTTAGCCTTGGCAGAATGGATCTGGCCTCCTACAGATAGCTGTAGTCTTTGTGTGTTCCATTCTAACAGTGTTTATGGCTGCTGATAGACACCGTTCACTCTGGGTTAGCCACATTTATTCATTACCTGTTTATCTATCCATCACATTCATCCAATCATATTTAGCTAGCTTCTTTATTCACTAACCCATGTATTCTTTTCAATCTTAAACATTATATACAGTAGCACGGTATTTACCATAAGCAGACGACTCACACAAGGACACATTTTGTGAAAATCAAGCCAGTAAAAGTGTTAGTTTGTATCCCATCGTGTGTGTGTGTGTGTGTGTGTGTGTGTGTGTGTGTGTGTGTGTGTGTGTGTGTGTGTGTGTGTGTGTGTGTGTGTGTGTGTGTGTGTGTGTGTGTGTGTGTGTGTGTGTGTGTGTGTGTGTGTGTGTGTGTGTGTCTCCCGGTGTTGGCGAAGCAGACCGAGCAGTCAGACAGAGCCGTCATTGTTTAAAGCCTCCCCTGATTAGTTTACTCTCGCCTGATTAGAAATTAATTAAAATTATGACATGGATCCCTGAGGAGGAGGTGGAGAGGGAGGGGAGAGGTGGAGAGAGATGGGAAGGGAGAGGAGGAGGTAGAGACAGGGGAGAGTAAAGGGTAGGTAGGGGAATGGAGAGGAGGAGGTAGAGACAGGGGAGAGTAAAGGGTAGGTAGGGGAAGGGAGAGGAGGAGGTAGAGACAGGAGAGAGTAAAGGGTAGGTAGGGGAAGGGAGAGGAGGAGGTAGAGACAGGAGAGAGTAAAGGGTAGGTAGGGGAAGGGAGAGGAGGAGGTAGAGACAGGGGAGAGTAAAGGGTAGGTAGGGGAATGGAGAGGAGGAGGTAGAGACAGGAGAGAGTAAAGGGTAGGTAGGGGAATGGAGAGGAGGAGGTAGAGACAGGAGAGAGTAAAGGGTAGGTAGGGGAAGGGAGAGGAGGAGGTAGAGACAGGGGAGAGTAAAGGGTAGGTAGGGGAAGGGAGAGGAGGAGGTAGAGACGGGAGAGTAAAGGGTAGGTAGGGGAAGGGAGAGGAGGGGGTAGAGACAGGGGAGAGTAAAGGGTAGGTAGGGGAAGGGAGAGGAGGAGGTAGAGACAGGGGAGAGTAAAGGGTAGGTAGGGGAAGGGAGAGGAGGAGGTAGAGACAGGGGAGAGTAAAGGGTAGGTAGGGGAATGGAGAGGAGAGGAGGAGGAAAAAGGGGGAGCAATCGAAAGGGAGGAGTAGGAGAGATGGTTGAATGAGACCAGGGGACAAGAGGAGAGATGGTTGAATGAGACCAGGGGACAAGAGGAGAGATGGTTGAATGAGACCAGGGGACAAGAGGAGAGATGGTTGAATGAGACCAGGGGACAAGAGGAGAGATGGTTGAATGAGACCAGGGGACAAGAGGAGAGATGGTTGAATGAGACCAGGGGACAAGAGGAGAGATGGTTGAATGAGACCAGGGGACAAGAGGAGAGATGGTTGAATGAGACCAGGGGACAAGAGGAGAGATGGTTGAATGAGACCAGGGGACAAGAGGAGAGATGGCTGAATGAGACCAGGGGACAAGAGGAGAGATGGTTGAATGAGACCAGGGGACAGACCAGGGGACAGACCAGGGGACAGACCAGGGGACAAGAGGAGAGAGAGGAAGAGGTTTTCTGGTGACATTCATACATTGACACGTGTGTGTCTGCATTTTTTTATATCTTTTTTGAACCTTTATTTAACTAGGCAAATCAGTTAAGAACAAATTCTTATTTTTGATGACGGCCTAGGAACAGTGAGTTAACTGCCTTGTTCAGGGGCAGAACGACACATTTTTTACCTTGTCAGCTAGGGGATTAATGCCTATACACACAGTCTGTTGTCATTGCTGTTGTTGTTACTGTTGTTATGATTGCTGTAAAGTACAGTAATGAGTAGGTTGACAGATTCAGCCCTGATAACAGCTGCAGGAAGAGAGAGCAAATAGCTGTGATGCTGAGTGTTACAGCTTACATTTCACCCATGGATGAACCTGTAATAGCCTTCTAATGACTCTCCCCTGGGTCTGAACCCTCCAACACACACACACACACATACCTGAACACACAGCTTCCCTCACACGCATGCACGCACATACATAAACACATAACTGAACACGCACATTCACTCACACACGTTCACACACACATGCCCCCACACGTGTGAACGATCACAACCATACATGCACTTACACACATTAAAGCGATACTGGCACTTTGATGTGTTCATTTAACTATTGGCTCATCACACAGAACATCTATCTGTTTACACACCTCTTCTCTCTTACGTTCACTCCATCGTCTCCTCATTCCTCATTCTCAACACTGACAGCACACAAGCCCAGAGAGAGAGAGGGGGGAGAGAAGGAGGGGGAGAGTGAGGGGGGGAGAGGGGGGGGGGGGGGGGGGGAATAGGGAGGGCGACATGTCATAGAGAGTTCAAAAAGAAGGGTGGGGGTTTCCATAGCGATGAGGCGCCCTGGTTCTTGTGGTAACCTAATTGGCATGTGTTTCCAGGCTGGTTTTATTATGATCTGTCCTAATCAAGGTCCAGTCCACTACCTGGCCTAATAACACTGCCCCACCATACTGCACTGGAGGACTGGCAGCTTTGTTGCTTTTAGTCTCCTCCTTTTCTTTTCTCATCCTTTACTCCTGTCAGGGACACTCTCTCAGACTGCCTGATTACTGCAGTTTGATCCAGCGGTATGTGTGTGTTTGTTTGTGTGTGTGTCCTCCTCTACTGTAAACCAGTTAGTTTAACGACGCAAGCTCCTATAAGGCTGAGCATGTAAACCCTAATTGGGAAATGCTTTAAATAATTTCTAATTAGTACAAGTGTGGTAATAATTGGCTGGGTAATCTGAGGATTAATTAACGGTGTTGTTTGTATGTATGTATGTGTGTGTGTGTGTGTGTGTGTGTGTGTGTGTGTGTGTGTGTGTGTGTGTGTGTGTGTGTGTGTGTGTGTGTGTGTGTGTGTGTGTGTGCGTACATGCATGCCTCTGTGTGTGTGCGCTTGAATAGACCCTGGGCCTTGCAGCCTTTTAATGGACCCCCAGCATCTCAAGGAGGTCTCTGGGAAAGGGAAGCCCAGACAGAAGCATCTTTGTTGGGCTTGTCGTTCTGTGGGTGGCCCCTCCGCTTGGAGACCTTCATTAGTTTCACAGTGGGCATCCACCCTAGCCTCCCATGACCCTCACCTCATTTAACGCCCCCCCCCACCCCCCCACACGTTTCTGGCTAAACAACACATTTTCTTTTGCTGTAACCCAATTGGCCCACATCCTCTCTGCTCCTTCTCTCTCTGTTGTTACCCTTCATCCATCCTCTCTGCTCCTTCTCTCTCTGTTGTTACCCTTCATCCATCCTCTCTGCTCCTCCTCTCTCTGTTATTACCCTTCATCCATCCTCTCTGCTCCTCCTCTCTCTGTTATTACCCTTCATCCATCCTCTCTGCTCCTCCTCTCTCTGTTGTTACCCTTCATCCATCCTCTCTGCTCCTCCTCTCTCTGTTGTTACCCTTCATCCATCCTCTCTGCTCCTCCTCTCTCTGTTATTACCCTTCATCCATCCTCTCTGCTCCTTCTCTCTCTGTTGTCACCCTTCATCCATCCTCTCTGCTCCTCCTCTCTCTGTTATTACCCTTCATCCATCCTCTCTGCTCCTCCTCTCTCTGTTATTACCCTTCATCCATCCTCTCTGCTCCTCCTCTCTCTGTTATTACCCTTCATCCATCCTCTCTGCTCCTCCTCTCTCTGTTATTACCCTTCATCCATCCTCTCTGCTCCTCCTCTCTCTGTTGTTACCCTTCATCCATCCTCTCTGCTCCTCCTCTCTCTGTTATTACCCTTCATCCATCCTCTCTGCTCCTCCTCTCTCTGTTATTACCCTTCATCCATCCTCTCTGCTCCTCCTCTCTCTGTTATTACCCTTCATCCATCCTCTCTGCTCCTCCTCTCTCTGTTATTACCCTTCATCCATCCTCTCTGCTCCTTCTCTTTCTGTTGTTACCCTTCATCCATCATTTTTGCTCCTTCTCGCTCTGTTGTTACCCTTCATCCATCCTCTCTGCTCCTCCTCTCTGTTGTTACCCTTCATCCATCCTCTCTGCTCCTCCTCTCTCTGTTGTTACCCTTCATCCATCCTCTCTGCTCCTCCTCTCTCTGTTGTTACCCTTCATCCATCCTCTCTGCTCCTCTCTCTGTTGTTACCCTTCATCCATCCTCTCTGCTCCTTCTATCTCTGTTGTTACCCTTCATCCATCCTCTCTGCTCCTCCTCTCTCTGTTGTTACCCTTCATCCATCCTCTCTGCTCCTCCTCTCTCTGTTGTTACCCTTCATCCATCCTCTCTGCTCCTTCTCTCTCTGTTGTTACCCTTCATCCATCCTCTCTGCTCCTTCTCTTTCTGTTGTTACCCTTCATCCATCCTCTCTGCTCCTTCTCTCTCTGTTGTTACCCTTCATCCATCCTCTCTGCTCCTCCTCGCTTTGTTGTTACCCTTCATCCATCCTCTCTGCTCCTTCTCTCTCTGTTGTTACCCTTCATCCGTCCTCTCTGCTCCTTCTCTCTGTTGTTACCCTTCATCCATCCTCTCTGCTCCTTCTCTCTCTGTTGTTACCCTTCATCCATCCTCTCTCCTCCTTCTCTCTGTTGTTACCCTTCATCCATCCTCTCTGCTCCTTCTCTCTCTGTTGTTACCCTTCATCCATCCTCTCTGCTCCTCTCTCTGTTGTTACCCTTCATCCATCCTCTCTGCTCCTCTCTCTGTTGTTACCCTTCATCCATCCTCTCTGCTCCTCTCTCTGTTGTTACCCTTCATCCATCCTCTCTGCTCCTCTCTCTGTTGTTACCCTTCATCCATCCTCTCTCCTCCTCCTCTCTGTTGTTACCCTTCATCCATCCTCTCTGCTCCTCCTCTCTGTTGTTACCCTTCATCCATCCTCTCTGCTCCTCCTCTCTCTGTTGTTACCCTTCATCCATCCTCTCTGCTCCTCCTATCTCTGTTGTTACCCTTCATCCATCCTCTCTGCTCCTCCTCTCTCTGTTGTTACCCTTCATCCATCCTCTCTCCTCCTTCTCTCTCTGTTGTTACCCTTCATCCATCCTCTCTGCTCCTCCTATCTCTGTTGTTACCCTTCATCCATCCTCTCTGCTCCTCCTCTCTCTGTTGTTACCCTTCATCCATCCTCTCTCCTCCTTCTCTCTCTGTTGTTACCCTTCATCCATCCTCTCTGCTCCTCCTATCTCTGTTGTTACCCTTCATCCATCCTCTCTCCTCCTTCTCTCTCTGTTGTTACCCTTCATCCATCCTCTCTGCTCCTCCTCTCTGTTGTTACCCTTCATCCATCCTCTCTGCTCCTCCTCTCTCTGTTGTTACCCTTCATCCATCCTCTCTGCTCCTCTCTCTGTTGTTACCCTTCATCCATCCTCTCTGCTCCTCTCTCTGTTGTTACCCTTCATCCATCCTCTCTCCTCCTTCTCTCTCTGTTGTTACCCTTCATCCATCCTCTCTGCTCCTCCTCTCTCTGTTGTTACCCTTCATCCATCCTCTCTGCTCCTCCTCTCTCTGTTGTTACCCTTCATCCATCCTCTCTGCTCCTCTCTCTGTTGTTACCCTTCATTCATCCTCTCTGCTCTCTCCCTCCTTCCATACACCCCCTTTACCCTCTTCTTCCCTCCTCCAGACTCCTTTTCTCTCCCTCTCTCCATCGCTCCCTCTCTCTCCTTCCTTCCTTCCTTCCTTCTTTCCTTCCTTCCTTCCTTCCATCTCTCTCTCTCTCTCTCTCTCAGTAGGGGGGAGGTGAGGTAGAGTTACGCTCTTGAGTTGTCTACATCCATCCACCTGGCCCACCCTCTAATTACTGCATCCTTTCTTCTGAAAAGAAAAGAACGAGGGAGGGAGGAAAGAAGAAAATGACCACTTGTTACTTCAAGCATTGCTTTAAAAACACCCTCCTTTTGAATTGGCCGGAGAATGTGCCGGGAGCAATGAGATGTATCGGATTCAGTTTGCCAGGAATTTTCCTTTTTTTAAATTATTTACCTGGTTTATTTATTTACTTTTGACCTGGTCTGCAAGATACTCTTAACATGGATTTATGATTTACTGTCGCTTTATCCTATGTACAAAACGCCTGTTAACTCCTACAGAAATAAAGGTGCTATCTAGAACCTGAAATGGTTATTCGGCTGTCCCTATAGGAGAAATCTTTGGAGAAGCCTTTTTGGTTCCTGAACACCCTTTTGTGTTCCATGTAGAATCCTTTTTACAAAGGGTTCTACATGGAACCCAAAAGGGTTCTACCTAGACCTATGGGTACCTACCTATGGGTACAGCCGAAGAACCCTTTTGAGACCCAAAAGTACGTTTTAGTTCTTGCATTTTCCCATTGTTATATGTCAGTAATCTATAAGGCTACCACTGGTCCCCTGGCCCAGTGGAACGACATGTCCTCCCCCTCCTTTTCCTTCTCTATCCCCCCCATCCCCCCACTCTTCCTCCCATTCCCTCCATCCTCCCAGTTCATCAGACTGTAGTGAATAGGAGGCTGATAAGCCTTTTGTCTGGCCTGACAATGTCCTGGTGAAAGGTGCTGCGAGACGGGACGGGATGGTTGTTTCTCCTTTCCTCCTTCCTCTGCCTCTGTCCCTCACCCTATCCCCTCACCACTTACCCCTCTTTCGTCCCTGTGTCCTCTCCTCTCACCCCTCTCTCCTCATTCTCTCCACCCCTCTACTCTTCTATGGCTTCACTCACCTCTCTTGCCCCCCCCCCTCTTGTCAACCTCCAGTCCGTCTGTCCATCTCCCCACCAGAGACAACTCATTAGGCGACTGCTCCCTGGTTAATTGGCTAGCTGAAAGAAAGGAGCGAGAGAGAGAGAATAAAAGAAAAGAACACCCACTCTGTCCTGGGAGAAAGGGAATCGACGTGTATGTTTGTCACAGTGGCAAGCTTTCCCAACAGGGATGTGGGAGCTGTCAGTATACTGGTGGGATCGTGTCACACTGATCAGGGGAAATGGACTAGAGCTTAGTTAATTATGCAGTCCTTCTAACTCTACTCTGCATACAGTCTGTTGTTTTGTTGTCAAGAAATAACCCTGGCAGTTAGAGAAGGAATAATGTGACTACTTTGTAATGTGTAAGGGGGTTCTTATTTCTCTGAACATTTTGAAAGATAACATCACACCTTAACTGAGAGAATAAATCAAGGGCTCATCAGATTGTTGTTAGAATGTTAACTGTTGTCTGTGTGGCTGTAGAAATGGCTGAGGAGTTATGTCTGGCTGTGTGCTGTAATTCAGGGTGTGTAGCATGAGAGGTCATATATATAATACATGCTATTTAGCAGATGGTTTTATCCACAACAGTAGAGTGAGTGGATACATTTTAGTGTACTACCCCACAGGGAATTGAACCCATGATCCTGGGAGTGCGACGTTCTTGCCGACTGAGCCACACGTCAACTAACGTTGTAGGTACTAAATCAATCAGTAGGGAGAGTGCTTCCTCAAGTAGTGTGAAGGCTTTAGGAAAGCCTTTGACATTTCCAGAATATACAATCGTCTAATAATCAACACAACTTTCTTACAAGTCACCCTTATGTTTTTGCTCAGATGTCGGAATGGCCGAGGGTCTAATGCGCAAACGCAAGGTAAAAGTCCTTCCTGGAAAGCAGTATTCTGGTCTATGAATGGAGACTCGGGTTCGAATCATCCTAATCTCTTTTTCATCAAAAGTGAGATTAGACATGCAGGTCTTATTGTGATAGTTACAATAAACCAAACTAGTGTACTGTAAAATTGAGATCCGCGATAGGTGAAACAGCGCCTCTGGCGCACTTGTTTTTGTTTTGTGGAAATGAACATAAAGCATCATGTTTAAATAAATCGTGGTACATACTCTGCTGTTCTATCACAATGATGTGTAATGATTGTATGAAGTAATATATTTTTTGTTGTAATATTGCAAACGGACGTGGCAGTTTCACCTCTATGGAGTCCAGTTTAAAGTGGATGTTTAAAAAAAATTAATCTAAGCTCCATATCAACCAACATGTCAACAGCAGGGATTATTCAGCAAACTTGTGTGTGTGTGTGTGCATACGTTGGTGTATGAGTTATTGCCTGTGGTGCTGTCCAGTCCAGCCCTACAACCTCCTGTGGCTTCAGTGGGGTAAATTAACTAAGTAAAAATACTCTGAGGTACTACTTAATCGTTTGTTAGGGTACTTTACTTGAATAGTAATATTTTTGACTACTTTTACTTTTACTCCACTACATTCCTAAAGAAAATCTGTACTTTTTACTTTTATACATTTTCCCTGACACCCCAAATCATTATTCCATTTAAAATGGGTTTAGATATTTTCATTAAAGCCCTTTGGGGTTTTCAACCTCACCTACACACCGTTTGAACCTCACCTACACACCGTTTGAACCTCACCTACACACCGTTTGAACCTCACCTACACACCGTTTGAACCTCACCTACACACCGTTTGAACCTCACCTACACACCGTTTGAACCTCACCTACACACCGTTTGAACCTCACCTACACACCGTTTGAACCTCACCTACACACCGTTTGAACCTTGTTTTTGATCTGTTTTGTCCTTCACTTCTCTTCTTAGGTGCAAATAAATACAACCAAAATGCTCAGGCCAGACAGCAACATTGTCGAATTCATACACTTTTCGAGAGAACATGAGGCCATCCCTTTTGCCTTTGATCTTGCAGACTCACTAAACACAAATACTGGGTTTGTAAATGATGTTGGAGTGTGCCCCTGGCAGTCCGTAAATAGTTTTTTTTTTAAACAAGAAAATCGTGCCATGTGGTTTGCTTAATTTAAGGAATTTGATTTATAACACATTTAAAACCAGATACTTTTACTCAAGTAATATTCTACTGGGTGACATTCACTCTACTTAAGTAATTTCCTATGAAGGAATCTTTACTTATCCTCAAGTATGTGTACTTTTTCCATCACTGTGTAAGCCAGCCAGTTGAAATCTCTCATGGAGAATGACTATAGTAGAATATTTGTATAATGATACCAAGGTGACAGGGGTTTGACTATCTGTTTAACCCAATGAAACCAGTCAATAGTAAGCCATGACCTGACCATCCCTGTGTCTGGGTATAGGGGGATGGTGTCAAAGACCTGTTTAAACTACGAAGAAATATATGACTCTCATTCTGTTTCTCTCCTCCTCCACTCTTCTCTGTCTCTCTCTATAGTGGTATGATAACAGGATCAGTGGCTGGCTGGGAGCATTGGGATGGAGCCAACGGAGGGATGATATGAGAGGAGTCTCTCTCTCCAGATCACAATCCCCCCTCCCTCCTCCCCTTCCATGCCTGCACCTGATGGAGGGAGGATTAAGAGAGAGAGAGCGAGCGAGAGCATTAGCAAAGATTGAAGCTGATCTTTACATTGTCCGCTGGCTCTGGCTTTGGTTTAGTAGAGATGACTGCTTCTCTCTCTCTCTCTCGCTCTGTTTTCTCCCTCGCTCTTCCCAGTGTCTTTTCAGCACAGAGAGAGGGAGAGGGAAGATTTTTGGGAGGGGAAGAGGGAGATGAGTTGAGCCATAGATTCCATGACCATTGTATGTCAATCATGGTGTGTGTGTGTGTACAGCTATAGCCCCCCTCTCTTTTCCCATCCCCTGGTGATTAGCTGTCAGTGGTGGCCTCTTGCTGAGAGAGAGAGAGAGAGAGAGAGAGATCCAGCAAGGCCTTGGGAAGGAGGGAGAGCGAGAGGGAGTGTGAAAGAAAAAGAGAGATATAGAGACAGATACTGACAGAATGAGATGGTAAGAAGTAGGGACAGGGAGGGAGGGGGCGACAATATATGGGTGTGGGACAATATTCCTTTTGTACTGCTATACTATGTGCATACTGTCAATCAAATCTTCAGCATCATGTCCGGTGTCCTTGTCCATATGAGAGTACCTACACGTCTTATTCTATATGGCCTCAAGTCTTACAGTAGACAATGAGAGTTGAGACATGTCTTTGCAAACATCTTCCTCTCCCTCCAATGTAAGGAATCACAGATAAAAATTCTGATCTATGGTAATCTGGGCTGTTTTTGTGTGTGGATGTGTTGAAAATGTTGTAAGCTGAAGAGTATGAATTGTATGTTTTTATCTTCTCTCTCTCTCTCAGTGTCCTAAGTGGGTGTGTAGAGCCTGAAGCTGCAGATGAACATGAAACAGAAGAGAACCAAACAGAGAAAGTGACGGAGTGTTAAAACCTCTTTAGATCTCTATAATAGGTAAAGGATGTTGGAACATGGAGAACATGTTTGGGGGGGGTTCTATTCATGGCTAGTGATGTAGAGGACTGTAGTAGGGCCAGACAGGCTGGAGTTGAAAACACGGCTTTTCTCCCACTAACTGATTCCAATATATTAATATGATAGGTAGGCTCATTCTCATGTTGTATAAGGTATTGCACAGAGATAGCATATTGTATCTGTTTAGGGTACATGTTGACTACGTCTCTCAGATAGGATTTATTTCCCAATTAATGTGAGCTTATAGTTTGTCGTTGTTTGATTCTATTCTCACTGAAATATTGAGTGGTTTAGAAGGTTTTAAAAAGAGTGAATTTATATGATATATGCCATGATTTGACGTATTTACTGTATTCTACATGTATTCTAGGTTGTACTGTTAGCTTGTGAAGTAAAGGAATCATGTTCATCTCTAGCTGTAATGTAGTTTACGGAGCAGGGATGCGCTTTGAGGGAAAGATCACACACATCCTGAACGCCTTTTATGTCCCTCCATGGATCCAGTCTTTGAAATGTATGTTTGAAATACGCCGCACACTTCCTTGTGGTGAAATAGATCAGATTCAATTGTAAAATAGTCTTGGCCTCCCTCTTTCAGACGTTCTTGATTATAGCTGATCCCCTGATACAATACATCCTTTTTAAGATTTTCTCCGTATGTTGGATCTGTGTATTGCTGTACAGAACATGGGATCCACTATATGCCATTGGAGATGAAGAGCTGTGATATGTGGGATATATTCACGATCCACTGGATCCACTGATTGGGATCAGAGGCAAGACAGTAAAAACACACAGAGATGGTTTGCAGAGGGTTCATTCATGGAGCATTTCCCAGGTATAGTTTGTCCTGAACTCTAAATCTCATCCTGTATGAATTGTAAGCTATGCAAGTAGCATGAAGTGTACCGGTAATGTATGGTTACCTTGAAGTTATGCTCTGTTTCCCCTCTCAATATCTTGAATTATGCTTTTCAATTCCGATAATTTGATGTTCTCTTTGAGACATGCACTCTTCAAAAGATGATCATAACATTGATAAATCATGTACATTACTGGGATAAAATAGTTTTTACATTAATGAAAGTTTATGTTCTTTTGAGCTCAAGATTTGAAATATATTAGAATTTATAACAGCTAAACTATTTACATTGTGAATCATATGTACATTAATCATGATCAATTATGATTAGTAAACATAGTGTATTTATGGAATCAAAAATCAAGGAATGAAAGATAATTCAAGTTTAATTTTAAAGACTAATTATTTGTAAATGTTTCTCACATCAGACCAACTTCTATTGGACACTGATAAATGTTCCACAAGATAATGTTTCTGCATTATATTCATACACTGTTTCTGTGCCAGTTTTTGCCCCTGTCAAATTAGCCTACGTCCTGTTATGATACCGTGGGCCCTGTCATGATACCGTGGGCGCGCGCATGCACGTGCGGCTGATTGTAGTCGGTTTTGTCAGCTCTTTTTATTATCATTTTTGGACCAAATTAGGCGTGTAACCGTCCTGTGAATAGGTGCGCGTGAGGCTTGCTTTGTTTTGCAGTGTATTATTCTTTCTGTAATTTCCCTGTCTTCTGCACAGGAGAGAAAAAACCCTGCAACAAAATCAAATTAAAAATTCTATTGAGAATGTGGCTCGTTATTCAGATGCGCGTTTGCGTCTTTTTTTGTTCCTCTAATTTCATCTCCGTCACTATCACAGCGGTCCACGGGGTAATTAGTGGCTTTTACCTAAGTCTCCCCAGGAGACTCATATTCTAAGATTCTTATCGCTCTTAGAACACTACATTTTTTTGTTAGCCTAAATCAAATAAAATGAAAAACGATGTAAGCTTGTTTTATATGAAATAGCCCTACTCATTTTTGACTTTTTTTTCTTTTCTAACCGTTTGTGTGGGTTAAATTTGTATTTCTTTTTTTACTTTTAGGTGATATAGAGGGTTGCTATTTTGGGCGCACATGCCAACATAAAAGGGATTTATTTGACCTTTAAAATGTATTGGTGCATTTTGGCCTAGAGTATCATTTTTTTATGGAAGAAACATACTTTTTATTAAGATGGGGGCGGCAGGTAGCCTAGTGGTTACAGCGTTGGACTAGTTGGAAAGGTTGCAAGATCGAATCCCCGCGCTGACAAGGTCAAAATCTGTTCTGCCCCTGAACGATGCCGTCATAATGGAGAATTTGTTCTTAACTGACTTGCCTAGTTAAATAAAGGTAATGAGAAGATGAGTCAGTTGTTGTGTAAGTTATTGTCGGTCTTTGCAGTATTGTATGTTGAGAGAGAATAAAAACGGCAGATAGAGAGTGGGGAATAAAAGAGAGAGAATGAAACGGATGGAGAGCTCGCACGCAAGCGGTGATTTATCTATAGCGTGTTGCGGGATCATGGACCAGCGAGGCATGTGGGGAGGACGCTCCCTACTGAGTCCCATTGGAGTGGTGCTGACACTAGCTGGTTAGGTACGAGCAGCACTCACGGGTTGGTGTCGGTAATTCCGATGATTTTATTGCGGGGTTCATCTCCTAGGCCCTGGACAACTGTAGTGTGCGCACTGCAATTTAATGATTTCCAACACAAGGATTTAGGGTGAAAGAGAGGGTAGCACTGCATCTCTGTTTTCCACTTATTGTGAATTACAGGTTCTCGGTGCTCCAAAAAAACCCTATCCTTTTCTCTCTCCTTTTCATTTACTGTCTGTCTTTTTGTTCACGAGAGGGGCATAAAGTGCTGTCAGTGGAGTGCATGAAGAACTGTAGCTATTGGCTATAGGCTAAATAATATACAACATAGCCTTTTTGATCTCAACAAATTTGACGAAAGTCGTTTTAATGAAGATACACATTGAATGTTAAATATAACCTATACCCTAATGATTGTGCGAATTGTTTTAATTGTCCTTTTTCTAAACTAGGCTAGATCAAATAAAAGTCGTTGTTAAGCAAAATAATACACATCATTAATCTAAAATGAGTTCAATTATAATATTAGCTTTTAATCTAATGCAACTTTAAGCCTTATTTAGCCTAGAAAAAAAATAGTTTATACCACCATGTATATATTTTTCACAATATTTAGTGCTTTTCTCGACAATTTCCCTCTTAACCTGACAAAAACCCTCTATTTTCTTTATAACGGACTGCCTGAGAATAATGTAGGCAGTCCGTTGAATTACACAATGATAGATGGGCTGCTACATCTTCAGTTAGATATTTAATAGTCTTCCACAGGTTTCCACAATTATCTTATGTCAATCAATCCAATGTAAATAGCAAAACAGCAATATTTGTCACAATGATTGTTACACGAACCAAACACTGGTGTGTGTGTGTATATGTGAATACCATACCAGATTATTTAAGAGAGTATTTCTTTCTATTTCAATTTTGCCCAGACATTTCAAACTGCGATCAGTATAGCCACAATGAATTGGGATAGAGTGTACATGGGGGAGAGAGAAATAATGCCGGGAAATTAGTGTCACTGTCGCTTCGGTGTCACTGTTTCTAATTATTGCTTGTCTTATGTCTATAAATATGGGTGTGGGACACTTCCTGTGAAATGACATGAGGAAGATCCTAGCAGGATCAAAACCCTGTTTGTTTATTAATAAAGGTAACGTTACGTGGTGGAGCTTTTTGACCGTGCAGAGTCTTTATACCGTTTCCCTGACAGACACGGTCTCCATCAGACCAGGCCTTTGTCACCGTCGAACTTAGAATTATCAGACGCTCCGAAATACGAGAAAACTGGAGGCAGCCGGACCTTTTCCCAGGATAGAGACTGGCTTCTTATCAGATCAGGATAGAAAGTTTATTTTCTGGAGTAAATCTGGATGGAGGGGGATAAAGAAATGATACATCCCTTATGGACACAAAGAGAGAGGGGTGTGAAAAAATAGAAAGCGAAAGAGAGACGGAGATTAGCTCTCCTAAAGCATATGTGGCTTTAGTACACCCTGACAGACAGCGGATTGAAAGGTCACCAAGTTATAATCCCTCCTTTCTTCTCCTTTAATCCTATGAGGGTGTCTCACTCCACCACTGGGACAGGACAGAGAAGGATGTACGCAGCAGGGAGGTTGCTCACTTACTGTTGTCCTCTGATACTGTATGTAGGCCTTTCTGCTGGCTGACTTAAATTAGTTTCATTATAACTGATGAGGATTTTATTGTGTTATTGTTATTTTTGTGAAAGTTTTCATGATTAGAAGTGTGTGTGTGTTGTGTGTTGTGCCTCCCCCAGTCATCACATCTGGGATAAGGAGATCCTTATCATCTCTAGGAGGAAATGAAAGGCTTGGTCCATGAGGTGGAGATATGCTAATGACATGCAGAGCAGTTGGAATGCAGTTCTGTGTGCTGTCTGGCTGTGCATTGGGCCAACCTACTGATTTATTGTCTGTCTGGCTGTGCATTGGGCCAACCTACTGATTATTGTCTGTCTGGCTGTGCATTGGGCCAACCTACTGATTTATTGTCTGTCTGGCTGTGCATTGGGCCAACCTACTGATTATTGTCTGTCTGGCTGTGCATTGGGCCAACCTACTGATTATTGTCTGTCTGGCTGTGCATTGGGCCAACCTACTGATTATTGTCTGTCTGGCTGTGCATTGGGCCAACCTACTGATTATTGTCTGTCTGGCTGTGCATTGGGCCAACCTTCTGATTATTGTCTGTCTGGCTGTGCATTGGGCCAAACTTCTGATTATTGTCTGTCTGGCTGTGCATTGGGCCAACCTACTGATTATTGTCTGTCTGGCTGTGCATTGGGCCAACCTACTGATTATTGTCTGTCTGGCTGTGCATTGGGCCAACCTACTGATTATTGTCTGTCTGGCTGTGCATTGGGCCAACCTACTGATTATTGTCTGTCTGGCTGTGCATTGGGCCAACCTACTGATTATTGTCTGTCTGGCTGTGCATCGGGCCAACCTACTGATTATTGTCTGTCTGGCTGTGCATTATTGGGAAAGAGCTCGCAAGTTAAGCATTTCACTGTACTGTTTTACACCTGCTGTATCCTGTGCATGTGACAATACAACTTGAAACTTGATACACATGGTCTGAATACCTAACCAGTTCGGGACCTCAAACTTCAATGTGTGACCAAGTTTTACTCCAAATCAGCTGTCACTTTGTCTACAGATGTTCATGAATAGAAAGGAAGCATTCCCTGAAAGTGCTGCTTCATGGTGACAGACAGACAGATGCAGGCAGGTAGACAGGAAGATCGACAGAATGGTAAACTGTTTCTCCGACATCACCATTACACAGGATAGGGAAAATTGGAAAAGTATTAATGCAAAGTGCCTTGCCTTTTATGGAGTGTGTCATTTTGCTATGTGTTAGTGTTATTGTCCTGGAGGGTGTGTGGTGTGTAGCGTGCTGTGATTGCAGGTCTGGTCTGCATTGTGGGGAGAGAGCTGGCAGGCGGGCAGCAGGATGAGATAGTAGTACTAAACCTTCCACTCCCAATCTGGCTGGATGTTCCTCTCTATCATTCTGCCGTTTCCATCCACTTCCGCTATAATAAAGTTTGCTGACCCCCAGTCTCACAGCCTTAACTAGGCAATGGGAAATGTCCAGCTACTGCAGATCTCTTAGCCTGGTGTGTTCCTCCCCTCACCATCACTCTCCCTCCCCCTGTATGTCTCTCTCTGGTCCCTCTCCCCCTCTCAGAGTCTCTGTCGTGTGGTGGTAATAGAATAATAATTATTAATTGAGTAATTGTGTAGAACACATTAGTTTGCATAGAATTTCCCTTCTCTCATTTTCAACGCTTGATTATCGGGCTATCGAATTGGCTCTACCCCCTCCCTCCACCCACCCTCCATCTATTCTCCTTCACCCTGATACACACACACACACACACACACACACACACACACACACACACACACACACACACACACACACACACACACACACACACACACACACACACACACACACACACACACACACACACACACACACACACACACACACACACACACACACACACACATCTATGATTATGTCCATCCTGACAGTGCCAAGGGAAAAACAGCATGCATTAGAAATGTCTTGAGAAGAGAGAGATGAAACCAAGTGTGCGTGTACGTTTTTGAGTCTGTTCGAAATGCTGCCGCTGTTCTTGACCTGACCGAAGATTTTAAGTTAGTTTTTTTTTAAGTTAAATTAATTTAGATTATACAGTACATGTAATGTTCTCTTTCCTTACATACCTTATTCATTGAATGAACACCTTTGTGAAGCATGAGATACTATTTCCTGCTAATGGGGGCACATTGTACAGATCCATCCAGTCTATGGGAAAAATGTATGAATTAGAATGTCTACTAAGCACCTTTATAATAAAGATATAGACACAATAGAAGGTGATTAATTAGCCTCAATAGATATAATTTAATTAATTTAGTCTGCACCGGGTTCCACTGGGTTTCAGGGAAAGTTTGTTGAACAGAACAAACTTCCCCACTGTTGTTTTATCCAGAGGACGAGGCCTAGAAACCGCAATGCATTTAGGGAGCCAACACGTCCACGTGGCTTCTGCATGACTAAGATAGAAAGAGGGAAAGAATGGGAAAACATCAATTGTTTCTGATTGTCAGAGGGCTCAGGCGGGAGTTGGGCAAACCTCACAGTATAGAGAAGGCTGAGTTATTTAATTAAAATGTTCCTACCAGGATCACTGTTTATCTGGAAGACGGAGAGGAGGGAGAGGGAGAAGGGATGGAGAGTGCCTGGGAGGGTTGGAGAAGGTTGGGGTGGTGGTGGTGACGGGGGGGTAAGAGGTTGTTATTCACAAAAGGTAGCATCTCAGACATCCACGCGTTGGTCAGCACCACAAGTAATGGATCACACACGGATGAGTCTGAAGCTGGCATGCACAGTGAATTTCAAGGAAATGTTAACACACACTCATGCACGCACACAGTCCATAATTGGCTGACTGACTGGGAGAACGATGATGAGGCACACGCAGGAGAAAAGAAAGCACATCTGCATCACAGTTAATTCAATCATCACGTTCTAATACCTCTTTTTTCTCTCTTACAGCATGTGGTCTCCTCTCCAGCTCCCATCAACCCCCAGGAGAAGATGAAGGGAGCTTTGAGTCTCTCAGGCGGAAGGTAAGGAAGAGAGAGATTAAGGAGGAGAGACATGGAGAGGAGAGGATTATGTCATATCAGAAGTGTTCCCTTGATGTACCTTCATTCAGGAACAGTTGGTGTTCACTTTTATTATGTCCCCCTCTCCAAAATGGAGATCAAAATATTAATCCGGAATCATTACAGATGTGTGAGACTCATAGGCTGCGCGTGGTTATCACTGATACATGTGTCAAGATGTGCTATTTCAAGGGTGTCCCTTTCTGCAGTGCCTCCCATAGTTTTACTGATCTCCATATCAAAGGTTCCTGTGTTTAATAATCATAATATGTGTGTGTGTACATGCTTGTGTGCCTGCCTGCCTCTGTGCGTGCTGTGTGTGTGTCCACACATCTACCTTGTCTCTGTGTGTGGGTAACCATTCGATTACATCCACTGCTATCACTAACAGGATTAGCTGAATGGAAGGCAGAAGTCTATCATTGCTTATTGATCCACTCCGATCCCCATCAGAGGACAGATATTCTCTGGGGAACACACACTCACACACACACTGGGGATTGTCAGCTCCCAGCTCAGGTTTTACATTGTAGGAGATCTCTGAAGTGTCAAATGAGACACCTATCTCTCCCTATCAGGATCGAGTCAAATAAGTCAAAGATGCTCCTGGCCCACCTCCCATCCTTCTTGGAAATACAATTAACTCCCTCTACATGTCAAACGGTCCTGGATCAATAACTAATCCATTGACCAGTACGTCAATAATGCTGAGCAACAGTTGAGGGTGACTCTCTCTGTCTCTCGTACACCTTTCAAATCAAGACGTTTTTAGCCAACGTCAGCAACCCGTCAACATTTTGCTAACTTTTCTTAATATCTGAAAGATATTTCCGGCAACAAAGCCTGTACTTTTATTTCCTGCAACCGACCTAGTCATGATAGCGGTAATGTATTTAGAAGTCCCGCCAACCCCCCAATATAAACGTCATCTTACCGTCTTTGGCACAAATTAATTCATGAACATTCTATTGTTGTTGTCTGACATCAAACTTATCCTTGTCATTATGACAAGTACAAACCTGGTATGAACACCAAAAGTACAGTCTGCGTGACATCGAAGCAGCCTTGTCCAAATGGCAATGTTACCTGCTCCATTTCTTTCACCAAAAAAAACAACTGTTTAAAAATGTCTTTTGAATGTCAATCTAGCAAGCCAGGCAACTAAAAGCCACTTTCTCTAGACAATGTTTTGGTTGGTTGCTAACGTTAGCTTGTTAGCTATCTAGCTGCAATAGCCAGCTCATATAATTAACAGAACATATCTGACTACGTTTTGGGTTTCACTGTAGCCATTATTTTATTCACCGTAACAGGAAAATTAACACAGTACAATGTAATTATTTACAAATTATTTACAAGTAGGGGGGTAAGTTGAGCCACCCTTGTTTCTTGGACACTACAGTATACACAAAATGTATAATTTATTCAAATGCTTAGGAAGAGGTCATCATTTAATTGAGTCTGTCAAGGAAGAAACCACATGGTAAGCAAGTTAAGTCCCCAAAAATTATTTTCAACAAGTTCAAATTAATTTATTGACCAAATTAATTTAATGTGTTAGAGGTTTCATGATGCTTGTATCTAAACCAAAGTAGATAATTTTAAGATTGTTTTATACATCAGTTGGGGTCTCTAGAAGCTTCAATATGAGGTCCTACACCTAACATAAAAGTGCATCATTGTAGCTGTTTTGGGCTAATATAGTCAAAATGTTTGCTTTGGGGTAATTTGAGCCAATGGCCACGGGTTAAACTATTGGTTGAGCCAATGGCTAGTTGAGCAAATTTAAGTTTTTTCTTCCCAGGTGTAATTCAAGGCATTTTCACTGGGATATGAGGTAACAACAGGGCCTGGGCTATGTTAAGTGTTTAAAAAAAAATACAAATAGTTTGTTAGTTGTGAAGCTTGTGTTAAAAGATGATTAAAATGATTAAAATACAAAAAAGTGATTGTGTTGAATTGTGTTTGGGGAATAAAGATGGACATGGTTTTATAAAGGTAGTGGAAATATTTCATTCAGTACAGAAATATGTAGGGGGCTTAACGTACCCCATACCCAGGGTAAGTTGTGCCGGGAGGCACAAGCTATATTTTTCAAAAATGTAATGTTTACATGAATTCTGACTATTTCCAGGTATACACAACATCCTGAAATATATGTAGATAGTTTTGTTAGAAAAAATACAATATTTCCCTTGACGGAGTGATGCTGAATGTAAAACATTGTTCAACTTACCCCACTCCCCCCTATGCCAAGCTGCTAACATACTGTTGTGAATGTGATGAAATGAAAGCAGGGCATTTCTGTCAGATTTAGCTTGCTCTCACGTCAGGTTACCATGACAACGGCCGCAACAACGGGGTCAAAGTTGAATGTCTCTTGCTCAGTTGCAGCAAGCAATGGCAATATAAAAGGTGAATGCCGACAAGAATGTGGAAAATTGTCTGTTTGAAATGGGACCATATAAACATTGCCCAATGCTTTTTTCAGGCAACATACTGCTAATCTTATGTGAATTAGGTATCTCGCTCCAACCTCTTAACACAGTGAACAAAGCAACGGTTACCAGGGAGAGGGGGAGAAGAGGGGTAGAGTGGGGAGATTGGGAGAAGCACAATGAAGCCATTGGTTAAACCAATTGAGACAGACTCAAAATTAAGACAGAATTCACACAACAATCAATATTCTACACTTACACATCTCCATATTTTATATATTGTCTATACAGTGTAGGACTTTTAGCAACCTAAAAGCCCAACCTTGGTAAGAGGTAGGACAGTGATGGGCCTATTAGTTGGAAAGATCAAGCTCGCTTACACATAATTTGAGTTCATTTGTTGACTGCTGCCATCTTCCTTTCTTCAGCAATGACGTCCTACTATAATTCCCTCCTGTCAGCTGAGTCCTATCTGTGTGAGCTTTGTACTGTACGAACAATGGGAACATCAAGAGGGCAGAGATAGATAGAAAGAAAAAGAGGAGGTGCGGGGTGATGGAGAGAGAGAGAGAGATACAGTGAGTGTTCTAGAAAGAGAGGATAATAATCTGTGCATTAGCTGACAGCAGCTCACGCTCCGTGACTCAGGTGTCAGAGGGGTGAAAGAGGGGGCCGATGCAAATGAGAGAAATTAATAACACAGTTGGCTGTTGAGAAAGAGACACATACTGTACGAGGCGAAGCCTCAACGTGTTCTTCTGGATGCAGCCGTGACAAGACCAGAAGAATTAGTCCAATTAAAATGTGTAATTGCTTCGCTAATTCCCCCTGTTAATTTCTCTCTGGGTGCACAGAGGGGTGATAGCATAATAGGCAGAGCATTTTTAACCCCTCGCCTCTCCCTCCTGTCTTCTTTCCCTCTCCTCTGCTCTCTCTCGCTTTCGCTTTCTCTCTTTGAATAGCTCCTCTCTGCCCCCCATGCCCATCTGTACCCCCAACCGAATTCTCTATGGAGTCTCCTTTTGTCTTGTCCTTCTCTCAGAGTAGGTTGTTATCAGACTGCTTCATTTAACCCTTTCCTGCAGTCAATGACCAAAAGCACCCTCTTTGGCCTCATGGGTGGAATGTTATTCATATTCTTCACAAACATTTAAAAACAACGAAAATCCTGTGTTTCTATTTCAAACAGTTTTGTTATATTTTAGTCTTCTGTGATGTATATAAAGTGTAATTTTGGGATGCTAACTCAAAATGTAATACATTTCAACTCTATATCTGACATGGTACAGGTGTCTTCTTTTTTAAAGCCCATAACCATGTGTGTGAGGTGGATACTTTTGTTTCAAAGTAGATTTTTTTAAGACTACCAAGAAACACTTTGTGTGACCCTGATTTAGCCCACTGCAGGAAAAGGGAAAGCTGCAGAGAAAGAGACATACAGTTAGTGAACCAGTAGTGTAGCCTAGTAATGTTTTTGACATTTTGGTGGGATTTCAATAGATATATTTATTAGAGTATGAATAATTGAAAAATAATGTACTTGACTCCGTCTGAAAGGCAGAATATGCTTTCAACCAACTTTCAGGAAAAACAACCAAAACATGACATTCCAACACAGTGATTTGAGAGACAAACAAGACAAGTAGGTTTCCATTGTTGGGGAGTAAAAAAACTTTCTCATGTGAAAATGTCACATTCACATATGGAATTGCATTTTCACATGTTGACAACTATCACATGTGAAGATCACATTTGCAGTTTCACATGCAGTACCAGTCAAAAGATTGTACACACCTAATCATTCAAGGGTTTTTCTTTCTTTATTTTTTTACTATTTTCGACATTGTAGAATAATAGTGAAGACATCAAAACTATAAAATAGCACATATGGAATCATGTAGTAACCAAAAAAGTGTCAAACAAATCAAAATATATTTTAGATTCTTCAAAGTAGCCACCCTTTGCCTTGATGACAGCTTTGCACACTCTTGGAATTCTCTCAACCAGCTTCATGAGGAATGCTTTTCCAACAGTCTTGAAGGAGTTCCCACATATGCTGAGCACTTGTTGGCTGCTTTTCCCTTCACTTTGCAGTCCAACTCATCCCAAACCCTCTCAATTGGGTTGAGGTCAGGTGATTGTGGAGGCCAGGTCATCTGATGCAGCACTCCTCCCCTCTCCTTGGTCAAATAGCCCTTACACAACCTGGAGGTGTGTTTTGGGTCATTGTCCTGTTGAAAAACAAATGATAGTCCCACTAAGCACAAATCAGATGGGATGGCATATCGCGGCAGAATGTTGTGGTAGCCATGCTGGTTAAGTGTGCCTTGAATTCTAAATAAATTGCTGACAGTGTCACCAGCAAAGCACCTCCACACCATAACACCTCCTCCCCCATGCTTCACGGTGGCAACCACACATTCAGAGATCATCCATTCACCTAGTCTGCGTCTCACAAAGACAATCCAGTTGGAACCAAAAATTTCAAATTTGGACTCATCAGACCAAAGGACAGATTTCCAATGGTCTAAAGTCTGTTGCTTGTATTTCTTAGCCCAAGCAAGTCTCTTCTTCTTGGTGTCCTTTAGTAGTGGTTTCTTTGCAGCAATTCGACCATGAAGGCCTGATTCACAGTCTCCTCTAAACAGTTGATGTTGAGATAAATTGAACTCTGTGAAGCATTTATTTGGGCTGCAATCTGAGGTGCAGTTATTTTAATGAACTTATCCTCTGCAGCAGAGGTACCTCTGGGTCTTCATTTCCTGTGGCGGTCCTCATGAGAGGCAGTTTCACCATAGCGCTTGATGGTTTTTGTGACTGCACTTGAAGAAATGTTCAAAGTTCTTGAAATGTTCCGCAGTGACTGAGCTTCATGTCTTAAAGTAATGATGGACTGTCATTTCTCTTTGCTTATTTGAGCTGTTCTTGCCTATTTTACCAAATAGAGCTATCTTCTGTATACCACCCCTACCTTGTCACAACACAACTGAAAGGAAAGACATTCCACAAATTAACAAGGCACACCTGTTAATTGAAATGCCTTCCAGGTGACTACCTCATGAAGCTGGTTGAGAGAATGCCAAGTGTGTGCAAAGCTGTCATCAAGGCAAAGGGTGGCTTCTTTGAAGAATCTGAAATATAAAATACATTTAGATTTTTTAACACTTTTTTGGTTACTACGTGATTCCATGTGTTATTTCATAGTTTTGATGTCTTCACTATTATTCTACGATGTAGAAAATAGTAAAAAATAAAGAAAGGTGTGAGTAGGTGTGTCCAAACTTTTGACTGGTACTGTAAAATAAACTAACTTTCACATGTGGCATTGCAAGCTTACATGTGGTGTAGAAATAATGTTATTCTCCTCACATGTGAACAGGTGGTGTTAGCATGTTGCAGTAGCAATGTTTCCACATAGGAAATAACTCATTCTGTAATGCCATTCTGTCAAAAAGTAACTTAGCCTGAGTATAATAATTAAAGTGCATTATAAATAATAATGTAATAATAATGTGCAGAGTGTTACTGCTGCAGATGCACTTCTCTCTTCTTCATATGTTGGTCATTGACCGTTGGAAGATGCCCAGTGAAAAGAACAGAGAAGCTAGCACTCTGTGTCTCCTTATTTATTTTGTTTAACATGTTACAATTAGCGCTGTCGGAGCTAATCAGTTAACTCAAGTTAACTTTCAATTTTTTTTGCATTGCCTGAAAGTGAAATACATAATCTATACACCTAAAAACAACATGATATCAAAAGTTGACTTTGAGGTAAAAGAAAGCGTTCATACATTTACCTGATTTTGCTAACCGTTACCTTGGACAAACTCAAGATGCCAATATTCTTCTAATGCTTTTTGTATAAAAAATCATAAATTACAGCTCAATTTGAGCAAATTATGAAGTTGCGATTAGTTGTGATTTATCATAACAAATCCTGCCATAAACTCGATTACATTTTTTAAATAATTTGACAGCCCTAGTTGACATTAAAATGTGAAAATACACATGTGAAAGTGTAGTGGACATGAGCTGATTATGGTTGCTTATGGTCACGTGATCAGGTAGCCCCGACTGCGACTTTAAAATAAGTGTTGGTCCTCTTGGTCTAAAGGTCAAGCCATTGGCCTTTCTTGTGGGGGAACCCGGGTCCCCCAAGAGGACTAATTTTAAAGTCCCAGTCGGGGCTACCTGATCACCTGATCAGAAAAGTGTAGTGGACATGAGTCAATTATGATTGCTTATGGTCACGTGATCAGGTAGCCCTGACTGCGACTTTAAAATTAGTGTTGGTCCTCTAGGGGGGACCCGGGTTCTAATTCTGCTAGTTACAAAACATGTGAAATGTTGAGAAACCACATCTGAGTCATGTGAAAAATTCACGTGATACTTAACATGTGTCCGATAACCATTTGTTATGTGAATGTTTTTAATGTCAGTATTATTTTTTATATTTTCAATTTTTCACGTGATTTGTACACACGTGTGTTAACAGGTGTCCAAAAACCACGTGTTTTTTCATGTGTTCTTTTCACTACATTTTTTCATGTGTTTTTGTTGTACGGGTGTGCTGTCTGTCTGCCTGTCTGGTACCACGCTGTAAAACATAAACTACAGCACAGTATCTCAACAGGTGCTATCTTTTCATAAGACCAACCAAATGGCCAACATCACTTGAAATCTGTCAGTTATCTCTGCCAATCCAAGAACCCTGTCACGTCTACTCCCACTCCTCCCCTCCGGCGTTTGACGTCGCCGGTTTACTAGTGCGTCGGCACTCTCATCGCTTTTCTCCCCCCCCCAGTGAACACTTTGGATCAGAGCCTGAACTCATGGAGGTAGGGGTCACATGCCTCCCCGCGGCGGAGCGACGCAGATAGAGACAGCTGGGGCTCTATCTCTATTGTGGTCAAAGAGGGCTCCAGCTCTAGCGGTATCCGACACGTCCCAACTCGGGATCCACGAGAGCAGATGGATGGTCACATGATCTTCCACCTCCTGGTGCAGGTGTGAGCATCCCCTCTTCATCACTTTCTGCCAAACCCTTTTTGGTGTTGATCACACTAGTTGACTGTCCCTCATGTACTTTCTACAGCATTAGTGGATTACGGTGCCGCGGGGAACTTTATTGAACAGACCCTTGCCTCCTCTCTTAACATCACCTCATACCCGCTCTCCTCTCCTTTCCCGGTTCAAGCTGTCGATAATCGGCCATTAGGTTCCGGGACCATCAAACACATCATCAAACTACTCACCCTCACCGTGGAGTCCATCCATCAGGAGAACATCCCCTTATTCATCACCTTGGCCTCCCTTGGTTTCAATGCCACAGCCCCACCATCTCATGGTCGAGGATGAAAATCACAGAATGGGCTTCCCGAATGCCGGAGGACCTGCTTCCCCGTCCCCTGTGGTTCCACGTCGGTTGAGAGTCCTGTGGTTGCCCTTCAGCCCAACATCCCGGGGGTATACCAGGACCTGCGGGAGGTATTTTCCAAAACCCGCGCCGCCCGTCTCCCTCCTCATTGCCCCTGGGACTGTGCCATCGACCAGCTTGCAGGCAATGCGCTCCCGCGCAGACACATCTACCCTCTGTCGGTGGCTGAAACCCAGGCCATGGAGGAGTACATGCATGAAGCGCTCCAACAAGGTTTCATCCGCATGTCCACTTCTCCTGCATCTGAAGGCTTCTTCGTCATGGACAAGAACGATGGAGGGTTATGCCCATGTATTATTTACAGAGGACTCAATGAAATCACCACCAAGTACCGTTACCTTCTCCCGTTGGTGCCGGCAGCCATCGAACAGCTCCTCCGGGCCCTGTTTTTTACCAAGTTGGACCTGCGGAGTGTATTCAATCTCATCCGCTTCCGGTAGGGAGATGAATGGAAGACAGCTTTTAGCACGATGTCTGGTCACTACGAGTACTTGGTGATGCCATTTGGCTTAGCCAATGCTCCGTCAGTGTTCAGGGGATTCGTCATCGAGGTATTCGGGGACATGCTCGGACGCCAGGTGGTAGTGTATATCGATGACATCCTGGTCTACTCGGCTACCTTGGAGGATCACATCGCTCATGTCCGAGTAGTCCTGGAACGCCTCCTGGCTAACCAACTGTTTGCCAATGCTGAGAAGTGCCAGTTTCATCAGGAGGCTGTCTCCTTCCTTGGCTACCATATCAGCCCTTCAAGGAGTGAAGATGGTGCACCTGCGCTTCATCATTAAGCACACCTGGACTCCATTATCTCCCCTTTATCTGGCACTCCCTTAGTTTCCTTCCCCAGGCTGTATTGTTTCTGTTGTTCATGTCTATATGCTGCTCCTACGCTGTATTGTTCCATGTTATTTAAAAAAAATATTAAACTTACCACCTGCTCCTGCTTCTCGACTCCCAGTGTCTACGTTACAAACCCTCTATGTGATTGATCCCTAAGCTTTTACAGTAGGAATCGGCAGGTCGTGTAGTACTTGAGTTCAAAGTGAAAACACTACACAAGAATTAGGGTGGCATAGGGTTGCCCACGGCCTGAAGATTCCTGCTTGAAATCAATTCAAACTAGAGAACAGTGCAATATATGGGATTATAATGATTGTTCCATCAATCAAATCTCAGGAAGTAGCTACCCACATGAGCAAGAGAGGATGAGGGAAATAAAACAAATGGTCTCTTATATGTCCATCGATTTTCTTGTGAAAAAGCATGACAGTAGTTTGCTTATCATGTGAAATATAATGGTACATTTTAGACAAAACATTTTTGACAAACCAGCCATTAAATTGACAGCCGCTATTTTGTTAGCTAGCTGACCTCTGCCATTCGTCCTAGCTTTACTATCAACTGGCTAGCTTTATCAGGCAGCAAGACCATTGCCCATCCCAATTTCACTGCAAATAGATAAACTAGTTCAAAGTAAAATGGTGACAACTTGATCAAGCTTATGAATATGTAAAACTGTTTACAAAATGATGGCACATTAAAGGTAGTTGTTGTTTTGAGCAACTGGAACCAGCACTGAAATGTGAGCATTGAGGTTAATTTCTTCCCCCTCTTTGCTCTATTCCTCAGGTTGAAGCACACCCCCAACACCCAGACAGATGTAAAGAAGTTGGGAACCTCCCAGCCATCATCTTGTTCTTGGAGATAGAAATAGATCCACACATGTCATTCTCTATCATGCAGAGTTCTCTATCATGCTCATTCAATAATAGACGTGGGTGATTTCTGTCCCAGGGTACTGAACTGTGTGCAATTTATTTGTTCAATTTAGACCACAATTACTTGAATGAGGTGTTAGTGAAGTGCTGGAACAAAAACCTGTTCACTCCTGTGTAAAGAACCTATGGCTGGTATGACTTTAATTGACTCAATACAGATACCATTTTCTTTAGTTAATCTATGGAGGTTTGTCATATGATGAGCCTGATGGAGATGGATACAAACATACTCCATGGTAGAACATTTCCCTGCATTCAGCTTGAGGCCTGCTAACAGCAGGAACATGGAGCACTCCATGTCAGTGTCAGTAAGTTATGCATACATATAAAAAATAATAGTAATTATATATATATACTGTTGAAGTCGGCAGTTTACATACACCTTAGCCAAATACATTTAAAAATATGTATTTGTGTATTTCACAAATACATTTCACAAATACATTTGTGAAAAACTAAGTTTTTCACAATTCCTGACATTTAATCCTAGTAAAATGTCCCTGTTTTAGGTCAGTTAGGATCAACACTTTATTTTAAGAATGTGAAATGTCAGAATAATAGTGCTGAGAATGAGTTATTTCAGCTTTTATTTCTTTCATCACATTCCCTGTGGGTCAGAAGTTTACATACACTCAATTAGTATTTGGTAGCATTGCCTTTAAATTGTTTAACTTGGGTCAATCGTTTCAGGTAGCCTTCCATTTTAGCCCATTCCTCCTAACAGAGCTGGTGTAACGGAGTCAGGTTTGTAGGCCTCCTTGCTCGCACACGCTTTTTCAGTTCTGCCCACAACTTTTCTACAGGTTTGAGGTCAGGACTTTGTAATGGCCACTCCAATACCTTGACTTTGTTGTCTTGAAGCTATTTTGCCACAACTTTGGAAGTATGCTTTGGGTCATTGTCCATTTGGAAGACCCATTAGCGACCAAGCTTTAATTTCCTGACTGACGTCTTGAGATGTTGCTTCAATATATCCATATAATTGTCCTTTCTCATGAAGCCATCTATTTTGTGAAGTGCACCAGTCCCTCCTGCAGCAAAGCACCCCACAACATGATGCTGCCACCCCCGTGCTTCATGGTTGGGATGGTGTTCTTCGGCTTGCAAGCCTCCCCCTTTTTCCTCCAAACATAACAATGGTCATTATGGCCAAACAGTTCTATTTTTGTTTCATCAAACCATACGACATTCTCCAAAAAGTAGTTTGGCTTTTTTATGGCAGTTTTGGAGCAGTGGCTTCTTCCTTGCTGAGCGGTCTTTCAGGTTATGTCGATATAGGACTCGTTTTACTGTGGATATAGCAGAATATGTGACGTCACTTCCTGTTGAATCTGCAGACGTGTTGCTGTGCGTTTTGTTGCTGTGCGATTTGCTGCGAACTTTACTTTACTTTGCTAGCTGACAACTTTACGTTTTTTGTTTTGTTTCTGTTTTTAATTACCGTTTATATTTTTAGTTTTTCCATCGCAACTTTTTTCCCTCATTCAACCTTTTCACTCCGGACGCTTTATCTGGACATGGTTCGTCAACACCTTCAACAGCCGAAGCTAAGTAGTAACATTAACATGATGTCTTCTAATTGCAGTCGCTGTACTCATAATATACAGGAGAACGATCGCCTTACGGCGAAAATAGCTGTGCTGCAAGCCCAGCTTCAGACGCAATCGTTAGGCAAGGGTATTTTCAGTGTAGGAAAGGAAGAAACAGCGTCTGTGCCACCAGTAAGTACAGATAGTAACGTTAGTATAAATCCCCCCGCACAGTCCCCGCAGCCGGACAACTTTCTCATGGCTTCTGGAGGGAAATGCTGTTGGAATGCTCAACCGGTGTCGCTCATTCAGCCGACAGAAACTTTCAACCGGTTTTCCCCATTATGTAGCGAGTCGGAGTCTGAGTCTGAGTCTTCTCTTGTCTCTACTCCTCCCGTTACGGGGTCTGAGACACGCGAAGGCTCCCACCGTTAGCTCTGACAAATTGAAAACCCTAGTCATTGGCGACTCCATTACCCGCAGTATTAGACTTAAAACGAATCACCCAGCGATCATACACTGTTTACCAGGGGGCAGGGCTACCGACGTTAAGGCTAGTCTTAAGATGGTGCTGGCTAAAGCTAAATCTGGCGAGTGTAGAGAGTATAGAGATATTGTTATCCACGTCGGCACCAACGATGTTAGGATGAAACAGTCAGAGGTCACCAAGTGCAACATAGCTTCAGCGTGTAAATCAGCTAGAAAGATGTGTCGGCATCGAGTAATTGTCTCTGGCCCCCTCCCAGTTAGGGGGAGTGACGAGCTCTACAGCAGAGTCTCAGCACTCAATCGCTGGTTGAAAACTGTTTTCTGCCCCTCCCAAAAGATAGAATTTGTAGATAATTGGCCCTCTTTCTGGGACTCACCCACAAACAGGACCAAGCCTGACCTGCTAAGGAGTGACGGACTCCATCCTACCTGGAGGGGTGCTCTCATCTTATCTACCAACATAGATAGGGCTCTAACTCCTTTAGCCCCACAATGAAATAGGGTGCAGGCCAGGCAGCAGGCTGTTAGCCAACCTGCCAGCTTAGTGGAGTCTGCCAATAGCACAGTCAGTGTAGTCAGCTCAGCCATACCCATTGAGACTGTGTCTGTGCCTCGACCTAGGTTGGGCAAAACTAAACATGGCGGTGTTCGCCTTAGCAATCTTATTAGGATAAAGACCTCCTCCATTCCTGCCATTATTGAAAGAGATCGTGATACCTCATATCTCAAAATAGGGTTACTTAATGTTAGATCCCTCACTTCAAAGGCAGTCATAGTCAATGAACTAATCACTGATCATAATCTTGATGTGATTGGCCTGACTGAAACATGGCTTAAGCCTGATGAATTTACTGTGTTAAATGAGGCCTCACCTCCTGGTTACACTAGTGACCATATCCCCCGTGCATCCCGCAAAGGCGGAGGTGTTGCTAACATCTACAATAGCAAATTTCAATTTACAAAAAAAAAAATGGCGTTTTCGTCTTTTGAGCTTCTAGTCATGAAATCTATGCAGCCTACTCAATCACTTTTTATAGCTACTGTTTACAGGCCTCCTGGGCCATATACAGCGTTCCTCTCTGAGTTTCCTGAATTCCTATCAGACCTTGTAGTCATAGCAGATCATATTCTAATTTTTGGTGATTTTAATATTCACATGGAGAAGTCCACAGACCCACTCCAAAAGTCTTTCGGAGCCATCATCGACTCAGTGGGTTTTGTCCAACATGTCTCTGGACCTACTCACTGCCACAGTCATACTCTGGACCTAGTTTTGTCCCATGGAATAAATGTTGTAGATCTTAATGTTTTTCCACATAATCCTGGACTATCGGACCACCATTTTATTACGTTTGCAATCGCAACAAATAATCTGCTCAGACCCCAACCAAGGAGCATCAAAAGTCGTGCTATAAATTCTCAGACAACACAAAAATTCCTTGATGCCCTTCCAGACTCCTTCTGCCTACCCAAGGACGTCAGAGGACAAAAATCAGTTAACCACTTAACTGAGGAACTCAATTTAACCTTGCGCAATACCCTAGATGCAGTTGCACCCCTAAAAACGAAAAACATTTGTCATAAGAAACTAGCTCCCTGGTATACAGAAAATACCCGAGCTTTGAAGCAAGCTTCCAGGAAATTGGAACGGAAATGGCGCCACACAAAACTGGAAGTCTTCCGACTAGCTTGGAAAAACAGTACCGTGCAGTACCGAAGAGCCCTCACTGCTGCTCGATCATCCTACTTTTCCAACTTAATCGAGGAAAATAAGAACAATCCAAAATTTCTTTTTGATACTGTTGCAAAGCTAACTAAAAAGCAACATTCCCCAAGAGAGGATGGCTTTCACTTCAGCAGTAATAAATTCATGAACTTCTTTGAGGAAAAGATCATGACCATTAGAAAGCAAATTACGGACTCCTCTTTGAATCTACGTATTCCTCCAGGGCTTAGCTGTCCTGGATCTGCATAGCTCTGCGAGGGCCTGGGATCGGGAGAGACACTTAAGTGTTTTAGTACTATATCTCTTGACACAATGATGAAAATAATCATGGCCTCTAAACCTTCAAGCTGCATACTGGATCCTATTCCTACTAAACTGCTGAAGGAGCTGCTTCCTGTGCTTGGCCCTCCTATGTTGAACATAATAAACAGCTCTCTATCCACCGGATGTGTACCAAACTCACTAAAAGTGGCAGTGATAAAGCCTCTCTTGAAAAAGCCAAACCTTGACCCGGAAAATATAAAAAACTATCGGCCTATATCGAATCTTCCATTCCTCTCAAAAATTTTAGAAAAAGCTGTTGCGCAGCAACTCACTGCCTTTCTGAAGACAAACAATGTATACGAAATGCTTCAGTCTGGTTTTAGACCCCATCATAGCACTGAGACTGCACTTGTGAAGGTGGTAAATGACCTTTTAATGGCGTCAGACCGAGGCTCTGCATCTGTCCTCGTGCTACTAGACCTTAGTGCTGCCTTTGACACCATCGATCACCACATTCTTTTGGAGAGACTGGAAACCCAAATTGGTCTACACGGACAAGTTCTGGCCTGGTTTAGATCTTACCTGTCGGAAAGATATCAGTTTTTCTCTGTGAATGGTCTGTCCTCTGACAAATCAACTGTACATTTCGGTGTTCCTCAAGGTTCCGTTTTAGGACCACTATTGTTTTCACTATATATTTTACCTCTTGGGGATGTTATTCGAAAACATAATGTTAACTTTCACTGCTATGCGGATGACACACAGCTGTACATTTCAATGAAACATGGTGAAGCCCCAAAATTGCCCTCGCTAGAAGCCTGTGTTTCAGACATAAGGAAGTGGATGGCTGAAAACTTTCTACTTTTAAACTCGGACAAAACAGAGATGCTTGTTCTAGGTCCCAAGAAACAAAGAGATCTTCTGTTAAATCTGACAATTCATCTTGATGGTTGTAAAGTCGTCTCAAATAAAACTGTGAAGGACCTCGGTGTTACTCTTGACCCTGATCTCTCTTTTGACGAACATATCAAGACTGTTTCAAGGACAGCTTTTTTCCATCTACGTAACATTGCAAAAATCAGAAATTTTCTGTCCAAAAATGATGCAGAAAAATTAATCCATGCATTTGTTACTTCTAGGTTAGACTACTGCAATGCTCTACTTTCCGGCTACCCGGATAAAGCACTAAATAAACTTCAGTTAGTGCTAAATACGGCTGCTAGAATCCTGACTAGAACCAAGAAATTTGATCATATTACTCCAGTGCTAGCTTCCCTACACTGGCTTCCCGTTAAGGCAAGGGCTGATTTCAAGGTTTTACTGTTAACCTTTAAAGCGTTACATGGGCTTGCTCCTACCTATCTTTCCGAGTTGGTCCTGCCGTACATACCTACACGTACGCTACGGTCACAAGACGCAGGCCTCCTAATTGTCCCTAAGCAAACAGCTGGAGGCAGGGCTTTCTCCTATAGATCTCCATTTTTATGGAACAGTCTGCCTACCCATGTGAGAGACGCAGACTCAGTCTCAACCTTTAAGTCTTTACTGAAGACTTATCTCTTCAGTAGGTCATATGATTGAGTGTAGTCTGGCCCAGGAGTGTGAAGGTGAACGGAAAGGCTCTGGAGCAACGAACCGCCCTTGCTGTCTCTCCAGGGCCGGTTCCCCTCTCTCCACTGGGATTCTCTGCCTCTAACCCTGTTACTGGGGCTGAGTCACTGGCTTGCTGGTGCTCTTTCATGCCGTCCCTAGGAGGGGTGCGTCACTTGAGTGGGTTGAGTTACTGACGTGAACTTCCTGTCTGGGTTGGCGCCCCCCCTTGGTTGTGCTGTGGTGGAGACCTTTGTGGGCTATACTCGGCCTTGTCTCAGGATTGTAAGTTGGTGGTTGAGGATATCCCTCTAGTGGTGTGGGGGCTGTGCTTTGGCAGAGTGGGTGGGGTTATATCCTTCCTGTTTGGCCCTGTCCGGGGGTTTCTTCGGATGGGGCCACAGTGTCTCCTGACCGCTCCTGTCTCAGCCTCCAGTATTTATGCTGCAGTAGTTTATGTGTCGGGGGGCTAGGGTCAGTTTGTTATACCTGGAATACCTCTCCTGTCTTATCCAGTGTCCTGTGTGAATTTAAGTATGCTCTCTCTAATTCTCTCGTTCTCTCTTTCTCTCTGAGAACCTGAGCCCTAGGACCATACGTCAGGACTACCGGGCATGCTGACACCTTGCTGTCCCCAGTCCGCCCGGCCTTGCTGCTATTCCAGTTTCAACTGTTTCTGCCTGCGGTTACGAAACCCCTACCTGTCCCAGACCTGCTGTTTTCAACTCTTAATGATCGGCTATGAAAAGCCAACTGAGATTTATTCCTGATTATTATTTGACCATGCTTGTCATTTATGAACATTTTGAAAATCTTGGCTCTCTCTAATTTTCTCCTTCTCTCTTTCTCTCGGAGGACCTGAGCCCTAGGACCATACGTCGGGACTACCGGCCGTGGTGACTCCTTGCTGCCCCCAGTCCGCCTGGCCTTGCTGCTATTCCAGTTTCAACTCTTCTGCCTGCGGTTATGGAACCCCTACCTGTCCCAGACCTGCTGTTTTCAACTCTTAATGATCGGCTATGAAAAGCCAACTGAGATTTATTCCTGATTATTATTTGACCATGCTTGTCATTTATGAACATTTTGAAAATCTTGGCTCTCTCTAATTTTCTCCTTCTCTCTTTCTTTCTCTCGGAGGACCTGGGCCCTAGGACCATGCGTCGGGACTGCCGCCCGTGGTGACTCCTTGCTGTCCCCAGTCCGCCTGGCCTTGCTGCTATTCCAGTTTCAGCTGTTCTGCCTGCGGTTATGGAACCGCCACCTGTCCCAGACCTGTTGTTTTTCAACTCTTAATGATCAGCTATGAAAAGCCAACTGAAAATTATTCATGATTATTATTTGACCATGCTTGTCACTTATGAACATTTTTGAACATCTTGGCATAGTTCTGTTATAATCTCCACCCGGCACAGCCAGAAGAGGACTGGCCACCCCTCATAGCCTGGTTCCTCTCTAGGTTTCTTCCTAGGTTTTGGCCTTTCTAGGGAGTTTTTCCTAGCCACCGTGCTTCTACACCTGCATTCTAGCTGTTTGGGGTTTTAGGCTGGGTTTCTGTACAGCACTTCGAGATATTATCTGATGTACGAAGGGCTATATAAAATAAAATTGATTGATTGATTGATTGATAGATACTTTTGTGCCTGTTTCCTCCAGCATCTTCACAAGGTCCTTTGCTGTTGTTCTGGGATTGATTTGCACTTTTCGCACCAAAGTACGTTCATCTCTAGGAGACAGAACGCGTCTCCTTCCTGAGCGGTATGACGGCTACGTGGTCCCATGGTGTTTGTACTTGCGTACTATTGTTTGTACAGATGAACGTGGTACCTTCAGGCGTTTGTAAATTGCTCCCAAGGATGAACCAGACTTGTGGATGTCTACAATTCTTTTTCTGAGGTCTTGGCTAATTTATTTTGATTTTCTCATGATGTCAAGCAAAGAGGCACTGGGTTTGAAGGTAGGCCTTGAAATACATCCACAGGTACACCTCCAATTGACTCAAATTATGTCAATTAGCCTATCAGAATCTTCTAAAGCCATGACATAATTTTCTGAAATTTTCCAAGCTGTTTAAAGGCACAGTCAACTTAGGGTATGTAAACTTCTGACCCACTGGAATTGTGATACAGTAAATTATAAGTGAAATAATATGTCTGTAAACAATTGTTGGAAAGATTACTTGGCTCATGCACAAAGTAGATGTCCTAACCGACTTGCCAAAACTCTAGTTTGTTAACAAGAAATTTGTGGAGTGGTTGAAAAACGAGTTTTAATGACTCCAACCTAAGTGTATGTAAACTTCCAACTTCACCTGTATATATATATGTACACAGCTAATACTCCACTCATATGCACCATAAACATGTCTACTCATGGAGTAACTCCCTTTAAGAGAGACTGATTAGAGGGTTTTACCAGAGGCCCTTGGCCAATGGGAGGTCAGGTGTGAGGGCTTAGGGGTTAGAGGGAGAGACAGCAAAGTTACAGACATGAAGATACAACTTGTAACACAAAGTAAGGCATTCATTTGTCTGATTGGAAGGCACCCTTATAGTCAACAATGTAAATGTTACTCTCTTCCTCTCTCTCTCTCTCGTTCAGTACACTCTTAGAAAGAAAGGTGCTATCTAGAACTTAAAAGGGTTCTTCAGCTGTCCCCATAGGATGACCCTTTTGGTTCCAGGTAGAAACCTTTTGGGTTTTGGGTTCCACTTGGAACCAAAAAGGGTACTACCTGGAACCATAAAGGGTTCTCCTATGAGGACAACCGAATAACCCTATCCATCTCTTTCCAGGTGCTAAAGACAGAATATTCAAAGGACCTCGAGAGCCTTCAGACCAACTACTCTCCAGAGCACAGACAAGTAACCTCCACTGGTTGTAATATACTTTATTCATTATATGTAACCCTTCACTATGGCTGTCTGTCTGTGTGATGACATATAGCATTATATCCAGGGCCACTGGTTGGATTTTTTTTTAACCTTTATTTAACTAGGCAAGTCAGTTAAAACTTCTTATGGATGCAGGGGCAGTATTGAGTAGCTTGGATGAAAAGGTGCCCAGAGGTGCCCAGAGTAAACTGCCTGCTCCTCAGTCCCAGTTGCTAATATATGCATATTATTAGTCTATTTGGATAGAAAACACTCTGAAGTTTCTAAAACTGTGTGAATGATGTATGTGAGTATAACAGAACTCATATGGCAGGCAAAAACCTGAGAAAAAAATCCAACCAGGAAGTGGGAAATCTGAGGTTTGTAGATTTTCAACTCATCGCCTATCGAATACACAGTGGGATATGGGTCATTTTACACTTCCCACGGCTTCCACTAGATGTCAACATTCTTTAGAACCTTGTCTGATGCTTCTACTGTGAAGTGGGACCGAAGGAGAGGGGAATGAGTAAGGTCTACCATGACCTGAACATGCGCTGACCATGCGCATTCATGTGAGAGCGAGCTCTGTTCTATCGCATTTCTGAAGACAAAGGAATTCTCCGGTTGGAACATTATTGAAGATTTATGTTAAAGACATCCTAAAGATTGATTCAATACATCGTTTGACATGTTTCTACTGACTGTTACAGAACTTTTGGACATTTCGTTTGCTTTTAGTGAATGTGCTTCATGACTTTGGATTTGTTTACCAAACGCGCTAACAAAAGTAGCTATTTGGACATAAATGATGGACATTACCGAACAAATCAAACATTTATTGTGGAACTGGGATTCCTGGGAGTGCATTCTGATGAAGATCATCAAAGGTAAGTGAATATTTATAATGTTATTTTTTACTTCTGTTGACTGCACAATATGGCGGGTAGCTGTATGGCTTGATTGGGCTCTGAGCGCCGACCTCAGATTATTGCATGGTTTTCTTTTCCGTAAAAGCTTTTTTGAGATCTGACACAACGGTTGCATTAAGGAGAAGTGGATCTAAAATTCCATGTGTAACACTTGATCTTTGATCAACGTTTATTATGAGTATTTCTGGAAATTGATGTGGCTCTCTGCAAAATCACTGGATGTTTTTGGAACTACTGAACATAACACGCCAATGTATACTGAGATTTTTTTATATAAATATGAACTTTACCGAACAAAACATACATGTATTGTGTAAAATGAAGTCCTATGAGTGTCATCTGATGAAGATCATCAAAGGTTAGAGATACATTTTTTCTCTATTTCTGCTTTTTGTGACTCCTGTCTTTGGCTGTAAAAATGGCTGTGTTTTCTGTGATTTGGCGGTGACCTAACATAATCGTTTGTGGTGCTTTCGCTGTAAAGCCTTTTTGAAATCGGACACTGTGGTAGGATTAACAACAAGATTACCTTTAAAACGGTATAAGAAACTTGTATGTTTGAGGAATTTTAATTATGAGATTTCTGTTGTTTGAAATTGGCACCCTGTGGCAAACCTTTTTGCCACAGTTCGCATTGATGGGCCATCCTGGATGAACTGCACTACCTGAGCCACTTGTGTGGGTTGTAGACTCCGTCTCATGTTACCACTAGAGTGAGAGCACCGCCAGCATTCAAAAGTGACCAAAACATCAGCCAGGAAGCATAGGAAGTGGTCTGTGGTCACCACCTGCAGAATCACTCCTGTTTTGGGGGGTGTCTTGCTAATTGCCTATAATTTCCACCTTTTGTCTATTCCATTTGCACAACAGCATGTGCAATTTATTGTCAATCAGTGTTGCTTCCTAAGTGGACAGTTTGATTTCACAGAAGTGTGATTGACTTGGTGTTACATTGTGTTGTTTAAGTGTTCCCTTTATTTTTTTGAGCAGTGTATATATATAAATTGGCAAACATTTCTGAACCTGTTTTTGCTTTGTCATCACGGGGTATTGTGTGTAGATTGCTGACTTTAAAAAAATATACATTTAGAATAAGGCTGTAACGTAATAAAATGTAGAAAAAGTAAAGGTCTCTGAATACGTTCTGAAGGGACTGTAAATGTGCACATTAGCCAAATGATACCCAACCAGCCTAACTGTCTATTTGCAGTGAAATTATGAGGGGCATTTTTCTTGCCAACTTATTCAGTCACCAATGAATCAATAAACATGCAGTGGAATGAAGTAGTTTGACAAGTGTTGAAAAGTCAGTAACTAGTCTTTAAAATATGGCAAGCAAATATATAGAAACCTAGCTAACATTAGCTACACTGCAGTGATGATGGAGTAGGGAGTAGGCTAGCTAGCTTTCCCCCAGCAGTTTCAATTTAGCTAGTTATGTAGCTAGCTAATGGCATTCATAATCAAATTTATCAATCACTAGGTTAACTGGCAAATATATTTGTTTTCCCCTTCCATCTAACGCTGCCTGATAAAGCTAGCCAGTTGATAGTAAAGCTAGGATGAATGTCAAAGGTCAGCTAGCTAACGAAATAGCAGCTGTCAAGTTAATAGTTGGTCTGGAGTTCGTCTGAAATGTACCACTATATTTCACATGATAAGCAAACTACTGTCATGCCTTTTTACAAAACAAATCTATGAACGCACATAAAAGAGATGTTACTTTCAAGTAGATTGTTTTGATTTTATTTACCTCGTCCTCTCTTGCTAATGTGGGTAACTACTTCCTGAGATGTGATTGATGGAACAATCCAGTCAATCGTTAGTCGGCTGTGGTTTTGACAGAGGAAACTGATTGGTCAGGAGTTAAAGGTCCTGCCCCCAGCGCGCAAAACATAATGTACGCGCAAATCTCTGTCTACAAACCTACAAAAGTTTAAAAAATCTCTTACTAACGTAACAACAGTGATAGAACTCCGAGTGCACGCTGATTCAAAATCTGCAAGTGTATTTTTGATTAACAGCAGAATATTCATACTTGTAAAGATTCTGAAAATAAATTAAACTAATTGAATATATTCAAATGTCAAGTTACAAGTTTGCGATTGTTGTTAAATCTTTCACAAATCATGATACAAGCTCCCGAAATTAAATTACACTTTTGCAAATCGTACTTGCAACCACGAACCTCAATGTACGACAACAAAATGTAAAATACAAACTCCTATAATTCTGTCATCATCATAATCCCATAGAATTACACCTCGTCTTTTTCTCATCCGTCAATCCATTGTTGAGTTGTGATTTGACCTGGGTAGTAGGTAGAGTTGATCCTAGAATGAATGGAAGAACTCACACTCACACACACACACGGGCACATTTAGCTTGTTTTGTGTTATTTCTTACAATATTTGCAACAAGCATTTCCCTGCACCTGCTTTAACATCTGCTAATTTTTTGTATGCGACAAATAAACTTTTAATAAACTTTGATTTGACGAGGCTTGCAGGCACAGACATGCACACACAGACATGCACACGCAGACACACACACACACACGCACGCACGCACGCACACACACACACACACACACACACACACACACAATCTGTCAGTGTGTCTAGGTAGGCAGTCCATTGAATTCCTATCCGTCATGGTTAGTTACACGCCTGTCAGCTGCTCTCCCACTGCCCAGCAGTCTATCCCTGACCCCTGACCTGGAAGCATTATATCTAAATCACATTACATGCCTTGTTTGCTTTAACTTACCTTCTGAAGCCAGCAGAGTGAGACATCTGTCTGTCTGGCCCTGTTAGGGTTAACCCCCGACACGGCAACCAAAATTGCTTCTTTAGCTGATCTCATTTGTGTGTGTGTGTGTGTGTGTGTGTGTGTGTGTGTGTGTGTGTGTGTGTGTGTGTGTGTGTGTGTGTGTGTGTGTGTGTGTGTGTGTGTGTGTGTGTGTGTGTGTGTGTGTGTGTGTGTGGCTTGTGTGTGTGGCTTGTGTGTGTGGCTGTGTGTGTGTGTGCGCGTGTGTGTGTGTGTGTGTGTGTGTGTGTGTGTGTGTGTGTGTGTGTGTGTGTGTGTGTGTGTGTGTGTGTGTGTGTGTGGATGTGGGTGCGGGTGTGTGCGGGTGGGTGTAGGTGTAGGTGAATGGATTTGTTTGAGTGCTGAGGAGGTGATTAAAAACCTAATCTAAAGACAATATCATGCAGAATACGACAACAAAAAGAAGCTGGGATTCATTATATTCAGTACTAATGAATGTGAGAGAGAAGCCTTCTGTTTGTTCATGTTTAGCCATTAAGTCTGGTGCCACGGCTTGTTGCCTTTGTCAGCTGCAGATGTTCCCCACTGAAGAAGTGTCCTGCCTAGCAAATAACACCCTCATTAGCACAGCAGTGAGAGGTGTGTGTTCTTATGTGTGTGTCCTTGTGACAAGCGTCTCCATTCATACACTGAACATGTAATGCCAATACCCAAAAGAAAATGTAAATCTATAGCTTGTTTGAGGAAAGGGAGAAGAGGCATAAATGGAGGGAGAGAGGGAGAGCGGGAGGTAGAGAGAGGGAAAGGCAGATTGAGAGGGAGATGGAGAATGAGGGAAGAAGAGAGAATGGGAGAGGTGGAGGATACAGATAGAGAAGGAGGGATGAATGGAGATTGGCATTTTGTTCCCATCTTACATTAAGATCACTGAAGTTCCACTCAAAGCCCATATCCATCCAGTATTTTTTTTCCACAGTGTGGTGTGTGTGTCTAATACCAGTGTTGGAGTGTTGCCTGGAGAAGTGGATATACTCTAATTTTGCCAAAAACTTCCCAAACGGCCTGCCCGGCGATGGAAAGATGCCCTGTGTGAAAAATTAAATGAGAAACAGTGATATACACTCTGAGTGATTTAAAATTATAAATCCCATATTGGTCTTTCACAGCCAGGCCAACCCAAGCTGTACTGTGCTAGTAGGCTAATAGTAGGCCTACTATTGAAAAAGATAAATTAGGCTGTCAACTGAGTCAGAAATTAGCAGAAATTAGCATGTTTCAGATTTTTTTAATAGAAAAACATCAAATTGGGTGTTCTAAGTTCATAACAATGTTTAAACCACATCAGGAGACCACTTTTGACGTCTGGGAAAAATCTAAGAATTTTAGATTTTTTTGTGTAGTTACCCTTTAATTTAAGTGTGCAGGCACCTAGCACTGTTGTTTGGTTATCAGTGTTTCTGTAGCATGAGATGGAGTTTGCAAGACAAATGGCCACGGGATTGATGTAAATTATGATATTATCATTCTGCCAGGTAGACATTTAATATTTAATTGAGGTTCTTGGGAAAGCCTTTCCATCTACCAGAGATGGTTAGGCCTATCATTAGCATCGCTATATTTTTCCTGTTCATTAATTGTTTGAAACCTGGATGTTTTACTTCATATGAGGCATGTCTCGCCTTGCTTCATAGTAGCCTATAGCCAAAATCCCACCATAGAAACTTGGAGGCTATTATTTTATAAAGACTTCCTTGTATGTGTTCTCCTGTTCTATTGGTTTTCTTTTAACTTTCTTTCATTGTCTAGCAGCCAAAGCATTATCCTAGTCATATCAGCAACTCATTATAGTTCTTGCATCTTTAGATCTCCCCTCTTTCTACATTTCTAACATATATTTCTATCTCTGTCCATGAAACTGCTCGCATGTGCGGTGCATGTTTTAAAATGGTGTTTGCTTTTTCCCACAAATTCCATTTTGGAACATTCGTGCGTAGGTCTACCGCCGTGTGCACATTGCTGCGCCTGAAAATGTAAAGAAATAGCTCAACAACATTTTAAGCTGAACATTCTGATCTGTTCCATCAACGTTATTAATTGATACAGTGTATACTCACTTCAAATTTGTGGGGAATAAGAAGTGAGTATACACTCCACTACACCACTGTGTGTGTGTGTGTGTGTGTGTGTGTGTGTGTGTGTGTGTGTGTGTGTGTGTGTGTGTGTGTGTGTGTGTGTGTGTGTGTGTGTGTGTGTGTGTGTGTGTGTGTGTGTGTGTGTGTGTGTGTGTGTGTGTGTGTGTGCGTGCATGTCTGTGTGCATGTCTGTGTGAGTACCTTTGTATGATACATGAGATGAAATACCAAGCCAACTGCGTTTTCTACTGGTGCCCTTTATTGGTGTTCCTGGATTAATGCAATAGAGTTCTGGTCTCCGTTAACTGCCACACAGAGAAACACTCTTGTATCCTTGCCAGCCCTGTTATTTACCATTGGTTTGGATTCCTTAATTCACCATGGAGGTATTCGGCCAGAGAATAGCTACCTATCTAGCTGTTTCTCTGGCCATGAAACATCCCTGAGCATGTAGAAGGACACGTGTGACATGTATCAGATGGCCACCGGTGGAGAGATAAAATACTGCAATTAGAGGAGGAAGAGAAGGAAGTTGAAGATGAGGAAGAGGAACATGCGAAAGAGTGGAGAAGAAGGAGAAGGAAAAGGAGCAAGAGAGGGAGGAAGTGTGGATGATGAGGGGAAGGAGTAGTGCATGAGGAGATAGAAGAGGAGTAAGGAGATGAGTCAGAAGAGCAGTTACGTATTGACACCAGACCAGGGTGGTGGACCCTGAGAGAGGGTCAGAGATAGATGGAGGGAAGGCTCTACTGTAAAATGGCTTCTTTGTGTGTCTGCTCTAAATCGAATTAGCTAGGAGATACTCGACCCCTGCCTACCAGCCTAGCCCCTGTCGTGGTTCTGTGTTTGTATCTCAGTCTCTTTTTCTCTCTCTTACTCTCTCCCCCCACATTCACACACCATACACACACCTATACACACAGCTGTTAGCTCTCTCCTTTGTGGCATTCTCAGCCCAAGGACGCGTGCTATTCAGACTGCAGCCCTCTCAGAGCCCACGTCCAAACTGCTACTGCTGCTCCTGATGCCTTCAATTAGTGTTTAACTCATGAGAGGCAGCCACTCGGCGTTTCTCTGCGCACGCACACACACACACACACACACACACACACACACACACACACACACACACACACACACACACACACACACACACACACACACACACACACACACACACACACACACACACACACACACACACACACACACACACACACACACACACACACACACACACACACAGAGAGAGAGAGAGAGACATGTGCTGATGAGATTTTTTCCTGTGCCACCAGGGATGGGCAGATCTCGAGATAATAGGGAGGCCTTCCTTCCAACAATTAATCTGCGCTCCTTCTCGCTCTCCTCTCTCTCCTCTTTCTCCTCTCTCCTCGCTCTACTCTCTCTCCTCTTTCTCCTCTCTCTCCTCTCTCTCCTCTCTCCTCTCTCTCCTCTCTCTCTCGTCTCTCTCCTCTCTCTCCTCTCACTCCTTTCTCTCCTCTCTCTACTCTCTCTCCTCTCTCTTCTCTCTCTTCTCTCTCCTCGCTCTCCGCTCTCTCTCCGCTCTCTCCGCTCTCCTCGCTCTCTTCTCTCTCCTCCATCTCCTCCCTCTCCTCGCTCTCCTCTCTCTCCTCTCTCTCCTCGCTTTCCTCTCTCTTCGCTCTCCTCGCTCTCCTCTCTCTCCGCTCTCCTAGCTCTCCTCTCTCTCCTCGCTCTCCTCTCTCTTCTCTCGCCTCCATCTCCTCCCTCTCCTCTCTCTCCTCCCTCTCCTCTCTCCTCGCTCTCCTCACCCTCCTCACCCTCTTCGCTCTTCTCTTTCTCCTCTCTCTCCTTTCTCTCCTCCCTCTCCTCTCTCTCCTCCCTCTCCTCTCTCTCCTCTCTCTCCTCCCTCTCCTCTCTCTCCTCTCTCCTTACTCTACTCACTCTACTCACCCTCCTCTCTCTCCTCCCTCTCCTCTCTCTTCACTCTACTCACCCTCCTCTCTCTCCTCCCTCTCCTCTCTCTTCACTCTACTCACCCTCCTCTCTCTCCTTCCTCTCCTCTCTCTTCACTCTACTCACCCTCCTCTCTCTCCTCCCTCTCCTCTCTCTTCACTCTACTCACCCTCCTCTCTCTCTTCTCTCTCCTCACTCTCCTCTCTCCTCTCTCTCCTCACTATCCTCACCCTCCTTTCTCTCCTCTCTCCCCCTCTCCCCTCTCCTCTGTCCTCACTCCCCTTTCTCCTCACTATCCTCATCCTCCTCTCCTCTCTCCTCTCTCTCCTCCTTCCTTTCTCCTCTATCCTCTTTCCTTTCTCCTCACTCTCCTCTCTCCTCTCTCTCCTCACTGTGCTCTCTCCTCACTCTCCTCTTTATCCTCACTCTCCTCTCTCCTCTCTCTCCTCTCTCCTTTTTTTCTCACTGTTTTCACTCTCCTCACTCTCCTCACTCTCCCCTCTCCTCTCAAATTCAAATTCAAATTGCTTTTTTGGCTTGAAATACAATTTGTAGATATTGCCAAAGTGGTACAGGATTTCAGTAAATACAGTAAAATGCAATGAGGATAATGAAATGCAGTTAATTGAATAGTAATAATAATAATAGTACATATAATCATGTTTTATTGTGTAATCTTCGGCTGATACATTTAATTAAATAAGTCTTGTTTATTAAAAAAAAGGCTAATAAATAAACAACAAAATGTACATGGATGATGGCTCCTTATATACAATGTAAATACTTCAGGGAATTAATGGTTGTGGGATGTCCCTCAGGCTATGTCAATCATATACATATCTGGCAGTAATATTTGCAGTTTCTCCCAGAATAATTCCCAGCTTCATGTTGTTAGTAAATGCACAGGAGTTGGGAATTGATTGAGATATTTTCTGGAAAAATATTAGCTTATTTCTAAGTATTCTCACAGGAAAAAGTTCATCTCTGTCTTTTTGTGTCTCCCTTATTCTATAGCCAATTGGTGGTCGCTGAGCCATTATTTGTTCAGGATCTGTTTCTGTTTTGAGATATCCTGCCAATATGTATTCTCTTTTGAGGGGCAAATAGCAATTTAGTTTATTCTGTTTTTTTTTTTCATTTTCCAAATTTGTCAAATAGGAGTTGTACATTTCTGTAACAATTTCATGGATTTCCCTGTTTGTTTGGATAATAGGTTTAGTGTTCTTAACAGCCGACGTAGGGGACTCTCTTCAGGGTTCAGTACTTCGGTTTTCAGTACTTTGAATTGTAAGGATGTTTTCAAATAAAATCAAATCTAACTTTATTTGTCACATGCGCCGGATACAACAAGTGTAGACTTTACCGTTAAATGCTTACTTACAAGCCCTTAACCAACGGTTCAGTTCAACTAGAGTTAAGAAAATATTTACCAAGTAGACTAAAATAAAAAGTAATAATAAAAAAGTAACACGATAAGAATAACAATAACGAGACTATATACAGGGGGCACCGGTACCGAGTCAGTGTGCAGGGGTACAGGCTAGTTGAGGTAATATGTACATGTAGGTGGGGGCGAAGTGACTATGTATAGGTAACAAACAAACAGCAAGTAGCAACAGTGTAAAAAAGGGGGGGTCAATGTAAATTGAACGGTGGCGATTTTATTAATTGTTCAGCAGTCTTATGGCTTGGGGGTAGAAGCTGTTGAGGAGCCTTTTGGCACTCCGGTACCGCTTGCCGTGCAGTAGCAGAGAAAACCGTCCGTTTCAGGCCGTTTCATAGGCCGTTTCATTGTTGTCGGTGATCAGGCCTACCACTGTTGTGTCGTCAGCAAACTTAATGAGGGTGTTGGAGTCGTGTTTGGCCACGCAGTCGTGGGTGAACAGGGAATACAGGAGGGGACTAAGTACACACCCCTAAGGGTGTGTTAAGTGTTAAGTGTTAAGGATCAGCATGGCAGACATATTATTATTATTATTATTATTTATTTTTTGGGGGGGGGGGGGGGGGGGGGGGGGGGGGGGGGGGGGGGGACATATTGTTGCCTACTCTTACCACCTGGGGGTGGCCCGTCAGGATGTCCAGGATCTGGTTGCAGAGGGAGGTGTTTAGTCCCAGAGTCCTTAGCTTAGTGATGAGCTTCGTGGGCAATATGGTGTTGAACTCTGAGCTGTAGTCAATGAACAGCATTCTCACATAGGTGTTCCTTTTGTCCAGGTGAGAAAGGGCAGTGTGGAGTGCGAATGAGATTGCGTCATCTGTGGATCTGTTGGGGCGGTATGCGAATTGGCATGGGTGTAGGGTGTCTGGGAGGATGCTGGTGATGTGAGCCATGACCAGCCTTTCAAAACACTTCATGGCCACCGATGTGAGTGCCACGGTGCGGAAATCATTTAGGCAGGTTACCTTCGCTTCCTTGGGCACAGGGACTATAGTGGTCTGCTTGAAACATGTAGGTATTACAGACTCGGTCAGGGAGAGGTTGAACATGTCAGTGAAGACACTTGACAGTTGGTCCGCGCATGCTTTGAGTACACATCCTGGTAATCCGTCTGGCCCAGCGGCTTTGTGAATGTTGACCTGTTTAAAGGTTTTGTTCACATCGGCTACTGAGAGCGTTATCACACAGTCATCCAGAACAGCTGATGTTCTCGTGCATGCTTCAGTGTTGCTGGCCTCGAAGCGAGCATAAAAGCCATTTAGCTCGTCTGGTAGGCTCGTGTCACTGGGCAGCTCGCGTCTGGGTTTCCCTTTGTAGTCTGTAATAGTTTTCAAGCCCTGCCACATCCGACGAGCGTCAGAGCCGGTGTAGTAGGATTCAATCTTAATCCTGTATTGAGCAATACCTTGGACTTCTTTAATATTAGATATCGCGCACAAGCTGTTATTGACAAATAGACACACACCCCTCGTCTTACTAGAGGTAACGTCTCTGTTCTGCCGGTACATGGAAAATCTCGTTAGCTCTGTATTGTCCGTATCGTCATTCAGCCACGTCTCGGTGAAACATAAGATGTTACAGTTTTTAATGTCCTGTTGGTAGCATAATCTTAATCGTTGGTCATAAATTTTATTTTCCAGTGATTGTACGTTAGCAAGAAGAACGGATGGCAGTGGGAGTTTACTCGCTCGTGTACGGATTCTCAGAAGGCTGCGTGTTTTCTTCATGCAAAAGGCAGGGATCTGGGCCTGTTCCAGTGAAAGCAGGATATCCTTCTCGTCGGACTCGTTAATTCTTAGGGCTGCAATCCCGTTAACGGGATCGATATGACAACAGCCAGTGAAAGTGCAGGGCGCCAAATTCAAACAACAGAAATCTCATAATTAAAATTCCTCAAGCATACAAGTATTTGACACCATTTTGAAGATACACCTCTTGTTAATCCCACCACAGTGTCTGATTTCAAAAAGGCTTTACAGCGAAAGCACCACAAACGATTATGTTAGGTCAACACCAAATCACAGAAAAACACAGCCATTTTTCCAGCCAAAGACAGGAGTCACAAAAAGCAGAAATAGAGATAAAATGAATCACTAACCTTTGATGATCTTCATCAGATGTCACTCATAGGACTTCATGTTACACAATACATATATGTTTTGTTCGATAAAGTTCATATTTATATCCAAAAACCTCAGTTTACATTGGCGCCATGTTCAGAAATGCCTCCAAAATATCCGGAGAAATTGCAGAGAGCCACATTAAATAACAGAAATACTAATCATAAACTTTGATGAAAGATACATGTTTTACATAGAATTAAAGATAAACTTGTTCTTAATGTAACCGCTGCAAAAGCACAATATTCAATCATCTGAGAACAGCGTTCAGCCACAAAATGAAGCCATACAGTTACCCGCCAAATTGTGGAGTCAACAAAAGTCATAAATAGCATTATAAATCTTCACTTACCTATGCTGATCTTCGTCGGATTGCACTCCCAGGACTCCCACTTCCACAAGAAATGTTTGTTTTCTTCGGTAATGTCCATCATTTATGTCCAAATAGCTACTTTCGTTAGCGCGTTTGTTAAACAAATCCAAAGTCACGAAGCGCGTTCACTAAAGCAGACGAAATGTCAAAAAGTTCCGTAACAGTCAGTAGAAACATGTCAAACGATGTATTGAATCAATCTTTAGGATGCTTTTAACATAAATCTTCAATAATATTCCAACTGGAGAATTCCATTGTCTTCAGAAGTGCGATGGAACAGAGCTACCTCTCGTGAACGCGCGTGGTCAGAGCATGGTCAGCTCATGGCAGACCTTACTCATTCCCCTCTCCTTCGGTCCCACTTCACAGTAGAAGTATCAGACAAGGTTCTAAAGACTGTTGACATCTAGTGGAAGCCGTAGGAAGTGCAAAAAGACCCATATCCCACTGTGTATTCGATAGGTGATGAGTTGAAAACCTACAAACCTCAGATCTCCCACTTCCTGGTTGGATTTCTTCTCAGGTTTTTGCCTGCCATATGAGTTATGTTATACTCACAGACATCATTCAAACAGTTTTAGAAACTTCAGAGTGTTTTCTATCCAATACTAATACTAATATGCATATATTAGCAACTGGGACTGAGGAGCAGGCAGTTTACTCTGGGCACCTTTTCATCCAAGCTACTCAATACCGCCCCTGCAGCCATAAGAAGTTTTGAAGGAAAAAGTTTCTTCCAGTCCGCGGTGAGTAATCGCTGTTCTGTTGTCCAGAAGTTATTTTTAGTCATAAGAGATGGTAGGAGCAACATTATGTACACAATAAGTAAAAAAATAAGTTCCACAAAACGCTAAAAAATGAACAAAATAGCGCAATTGTAAAACATCAGCCATGTTCTTCGGCGCCATCTTTTCTTTCTTTGGGGCTTAATTTCAAATTGTACCAACTTATTAGTGTCCTTTTCTTTATATTTACAATTAAAGGGAATTGTCTGAGTTTCGCTCTACATGCATTACTTGGTCATTCTCTTGGATATTTAGGATCATTCTGCAGAACTCTGTATGTATATTTTTTGTTGAGTTTTTCTCCCAGTGCTTATTACAGGTTGGTCCCCAAACCTCGCTTCCATATAGTGCAATTGGTAAAATTACACTAGTAAATATTTTGCACTAGATTTGGATAGGAATATGTATTTTTTTTCATTGTATTTTTATCGAGTAAAATTCTTTGCGGGCATTTTAGTTTTCTGAAAGTCAATGTTGATTGCCCAGTTGATGCTGTATTCCCAAAGAATGTTAAGTTGTTCCTGTAGACCTTACTCTGTTGGTGACAGTAGGACAAGGTAATTTGGTTAGACCTTACTCTGTTGGTGACAGTAGGACAAGGTCATCTGGTTAGACCTTACTCTGTTGGTGACAGTAGGACAAGGCCATCTGCATAGAGCAGGAATCTGACCTCCTCTGTCACGCCCTGGCCTTATTATTCTTTGTTTTCTTTATTATTTTAGTTAGGTCAGGGTGTGACATGGGGAATGTTTATGTTTTGTTGGTTTTGGGTGTTTATTTGGTAAAGGGGTTATGGGGTGTAGTAGATGGTTTTGTGTTGAGTGTATATGTCTAGAGTTGTCTATGTTGGTTAGTTATCTAGGAGAGTCTATGGTTACCTGAATGAGTTCCCAATTAGAGACAGCTGATTTCGGTTGTCTCTGATTGGGAGCCTTATTTAGGGTAGCCATAGGCTCTCATTGATTGTGGGTAATTGTCTATGTAGAACGTTTGTAGCCTGTATGTATGTGCACAACGTTTGTAGCTTCACGGTCGTTTTGTTGTTTTGTTATTTTGTTTAAGTGTTTCGTGTTTATTGTTTGTCATCTTTTAAAATAAAAGAAGATGGCTTATTTTCCAACTGCTGCATTTTGGTCCGTCAATCCGCCACACGATCGTGACAGAATTACCCACCATAGGACCAAGCGGCATGACCAGCGGCAACAGGAGAAATACAAGGATTCATGGACATGGGAGGAAATTTTAGACCGGGAGGTACCAGGAGAATATAACCGCCCCAAAGCTGAGCTGGAGGCAGCGAAAGCAGAGAGGCGGCGATATGAGGAGCTAGCTCGGAGACAGGAAAAGGAACCTACAAAGGATCTGGGCTACACTACGTGGGAGGAGATCGACAGGTGGGCGATCAACCCAGGGAGAGTGCCGGAGCCCGCCTGGGATTCTCTGGCGCAGTGCGAGGAGGGATACCGGCGAATGGAGGCAGCACGACGAAGCGGTAGGAAGCCTGTGGGAAAACCCAAAAAATTTCTTTGGGGGGGGCTTAAAGGGAGAGTGGCGAAGTCAGGTAGGAAACCTGCGCCTACTCCCTGTAATTACCGTGGAGAGCGAGAGTACGGGCAGACACCGTGTTACGCAGTAGAGCGCACGGTGTCTCCTGTACGTGTGCATAGCCCGGTGCGGGTTATTCCACCTCCCCGCACTGGCAGGGCTAGATTGAGTATTGAGCCGGATGTCATGAAGCCGGCCCTACATATCTGGCCACCAGTGCGTCTCCTCGGGCCGGTTTACATGGCACCAGCCTTACGCATGGTGTCCCCGGTTCGCCTACATAGCCCGGTGCGGGTTATTCCACCTCCCCGCACTGGTCGGGCAACGGGGAGCATTCAACCAGGTAAGGTTGGTCAGGCTCAATGCTCAAGGGAGCCAATACGCCTGCACGGTCCGGTATTTCCGGCGCCACCTCCCCGCCCCAGTTCAGTGCCACCAGTGCCTACACCACGTAACAGGCTTCCAGTGTGTCTCCAGAGCCCTGTTCCTCCTCCACGCACTCGTCCTATGGTGCGTGTCTCCAGCCCGGTATCACCAATTCCGGCACCACGCACTAAGCCTCTTGTGCGTCTCCAGAGTCCTGTGCATCCTGTTGCTGCTCCCCGCATTAGCCCTGAGATGCGTGTCCCCAGTCCGGTACCACCAGTTCCGGCCCCACGCACTAGGCCTAATGTGCGTCCCCAGGGTCCAGTATGCCCTGTTCCTGCTCCCCGCACTAGCCCTGAGATGCGTGTCCCCAGCCCGGTGCCACCAGTCCCGGCACCACGCACCAGGCCTACAGTGCGCCTCAGCCGGCAGGAGTCTGCCGTCTGCACAGCAATGACTGAACTGCCCGTCTCCCCAGCGCCATCTGAGCCATCCGTCTCCCCAGCGCCATCTGAGCCATCCGTCTCCCCAGCGCCATCTGAGCCATCCGTCTGCAATGAGCCTGCAAAGCCGCCCGTCTGCCATGAGCCTGCAAAGCCGCCCGTCTGCCATGAGCCCACTGAGCCGTCCGCCAGACTGGAGCCGCTAGAGCCGCCAGCCAGACAGGAGCCGCTAGAGCCGTCCGTCAGACAGGATCTGCCAGAGCCGCCAACCAGACAGGATCTGCCAGAGCCGCCAACCAGACAGGATCTGCCAGAGCCGCCAACCAGACAGGAGCAGCCAGATCAGTCAGCCAGCCATGAGCAGCCAGATCCGTCAGCCAGCCATGAGCAGCCAGATCCGTCAGCTAGCCATGAGCAGCCAGATCCGTCAGCCAGCCATGAGCAGCCAGATCCGTCAGCCAGCCATGAGCAGCCAGATCCGTCAGCTAGCCATGAGCAGCCAGATCCGTCAGCTAGCCATGAGCAGCCAGATCCGTCAGCTAGCCATGAGCAGCCAGATCCGTCAGCTAGCCATGAGCAGCCAGATCCGTCAGCTAGCCATGAGCAGCCAGATCCGTCAGCTAGCCATGAGCAGCCAGATCCGTCAGCTAGCCATGAGCAGCCAGATCCGTCAGCCAGCCATGGGCCATCCCTCAGTCCGGAGCTGCAGTCCCTCAGTCCGGAGCTGCCATTCTTCAGTCCGGAGCTGCCCCTTACCCTGGTGCTGCCCCTTACCCTGGTGCTGCCCCTTACCCTGGTACTGCCCCTGATCCTGGTACTGCCCCTGATCCTGGTACTGCCCCTTACCCTGGTACTGGACCTTAGTCCGGAGCTGTCCCTTAGTCCGGAACTGCCCCTTAATACAATGGGGTTAATGTGGAGGGGGGTCGTTTGGAGGAGGCCTAGGAGGTGGTTAGGTACTGTGGTGACGTGGGGACTACGACCAGAGCCGGAGCCGCCACCGTGGAGGGGAGCCCACCCAGACCCTCCCCTAGACTGTGTATGGTGCGCCCGGAGTTCGCGCCTCAAGGGGGGGGTTATGTCACGCCCTGGCCTTATTATTCTTTGTTTTCTTTATTATTTTAGTTAGGTCAGGGTGTGACATGGGGAATGTTTATGTTTTGTTGGTTTTGGGTGTTTATTTGGTAAAGGGGTTATGGGGTGTAGTAGATGGTTTTGTGTTGAGTGTATATGTCTAGAGTTGTCTATGTTGGTTAGTTATCTAGGAGAGTCTATGGTTACCTGAATGAGTTCCCAATTAGAGACAGCTGATTTCGGTTGTCTCTGATTGGGAGCCTTATTTAGGGTAGCCATAGGCTCTCATTGATTGTGGGTAATTGTCTATGTAGAACGTTTGTAGCCTGTATGTATGTGCACAACGTTTGTAGCTTCACGGTCGTTTTGTTGTTTTGTTATTTTGTTTAAGTGTTTCGTGTTTATTGTTTGTCATCTTTTAAAATAAAAGAAGATGGCTTATTTTCCAACTGCTGCATTTTGGTCCGTCAATCCGCCACACGATCGTGACATCCTCATCTTTCAGGGTGAATCCAAGGGCTGCAGATCGGTCCAACAACACTGCTAGTTTGTTGATGTAGACTTTGAACAGGGTTGGACTTAAACTGCACCCTTGTCTCACCTCTCGCACTTGTGCAAAACACTTGTTTTATTGTTCAGTTTAATACTACATGTATTGTTCAAGTAAATAGATTTTATGATGTCATATACTTTATCCTCAACCTCGCTTTGGAGGTTTTAGTGATATAATCCATCATACCATATGGAATCAAAAGCATTCTTAAAATCAACAAAACATGCAAATACTTTTCCTCTGCTTTTCTGATGAACATGCTGGTTTATTAATGTGTGTAAAGTGTGTATGTCATCTGTTGTTCTGTGGGTAGAAAGAGAATTTGTTTTTTGCTGAGAGCGTTATGTTGTGTGAGGAAGGTCCGTATTCAGTCATTCAGATTACAGGAGAACAGTTTCCCCATGTTACTGGTGACACTATATTACTAGGGTCTAATTTGTTGCATGTTTTATATATGGGGTTTATGAACCCCATATATGAATCTGGTTCCAAATGTCAGTGAAGCAGCCACTCTCCAAAACCAGGTTGAATCGTTTTAATGAGGCATCCTGCAGCTCATTAGTACTGTGTTTAAGCATTTCATTCCTGATGCTGTCAGGGCTACATACCTTTCCAGGTTTAAGGCTTTGTATTTTCTTTGAAAGTTCAGCATGTGTGATTTGGTAGTCAATTGGGTTCTGGATGTTTTTAGTTGTGTGTTCTAGGCAGCTGAATTTTTCTTGCATATTTTTGGGGGTTTAAAGTACGGTCTTCTGATGGTATTATTCTATTGAGACTTTCAAAGTGATCTTTCCAAATGTAGCCATTTTGAATGGCTAGGTCATTCCTCTGTTTGCCATTTAGACCATTCCATTTCTCCCAGAAATAGTTTCCATCAATGGAGACTTCAATCTCTTTCAGTCTTCTCAAAATGCTTCTGTTTCTTACATCTTAGGTTTTGTTTTTGTATTCTTTCAATGTGTCACAATATTGTTGCCCAACGTCTCTGTCTTGTCGTTGGTGATGTTTTGTATTTGATAAAGATCTAAATGTTTTCCTTATCAAATTACATTCGGCATCAAACCATTTCTCTTTTGAGGTTTCAAATTAGAACAGTTATTTATTTAGCATACATTTGCTTTGGTGGCTGCATTGATGATAGATAAATGATAGATCTCATTTAATTTGTTCACAGACACATTTATGCCAGGGAGGTTTGGGGTGAATATACTTGAAAGGAAATCATTGATACAGGTTGTAAATTGTGGGCAGTGCAATGCTGTGTTGAGGTGTGTTGAGGTGTGTTGAGGAGTGTTGCGCTGTTAGGGGCCCATCTGTACATTTTATTTAAATGAATCTCCTCTCTCTCCTCACTCTCCTCTCTCTTCTCTCTCTTCTCTCTCTCCTCACTCTCCTCTCTCTCCTCACTCTCCTCTCTATCCTCTCTTCTCTCTCTCCTCACTCTCCTCACTCCTCTCTCTCCTCTCTATCCTCTCTATCCTCTCTCTCCTCTCTATCCTCTCTGCTCTCTATCCTCTCTATCCTCTCTATCCTCTCTCTCCTCTCTCTCCTCTCTATCCTCTCTGCTCTCTATCCTCTCTCTCCTCTCTCTCCTTTCTCCTCTCTCTCCTATCTCTCCTCTCTTTCATCTCTTTCCTCACTCTCCTCTCTCTCCTCTCTCCTCTCTTTCCTCTCTCCTCTCTATCCTGTCTATCCTCACTCTCCTCTCTCTCCTCTCTTTCTGCTCTCTCCTCTCTCTCCTCACTCTCCCTCTATCATATTTCCTCTTGCTCCTCTCTCTTCTCTCTCTCCTCACTCTCCTCTCTCGTGACTCTCTTCACTCTCCTCTCCCCTCTCTCTCTCGTGACTCTTCTCTCTCCTCTCTCTCGTCACTCTCCTCTCTCTCCTCTCTCTCGTGACTCTTCTCTCTCCTCTCTCTCGTCACTCTCCTCTCTTTCCTCTCTGTCCTCTCTCTTCTCTCTCTCCTCCACCCCTTAACGTCTGCTGTATTCCCTTGGTTTGTTTGTGTTCCCTATCACTCACCACTATATTATACACTATATACCATATAGCATAATTATTTATCAGTGTGTTAAGTGGAAGATTAGGCAAGAACCAAAGTGCTATAAGACAGCTGGAGGAAGTGCAAGTTGGGTTACAGAGAAAATTAGACATGCATGCATGGAGTCAGAGTTATTGCTCAAATAGTTTCTCAAAGAGGTTGCCAAGTCAGAGGTAGCAGGCATATCCTACCTCTGCTCTAGACTAACTGTCAAGCTCATGAACATATAGCTGAAACACACACACACGCACGCACGCACGCACGCACGCACGCACGCACGCACGCACGCACACACACACACACACACACACACACACACACACACACACACACACACACACACACACACACACACACACACACACACACACACACACACACACACATACACACACATACACACCCCCCCTCCCTCCCTCTCTCCATGGCTCTCGGTCAACCTTCTCTCCTGCTAGGCCTGGAGCTATACAGCTGATTTATTCAAAGGGACGCGGCGTTCATTCAATTTTCTCCATATTCATAAGCGTCCATTCATTTCATTTCTCACCCCCGCTCTCGTTTCCCCTTTCAGCTCTTAATTAAAGGTACAGGGACGAGCCAGGCCTTTCATCATAGGGAGGGGGGAGGAGGGGGGACGAGGAAGGGATGGGGGAGCGGTAGGTTTACTCAGAACACCACTCTGTATTTATTAGCCCCCATACCCCACCCACCACCAACAACAAACCTCCACCCTCTTTAGACCAGGGGTTGGTAGCCTCCACACTTACTCAGCCTCCCCCTTCAACCTCCTCCTTCCCCTCTCCTTTCCTCCACCCATGGCACCTGGCAAAAATGATTAATTACTTCAAATAGCAGCGTTTTTGAAAAGCAGCAGTTCAAAGGCATCGGCAGGGAAGAGAGGAGAGGGAGGAGAGGGGCAAGAGGAGTAGAGAGGAAAGGGGAGTCAGAGAGGAAGCGGAGGAGAGGAGAGGTGAACGGACAGGAGAGAGCAGGGAAGGCAGAGTGAATGTAGTTGAAACAGCGGAGTGCACTTGAGGGTTCACCACGACAGATCAAGCCGTTTCCGACTTGAGAGAGTAGGTGGTGGGGGTTGTGATCTAGCTATGATTGAATTGGGATGGTGTGATTCTACTTAAATTCTGGTCAGCCTACAAACCCATCCTTGTAATGTAATCAACACTCGATTTACTTTATCAAGTTGATCAATTGTAGTCAGATTTATTGAACCAGTATAGTCTATGTAGCATGGTGTAGTCTATGTATAGACTATGTTGTAAAATCCAGCATAGTCCATGTTCCAAACACCTGTAAACTCTTGCTCCACTTTTAGGATGACATGGTTGTCCCTCTCTGGCCCATGCAAACCTAGCTAGCTGAATGTCACATCTGGCTGGAGAGAAAGGGGTTAATAAATCATGTTGCGGGGCAGCGAGATGATCTAGTTAATTATATATGGCAGGACAAGCCTGGAGCCTTAGCCTCTATTAGACAGGAGCACAGGGTGACTGACCCGACCATGCACTGTCCCTACCTATTATACAATACATGGAGAGAGAGTGGTAGTGTGTGTGTGTGTGTGTGTGTGTGTGTGTGTGTGTGTGTGTGTGTGTGTGTGTGTGTGTGTGTGTGTGTGTGTGTGTGTGTGTGTGTGTGTGTGTGTGTGTGTGTGTGTGTGTGTCATGTATTGTACATGACAAATGTCCTTATTGGTTTAGGCCTCCTATGATGATGATAAGGATGACTGTCAGACTCAGGTATTTTTTCCGATGGAGAGATGAGGAATATCAGGACAGTTTTCTCACGGAGAGTGTCTGCTGTGTCTTCGGTGTAGAATGCCTCATTTTCGGGTGTTCCTCGGAATACCGTCTCTGGGAAATAAACCAGGATAATGACTCTGAAATCAATCATATAATGATCCTTCTCTCCCTCTGTCGCGCTGCAGGAGTTAATCGCTCCTGTCTTCCACGTCTATCTATCTATCTATCTATCTATCTATCTATCTATCTATCTATCTATCTATCTATCTATGTTAACATTGCCAAAGCAAGTGAGGTAGATAATATACAAAAGTGAAATAAACAATAAAATTAAGAGTAAACATTACACTCACAGAAGTTTCAAAAGAATAAAGACATTACAAATGTAATATTATGTCTATATACAGTGTTGTAACGATGTACAAATGGTTAAAGTACAAAAGGAAAATAAATAAGCATAAATATGGGTTGTATATACAATGGTGTTTGTTCTTCACTGGTTGACCTTTTCTTGGGGCAACAGGTCACACATCTTGCTGAAGTGATGGCACACTGTGGTATTTCACCAAGTAGATATGGGAGTTTATCAAAATCGGGTTTGTTTTCTAATTCTTTGTGGATCTGTGTAATCTGAGGGAAATATGTCTCTCTAATAAGGTCATACATTGGGCAGGAGGTTAGGAAGTGCAGCTCAGTTTCCACCTCATTTTTGTGGGCAGTGTGCACACAGACTGTCTTCTCTTGAGAGCCATGTCTGCATACGGCGGCCTTTCTCAATAGCAAGGCTATGCTCACTGAGTCTGTACATAGTCAAAGATTTCCTTCATTTTGGGTCAGTCACAGTGGTCAGGTATTACGCCACTGTGTATTCTCTGTTTAGAGGCAAATAGCATTCTACTTTGCTCTGTATTTTGGTTAATTCTTCCCAATGTGTCAAGTAATTATCTTTTGGTTTTCTCATGATTTGGTTGGGTCTAATTGTGTTGCTGTCCTGGGGCTCTGTGGTGTCTGTTTGTGTTTGTGAACAGAGCCCCAGGACCAGCTTGCTTAGGGGGCTCTTCTCCAGGTTCATTTCTCTGTAGGTGATTGCTTTGTTATGGAAGGTTTGGGAATCGCTTCCTTTTAGGTGGTTGTAGAATTTAACATCTCTTTTCTGGATTTTGATAATTAGCAGGTATCGGCCTAATTCTGCTCTGCATGCATTATTTGGTGTTCTACATTGTACACAGAGGATATTTTTGCAGAATTCTGCATGCAGAGTCTCAATTTGGTGTTCGGTATTTGTTTGTGTATTTGTGGTTGGTGAGCGGACCCCAGACCTCACAGCCATAAAGGGCAATGGGTTCTATAACTGATTCAAGTATTTTTAGCCAGATCCTAATTGGTATGTTGAATTTTATGTTCCTTTTGACACCCTTCTTGCATTGTCTCTCAGATCGTTCACAGCTGTGTGCAAGTTACCTGTGGCGCTGATGTTTGGGCCAAGGTATGTATAATTTTTGTGTGCTCTAGGACAACGGTGTCTAGATGGAATTTGTATTTGAGGTCCTGGCAACTGGACCTTTTTTGGAACACCATTATTTTGATCTACTGAGATTTACTGTCAGGGCCCAGGTCTGGCAGAATCTGTGTAGAATATCTAGGTACTGCTGTAGGCACTTCTTGGTTGGTGACAGAAGCACCAGATCATCAGCAAACAGTAGACGTTTGACTTCAGATTCTAGTAGGGTGAGGCCGGGTGCTGCAGACTGTTCTAGTGCCCGCGCCAATTCATTGATATACAGTGGGGAGAAGAAGTATTTGATACACTGACAATTTTGCAGGTTTTCCTACTTACAAAGCATGTCGATGTCTGTAATTTTTATCATATGTACACTTCAACTGTGAGAGACAGAATCTAAAACAAATCTAAAACAAAAATCCAGAAAATCACATTGTATGATTTTTAAGTAATTCATTTGCATTTTATTGCATGACATAAGTATTTGATACATCAGAAAAGCATAACTTAATATTTCGTACAGAAACCTTTGTTTGCAATTACAGAGATCATACGTTTCCTGTAGTTCTTGGCCAGGTTTGCACACACTGCAGCGGGGATTTTGGCCCACTCCTCCATACAGACCTTCTCTAGATCCTTCAGGTTTCGGGGCTGTCGCTGGGCAATACGGACTTTCAGCTCCCTCCAAAGATTTTCTATTGGGTTCAGGTCTGGAGACTGGCTAGGCCACTCCAGGACCTTAAGATGCTTCTTACGGAGCCGCTCCTTAGTTGCCCTGGCTGTGTGTTTCGGGTCGTTGTCATGCTGGAAGACCCAGCCACGACCCATCTTCAATGCTCTTACTGAGGGAAGGAGGTTGTTGGCCAAGATAGGTTGTTGGCCAAGATCTCGCGATACATGGCCCTATCCATTCTCCCCCCAATACGGTGCAGTCGTCTTGTCCCCTTTGCAAAAAAGTATCCCCAAAGAATGATGTTTCCACCTCCATGCTTCACGGTTGGGATGGTGTTCTTGGGGTTGTACTCATCCTTCTTCTTCCTCCAAACACAGCGAGTGGAGTTTAGACCAAAAAGCTAAATTTTTGTCTCATCAGACCACATGACCTTCTCCCATTCCTCCTCTGGATCATCCAGATGGTCATTGGCAAACTTCAGACGGGCCTGGACATGCGCTGGCTTGAGCAGGGGGACCTTGCGTGCACTGCAGGATTTTAATCCATGACAGCGTAGTGTGTTACTAATGGTTTTCTTTGAGACTGTGGTCCCAGCACTCTTCAGGTCATTGACCAGGTCCTGCCGTGTAGTTCTGGGCTGATCCCTCACCTTCCTCATGATCATTGATGCCCCACGAGGTGAGATCTTGCATGGAGCCCCAGACCGAGGGTGATTGACCGTCATCTTGAACTTCTTCCATTTTCTAATAATTGCTCCAACAGTCGTTGCCTTCTCACCAAGCTGCTTGCCTATTGTCCTGTAGCCCATCCCAGCCTTGTGCAGGTCTACAATTTTATCCCTGATGTCCTTACACAGCTCTCTGGTCTTGGCCATTGTGGAAAGGTTGGAGTATTTTTGATTGAGTGTGTGGACAGGTGTCTTTTATACAGGTAACGAGTTCAAACAGGTGCAGTTAATACAGGTAATGAGTGGAGAACAGGAGGGCTTCTTAAAGAAAAACTAACAGGTCTGTGAGAGCCGGAATTCTTACTGGTTGGTAGGTGATCAAATACTTATGTCATGCAATAAAATGCCAATTAATTACTTAAAAATCATACAATGTGATTTTCTGGATTTTTGTTTTAGATTCCATCTCTCACAGTTGAAGTGTACCTATGATAAAAAATTACAGACCTCTACATGCTTTGTAGGTAGGAAAACCTGCAAAATCGGCAGTGTATCAAATACTTGTTCTCCCCACTGTATATGTTGAAGAGGGTGTGGCTTAAGCTGCATGCCTGTCTAAACCCACGGCCCTGTGGGAAGAAATGTGTGTTTTTTTCAAATTTTAACCGCGCTCTTGTTGTTTGTGTACATGGATTTAATAATGTCGTATGTTTTTCCCCAACGCCACTTTCTATCAATTTGTATAGCAGACCCTCATGCCAAATTGAGTCAAAGGCTTTTTTTAAATCAACAAAGCATGAGAAGACTTTACCTTTGTTTTGGTTTTGGTTTGTTTGTTTGTCAATTAGGGTGTGCAGGGTGAATACGTGGTCTGTTGTACGGTAATTCGGTAAAAAGCCCATTTGACATTTGCTCAGTACATTGTTTTCACTGAGGAAATGTACGAGTCTGCTGTTAATGATAATGCAGAGGATTTTCCCAAGGTTGCTGTTGACGCATATCCCACGGTAGTTATTGGGGTCAAATTTGTCTCCACTTTTGTGGATTGGTGTGATCCGTCCTTGGTTCCAAATATTGGGGAAGATGCCAGAGCTAAGGATGATGTTAAAGAGTTTTAGTATAGCCTTTGTTGTCTGTATATTTGATCGTTTCACTGAGGATACTGTAACGATTCTCGTCTGGTGAAGGAGAGGAGGACCAAAGTGCAGCGTGGTACGTATCCATAATACTTTTAATCAAGATGAATACACAAACAAAAAACAACAAAATGACCAACAAACAGTTCTGACAGGTGCAACAAACACTAACCAGAAAATAAACACCCACACCCAAAATGGGGAAAACAGGCTACCTAAGTATGATTCTCAATCAGAGACAACGATCGACAGCTGCCTCTGATTGAGAACCATACCAGGCCAAACACAGAAATATAACAACAAAGAAAAAAGAACATAGACTACCCACCCCAACTCACGCCCTGACCAACCTAACACAAAGACATAAAAAAGGAACTAAGGTCAGAACGTGACAGATACCATCAACACCACATGCCTTTTTGGGTTGGAGGGTTTTTATTTAGTCCTGTAGCTCATTCAAGGTAATTGGAGAATCCAGTGGGTTCTGGTAGTCTTTAATAGTTGATTCTAAGATTTGTATTTGATCGTGTATATGTTTTTGCTGTTTGTTCTTTGTTATAGAGCCAAAAAGATTGGAGAAGTGGTTTACCCATTTTGGATAAATAATTCTTCGTGTTGTTTGTTTAGTGTTTTCCATTTTTCCCAGAAGTGGTTAGAGTCTATGGATTCTTCAATTACATTGAGCGGATTTCTGACGTGCTGTTCCTTCTTTTTCCGTAGTGTATTTCTGTATTGTTTTAGTGATTCTGTCACGACTTCCGCCGAAGTTGGCTCCCCCATATTAAAGTGCACTTTTTTCCCTGCGCCTGATTCCTTCCTCACCCGCCTAGTCCCTCGTGACAGATTCACCCTAGTGAAGGCGTAGACTCAGTTTTTCCGGGTCTCTATGTTTTTGGTTGGACAGGTTTCTCAATTTCTTTCTTGGAACTTTGCATTCTTCATCAAACCATTTGTCATTGTTGTTCATTTTCTTCGGTTTTCTATATGAGATTTTTAGATTTGATAGGGAGCTGAGAGGGCAAATATACTGTTAAGATTTTCTACTGCCAATTTTACACCTTCACTATTACAGTGGAACGTTTTACCCAGGAAGTTGTCTAAAAGGGATATTGAATTTCTTGTTGCCTTATTGTTTTTTGGTAGGTTTCCAAACTGCATTCCTTCCATCTATAGTATTTCTTAATATTATTCAGTTCCTTTGGCTTTGATGCCTCATTATTGGGTATTGATCTGTTCAAGTAGAGTGTGATTTTGCTGTGGTCTGATAGGGGTGTCCGTGGGCTGACTGTGAACGCTCTGAGAGACTCTGGGTTGAGGCCAGTTATGAAGTAGTCTACAGTACTACTGCCAAGAGATGAGCTATAGGTGTACCTACCATAGGAGTCCCCTCGAAGCCTACCATTGACTATGTACATACCCAGCGTGCGACAGCTGTAGGAGTTGTGACCTGTTTTTGTTGGTTATGTTGTCATAGTTGTGCCTAGGGGGGCATATGGGGGAGGGAATGCTGTCACCTCCAGGCAGGTATTTGCCCCCCTGTGTGCTGAGGGTGTCAGGTTATTGTCCAGTTTTGGCATTTAGGTCGCCACAGACTAGTACATGTCCCTGGGCCTGGAAATGATTGATTTCCCCCTCCAGGATGGAGAAGCTGTCTCCATTAAAATATGGGGACTCTAGTGGGGGAATATAGGTATCACACAGGAGGACATTTTTCTCTGTTAAAAACTTCTTATGGCTGGGGGCAGTATTGAGTAGCTTTGATGAATAATGTGCCCAGAGTAAACTGCCTGCTACTCAGTCCCAGAAGCTAAGATATGCATATTATTAGTATATTTGGATATAAAACACTTTGACGTTTCTAAAACTTTTTGAATGATGTCTGTGAGTATAATATAACTCATATGGCAGGCAAAAACCTGAGAAATACTCCAACCAGGAAGTTGGAAATCTGAGGTTTGTAGTTTTTCAACTCATCGCCTATCAAATATACAGTGGGATATTTGTCATATTGCACTTCCCAAGGCTTCCACTAGATGTCAACAGTCTTTAGAACCTTGTTTGATGCTTCTACTGTGAAGGAGGGGGGAATTGAGGGCTCTTTGAGTCAGGGGTCTGGCAGAGTGCCATGAGCTGACCACGCGCGTTCACGTGAGAGTTAGCTTGCGTTCCATTGCATTTCTGAAGACAAAGGAATTCTCGGTTTGGGACATTATTGAAGATTTATGATAAAACATCCTAAAGATTGACTCTATACATCGTTTGACATGTTTCTACGTACTTTAACGGAACTTTTTGACTTTTTGTCTGCTCGCGCTTCATGAATTTGGATTACTGGGCTAAACGCGCGAACATAAAGGATGTATTTAGACATAAATTATGGACTTTATCTAACAAATCAAACATTTATTGTGGAACTGGGATTCCTGGGAGTGCATTCTGATGATCATCAAAGGTAAGTGAATATTTATAATACTATTTCTGACTTTGTTGACTCCACAACATGGCGGATATCTGTATGGCTTGATTTGTTGTCTGAGCGCTGTACTCAGATTATTGCATGGTGTGCTTTTTCGGTAAAGCTTTTTTTTAAATCTGACACAGCGGTTGCATTAAGGAGAAGTGTATCAATAATCCAATGCATAATAATTGTATCTTTTATCAATGTTTATTATGAGTATTTCTGTAAATTGATGTGGCTCTCTGCAAAATCACAGGATGTTTTGGAACTACTGAACGTAACACGCCAATGTAAACTCATATTTTTGTATATAAATATGAACTTTATCGAAGAAAACATACATGTATTGTGTAACATGAAGTCCTATAAGTGTCATCTGATGAAGATCATCAAAAGTTAGTGATTAATTTTATCTCTATTTCTGCTTTTTGTGACTCCTCTCTTTGGCTGGAAAAATGGCTGTGTTTTTCTGTGACTAGGTGCTGACCTAACATAATCGTTTGGTGTGCTTTCGTCGTAAAGCCTTTTTGAAATCGAACACTGTGGTGGGATTAACAACAAGTTTAACTTTAAAATGGTGTAAAATACTTCTATGTTTGAGGAATTTTAATTATGAGATTTATTTTGTTTTGAATTTGGCGCCCTGCACTTTCACTGGCTGTTGTTTCACTGGCTGTTGATCCCGTTAACGGGATCCCAGCCATAAGAAGTTTTAAGGTCATTTCCTTTTGAATTTCTAGCCAAATGTAAAATGTTCCTGTTTTGATTAATGTAATGTTGTGAGTTAGGTCTGCTCTATACCAATTTAGCATACCTCCTGAGTCCCTTCCCTGTTTCACACCTGGTAGTTTGGTGGATGGGACTACCATCTCTCTGTAACCTAGAGGGCAACCAGTGGGTCCGTCTCCTCTATACCAGGTTTCTTGCAGGATGACAATGTCTGTATTCCTGATTTCTTTGGTGAAGTCCAGGTTCCTGCTCTTTAGGCCAAAGGCAGATGACCTCAGGCCTTGAATATTCAAGGATGAGATAGTGAATGCTTTGTGTTCCATAAAGTGTCCAATGTTGTTGGTCGTGAGGTTTGGCCTCAGGCCAGTATCTATCCATCCATCCACTTGGACACGTGTATGGACAAACATGCATCCCCGCTCCTGTTTATCTCCCCCCCACACCCCCGTCTCCCCTTGACTCACCTGTGTGTGTCGGGCCTCCTTTGGGACCTGCTTATTAGAGTATTACAAATTAATGGGGGCCGGTTTAGGGGAGGGGTGTGAAGAGATGTCGGTATATATTTATGCACATTTTTCTGCCCCCCTCCCTCCCCCTACATACAGTAGTGACTGATCAGGTTGAATATGATAGCAGGCCTGTGAGGAATGAGGCCAATTTTCCGTGAGGTCATCTTACAAGGAAGCTGTGCGGCTGTGGTTCACACAGGGTGCTCTGTGCTACTGCACTACCCTCTGGGGCTCTAGCTGGATCCAATGATATACAAGGAACAAATAGAGCTGTTACATCTAATATGCTCTAGCGAACATCAACATATACCGAAACAGTTACTTCATATTCTTAAAGACAAGCAGTGTATCTTCAGCTATCTTTATGTACACAGTAATAGCTATCATGGTCCAGAGGAAATCTCACTTTTAAAAGTTAATATTCTGTTCACTCATACCCAAATAATGTTGTTGAAATAAAACACCATTCTGTTGTTGGGGTACGCCCACACCATTCCAAAACAGAAAAGCTGCTTAACATACTTAATTACAGTTTAAGTATGTTAAAAAGTATTTAACTAATATTGTAATTAAATATAGGTAATATTTCATAGAACTATGAAAACACTGGACAGTTACTTTAAAGCAACCAAAAAGATCACCAGTTAAGGTTTGTAACATAGGGCACACTGTATCAAAACATTTTGTGATAGAAAACAAAACCCAAGTTGAGTAAGTCCGTCCATGTTTCAGTCAGTTTGGTGCCTAATGAATACCCACCCAGTTCAGTCAACAGCTGCAGGCTGGAATTAGAAATCAATTATTGAGCTTGGACAACCTCATTAAGACTGTGGATGGGATTTAACCGTTTACTGTTTCTGCCTACTCATCTCACCACTCCTGGCTTAAAGTTTATAATTACTGTCTATTTTTTCTTTGTTAATGTTTGATGGGAGGTAGTTTTTTTGGTAGAAATGAAGATAGTTGAAAAGAACAGAAAGGCCCACACACTGAATATGCTCCCAATAACCACCTGATAACATCTCCATCTACAAGTATCTTCGTCAGCTTGGATCTAAGCACCTACGTTTTTTAAGAATGTGCGTATGACCACAAACGCTTCTAGAAATGAAGGTGGTCTCACTACTGGTGTCCCCCAAGGCCTGGTACTAGGTCTTGTTTTGTTTCCCCATAGACCAAGTCACTTGTTATTTACAGTAGACCAAGCATGGGTTTTGAGTGTTCTGTTTCTGTCTCCTTGTCTCATCTAAACACTCCTAGCTTGATGTTACCTTTGGAAGTGTTTAATTAGAACCTCAGGCATTGATTTAACTACCCAACAAGATATGTTTATCTGTATGGTATAATTAGTCATAAAAGAGGTTCTATGATTTTGTTGTGACTCAACACGGTGCTTGTTTGCGCTGAGTTTAGGCACTACCTAATTGATTCAAGTCATCATCAGTCTAAATTAGGCATTAATAATCAAAGGAGTGTAAGATAGGTAAATTAGGCATTAATAATCAAAGGAGTGTAAGATAGGTAAATTAGGCATTAATAATCAAAGGACGACTGGAAATGAATACACTGGTAGCAAATGAAGTAGTACTAATCAGCAAGGAGAGGGGTGAGAAAGGGAAAGAGAGGATAGGGAGGGGGGAGGGCTGAAGGAGTGAAAGAGAGAGGGAGCTAGAGAGACAGAGAGGAAGGGAAAGAGAGAAGAAGAGAGAGTGGTGGGACAATGAGGGAAGGAAGATGGAATATAAATAATAATGAGAGAGAAACAGGCTAGGCCTACATTACCTATACAGTACATGATCTCACCTGTGTGTCCCAGGCCTCCTTAGGGACTTGCTTATTAGAGTATTACAAATTAATGGTGGCCGGTTTAGGGGAGGGGTGTGAAGAGATGTCGGTATATATTTCTGTATATTTTTCTGCCCCCCTCCCCCTACATAGTGACTGATCAGGTTGAATATGATAGCAGGCCTGTCGTTCCCCCCATGCCTCCCTCCCTCCTCCCTCCGTCCCTCCCTTCCTCCCTCCCTGCCTTCTCTCCTCTCCACATTGTGTTTGTCTATCTGATCCTGTGGTCTTTTGTTGTTGTATGAAAGGCCTGATGCCACCCTCATTATTTTCTCCTTTATCTCTCTCCCCAGCGCTCTGATTAGAACAGACGCCCCTGACAGACGCCCTCACACACCCCCTATCTATTACACCCTGTGTGTGTGTGTGTGTGTGTGTGTGTGTGTGTGTGTGTGTGTGTGTGTGTGTGTGTGTGTGTGTGTGTGTGTGTGTGTGTGTGTGTGTGTGTGTGTGTGTGTGTGTGTGTGGGGGGGGGGGATCAGGCTTCTGTGTGCACAGTAATGTATGTACAGTAAATGCTTTGACAGTATATCTAGTATAACATACTACATAGAGACAGTATATCTAGTATAGCATACTACAGAGAGAGAGTATATCTAGTATAACATACTACAGAGAGACAGTATATCTAGTATAACATACTACATAGAGACAGTATATCTAGTATAGCATACTACAGAGAGACAGTATATCTAGTATAACATACTACAGAGAGACAGTATATCTGGTATAACATATTACATAGAGACAGTATATCTAGTATAACATACTACAGAGAGACAGTATATCTAGTATAACATACTACAGAGAGACAGTATATCTGGTATAACATATTACAGAGTGACAGTATATCTAGTATAACATATTACAGAGAGACAGTATATCTAGTATAACATACTACAGAGAGACAGTATATCTAGTATAACATACTACAGAGAGACAGTATATCTGGTATAACATATTACAGAGAGACAGTATATCTAGTATAACATACTACAGAGAGACAGTATATCTAGTATAACATACTACAGAGAGACAGTATATCTGGTATAACATATTACAGAGTGACAGTATATCTAGTATAACATATTACAGAGAGACAGTATATCTAGTATAACATACTACAGAGAGACAGTATATCTAGTATAACATACTACAGAGAGACAGTATATCTAGTATAACATACTACAGAGAGACAGTATATCTAGTATAACATACTACAGAGAGACAGTATATCTAGTATAACATACTACAGAGAGACAGTATATCTAGTATAACATACTACAGAGAGACAGTATATCTAGTATAACATATTACAGAGAGACAGTATATCTAGTATAACATACTACAGAGAGACAGTATATCTAGTATAACATACTACAGAGAGACAGTATATCTAGTATAACATACTACAGAGAGACAGTATATCTAGTATAACATACTACAGAGAGACAGTATATCTGGTATAACATATTACAGAGTGACAGTATATCTAGTATAACATATTACAGAGTGACAGTATATCTAGTATAACATATTACAGAGTGACAGTATATCTAGTATAACATACTACAGAGAGACAGTATATCTAGTATAACATACTACATAGAGACAGTATATCTAGTATAACATGCTACAGAGAGACAGTATATCTAGTATAACATACTACAGAGAGACAGTATAGCTAGTATAACATACTACAGAGAGACAGTATATCTAGTATAATATACTCCATAGAAGAGAAACATACCACAGAGAGACAGTATATCTAGTATAACATACTACAGAGAGACATTATATCTAGTACAACATACTACATAGATACAGTATATCTAGTATAACATACTACAGAGAGACAGTATATATAATATAACATACTACATAGAGACAGTATATATAGTATAGCATACTCCATATGGGAGAAACAGACAATCATAAACAGTGAGATAGAGAGACAATATGTTGTTATGTATTTCTACCTCTTTCTCTCTCCCTCCTTTCTTTCTCTCTCTCCCTACTTTCCCTCCTCTCTCCCTCTTTTTGAATTGGCTGTGTGTCGCATTTGGAGTGTTCTGCATGGGCTTTTGTATTCTCGTCCCTACGGGGCGTTGTGTGTGTGTGTGTGTGTATGTGTGATGGAAGTGCTGATGTTGCTGTTCTATTCTGGAAAAAACACCCTGACTGGCATTGGTTGACACCTGACCTCAGTGTGTGTGTGTGTGTGTGGGGGGGGGGGGGGGGGGGGGGTTTAAGGCTTAACAGTTTGGGGTGCTATGACTCTCACAAGTCACCATAGATAGATAGATAGATAGATAGAAAGAGAGAAAGAGAGAGAGAGAGAGAGAGAGAGAGAGAGAGAGAGAGAGAGAGAGAGAGAGAGAGAGAGAGAGAGAGAGAGAGAGAGAGAGAGAGAGAGAGAGAGAGAGAGGAGAGGAGAGAGAGTGAGAGAGAGAGGAAGAGAGAGAGAGAGAGATGAGAGAGAGAGAGAGTGAGAGAGAGAGAGAGAGAGGAGAGAGAGAGAGAGAGAGAGAGGAGAGAGAGAGAGGAGAGAGAGAGAGAGAGAGAGAGAGAGAGAGAGAGAGAGAGAGAGAGGTATTAGGAGGGAAGCGTCACTTGCTAATCTCTAATAAGCTGTTTATGTTTATGGACCCAAACCAGTCTCATTGGGAGTGACACTACAAAAATAACATTGATAATTGCATTTAGTGTATGACAGCATTCATTTTTTACAAACATCCATATTTATTTAACACCACAGTCATTTACAATTCTCTTTCCGCATCACCTTTTTATGGTCCGAATATGTAATTTGCTTTTAAATTGCATTATCATACGAAATAAAACAGAAATGTGATGAAATTCAGATGGATTCACCTGAGTTAATGGAATATGGGTTTAAGAGCGAACTAATTATGTGGCTTTGGCAGGGAGTGAATGTATTTCTTTGGAAGGGTCTGATTTTAAATGTAAACATTAATGGCCTCCTTGATTAGCATTAGAATAGTGTGTCATTGTCCTGCGCACGCTACCTCGTATTGGATACCACGGCTACCCTCTCTCTGCTCTCGTAAAACACACACACACACACATGGATTGCACACACGCACACACGCATGTGCTCACACAAACACAGACAGTTCCAGCTTTAATACACTGATTACCTACCTTATCTACCACCGCCAACCCTTTGGCCACTCTGTCTAATGTTTTGTTAATCCAAAAGATGCCTCTTTCCAATTGAATTACACAGAATTAGGGGGCCTGTGTTATTTTTCAGCAATGCACATACATGAAAAGGTGAAGTAAAGAACAAATGTAGGTAACAGCAGTCTGAGAAGCAACTCAGTGAGAGTGCTCTGTCTTTATATCTCTCTCTACATGGCAGTCTGAGAGGTTCTGGTGGGAAAACTAATGAAACAGGAAGAAGAGGGACAGAGAAAAGAAAGAAAGTCTGAAGAGGAGAAAGAAGAGGAGAGGGGGAACGAGGTAAAGGGCAGGTGAAGGAGGGAGGCTTTGAAGCACTCCGGCCCTCCTGGAAGCATGACCTCATTTAGAATTCTGGGAGGGTGAAGGACCTGGACCGCCATGCTGAAATGGCACACACACACACACACACACGCACACGCACGCGCACACACGCACACGCACACGCACACACACACACACCCGTCTCCGCTCCACTTAGAGTAGAGGCAGAAAAGAAAAACAACCATCACTGCAAGTTTGGTACGAGAGATGTTCCTTTAAAGCCTGGAGGCCCTAAAGAGCCAGGGGCTAGAGTTCTACCCAAGCCTAGGGCAGGATGGGTGTAGTGGGCACAGGGGTTAAGGACGATCAACAATGTTTAGACTTGTGAGCCTGGATGCTTTATGATTTGAGTACAGAATGTGTCAAATCTAATTTGCACCATATTTTAGAGGGCCACAGGCTGTCTGGGATGTGTGTGTGTTTTCGCCCTTGCACGCCTGTGTGTGTGTGTGTGTGTGTGTGTGTGTGTGTGTGTGTGTGTGTGTGTGTGTGTGTGTGTGTGTGTGTGTGTGTGTGTGTGTGTGTGTGTGTGTGTGTGTGTGTGTGTGTGTGTGTGTTCCTGCCTGCCTTCCTGCATGTGTGTCCATGAGGAATAGTTTCAGAACATTCAAGCGTTGCTAGTATGATTACTGATTGCTCTGCAGACAAAAAAAGATGATTGATTTTCTTTTGGTGTGCGTGCATGTGTGCTTGGTACATACAGTATTTGTGTGTGTGTGTGTGTGTGTGTGTGTGTGTGTGTGTGTGTGTGTGTGTGTGTGTGTGTGTGTGTGTGTGTGTGTGTGTGTGTGTGTGTGTGTGTGTGTGTGTGTGTGTGTGTGTGTGTGCGTGCGTGTGCGCGTGTGCTCGTGTGTGTGTTGTGTGTGTTGTGTGTTTGTGTGTGAGTAGGAGTGTAGGTCTGGATTAATGTTAGATGATCTATTATCTGGCTAATGAGATTAGTGATTTGAGCGAGGGAGGAGAGAGAGAGGGATTAGAGGAGGGGGGAGGTGAGGATTAGAGGAGTAGAGGGAGGGATTAACCCTACGCTAAAATAGTTCTTCATTTATCAGAAACACCCCTGAGTCCAATCCCTATCCTCCACACTTTCATTTCCATCCTTCTCATCTCTTCCCCCTTCTCTCTCAACTACCTTTCTCTCCTCCTCTGTTTGTTTTGTTCTACAAATCAAATCAAATGTTATTGGTCGCATACAGATGTTTAGCAGATGTTATTGCGGGTGTAGCGAAATGCTTGTGTTCCTATGTCACGACTTCCGCCGAAGTCGGTCCCTCTCCTTGTTCGGGCGGCGTTCGGCGGGTGACGTCACTGGCCTTCTAGCCATTGCCGATCTACTTTTCATTTTCCGTTTGTTTTGTTCTTGTCTTACACACCTGGTTTCAATCCCCCAATTACTTGTTCATTATTTATCCCTGTGTTCCCCCATGGTTGTTTGTGAGTGATTGTTTGTTTGTTTGTAATACCGTCCGTTATTGTGGGATCGATTTATTGTGTTGTATTTGTGAATATTTGAGTAAATTACGTTTATTACTCATATCTGCTGTCCTGCGCCTGACTCCTCTACACCAGCTACACACAGGAACTATTACAGAATCACTCACCACCGAATGGAGTCAGCAGCACGCGACCATGTTCCAACGTCTGGGCACCACCATGGATTGCGTGCTGCAGATGATGGATCGTTGGGAGAGAGGAGGAGGCCTTCCAGCGCATCCACCAGTCCCACCCCTTCTTCACCCGGTCCCAGTGGGATTCGGCTCGCGCTCCCAAGGGAGTATGATGGGACGGCTGCCGGATGCCAGGGGTTCCTACTCCAGCTGGAACTCTACCTGGCGACCGTCCACCCGGCACCTTCGAGACGTGAGAGTGTGTCCGCCCTCGTCTCCTGCCTCTCAGGCAAAGCCCAGGAGTGGGCCAACGCCGTATGGAGTGAAGGAGACGCCATTGGACCATTACGCAGAGTTCACCCGCCGCTTTAGGGCAGTTTTTGACCACCCGCCTGAGGGTCGAGGGGCGGGTGCTCATCTGTTCCACCTGAGGCAGGGGACGAGGAGCGCGCAGGATTTCGCTTTGGCCTTCCGGACCCTGGCCGCCAGCGTGGGATGGAAAGACAGGGCCCTGATTGATCACTACCGGTGTAGTCTGCGCGAGGACGTCCGTCGGGAGTTGGCCTGCCGAGAAACCACCCTCACATTGGACCAGCTGGTGGACCTGTCCATTCGGATGGACAACCTGCTGGCTACCCGCGGACGTCCGGATCGGGGCCTGTCAGTTCCATCCCCCACCACCTCCGTTCCGATGCCCATGGAGCTGGGAGGTGCTGCGCTTAGGGCGACCGGAGGAGGGGCCATTCCCTGCACCATCTGTGGTCGCAGAGGGCACACTGCTGGTCGGTGCTGGGGGGGTTCCTCAGGGAGTCGAGGCAGCAGGCAGGGCACTATCGTGTCACCTCAGGTGAGTCGGCACCAGGCTCACCCAGAGCCCCCTGTTGCTCACATGTATGTGTTTATTAAATTTCCTGAGTTTTCCCCGCATTCCCAGCATAAGGCGCTCGTAGATTCAGGCACAGCTGAGAATTTTATTGACCGTTCATTTGCCCATAGTTTAGGGATCCCCCTTGTTCCTGTGGATATGCCCTTCCCTGTGCATGCCCTAGATAGTCGACCATTAGGGTCAGCGCTGATTAGGGAGGCCACCGCTCCACTAGACATGGTTACTCAGGAGCGTCACGAGGAGAAAATCAGTCTCTTCCTTATTTATTCTCCTGCGTTTCCCGTGGTGCTGAGCCTACCCTGGTTGGCCTGTCATGACCCCACTATTTCGTGGCAACAGAGGGCTCTCAAGGGGTGGTCACGAGAGTGCTCAGGGAGGTGTGTAGGGGTTTCCATTGGTGCGACTACGGTGGAAAGTCCAGACCAGGTCTCCACCGTGCGCATCCCCTCAGAATATGCCGATTTGGCTCTCGCCTTCTGTAAGAAGAGGGCGACTCAATTACCACCCCATCGACGGGGGGATTGTGCGATAAATCTCCTGGTAGACGCATAATTTCAAATCAAATCAAATCAAAGTTTATTTGTCACGTGCGCCGAATACAACAGGTGTAGACCTTACAGTGAAATGCTTACTTACAGGCTCTAACCAATGGTGCGAGAAAAAAAGGGTATGTGTGTGTGTAGGTAAGTAAAGAAATAAAACAACAGTAAAATGACATTTGAAAATAAGAGTAGCAAGGCTATATACAGACACCTGTTAGTCTGGCTTATTGAGGTAGTATGTACATGTAGGTATCGTTAACCTGTCTAGGATGAGGGTGCCGCTAGCGGCACTCCCCCCCCCCCCCCCCCCCCACTGAAAAGGCAGAGCCGCGAAATTCAAAAAAAATATATTTTTTAAATATTTAACTTTCACACATTAAAGTCCAATACAGCTAATGAAAGACACAGATCTTGTGAATCCAGCCAACATGTCCGATTTTTAAAATGTTTTACAGGGAAGACACAATATGTAAAGATGTAAATCTATTAGCTAAAAACACATTAGCATAATCCACCATCTTTTATTTGTCCACCAACACCAGTAGCTATCACCAATTCGGCTAAACTAAGATATTTATAGCCCCTAACCAAGAAAAAAACTCATCAGATGACAGTCTGATAACATATTTATGGTATGGGATAGGTTTTGTTAGATAAATGTGCATATTTCAGGTAGATGGCATAGGTTACAATTGCACCCACCGTCACAAATGGACTAGAATAACTACATAGAGCAACGTGTTTACCTACTTACTAATCATCAAACATTTCGTAAAAATACACAGCCTACACTAATCGAAAGACACAGATCCTGTGAATACAGACAATATTTCAGATTTTCTAAGTGTCTTACAGCGAAAACACAATAAATCGTTATATTAGCATAGCACATGTGCAAACATTACCCCAGCATTAATTCTAGCCAAAGTGAGCGATAACGTAAACATCGCCAAAATATATTATTTTTTTCACTAACCTTCTCAGAATTCTTCAGATGACACCCCTGTAACTTCACATTACAACATGCATATACTGTTTGTTCGAAAATGTGCATATTTAGCCACCAAAATCATGGTTAGACAATGGGGAAAGTAGCCCAGCTGGTGAGAAAATGTCCGTGCGCCATATTAGACAGTGATCTACTCGTATACATAAATACTCATAAACGTGACAAAAAAATATAGGGTGGACAGCGATTGATAGACAATTTAATTCTTAATACAATCGCGGAATTACATTTTTTAAATTATCCTTACTTTTCAATACAGTTTGCGCCAAGCGAAGCTACGTCAAAAAACATGGCGTCCTAAGCCACTAACATTTTTCGACAGAAACACGATTTATCATAATAAAAATTTCCTACTTTGAGCTGTTCTTCCATCAGTATCTTGGGCAAAGGATCCTTTCTTGGGTCTAATCGTCTTTTGGTGGAAAGCTGTCCTCTTGCCATGTGGAAATACCAACTGCGTTCAGCATGAACTGGAAGCGTGCCCAGCGATTCACAGCGTTTCAGAAATAAATGTCCCAAAATCGCACTAAACGGATATAAATTGCTATAAAACGCTTTAAATTAACTACCTTATGATGTTTTTAACTCCTATAACGAGTCTTAACCTGTCTAGGATCAGCGTGCCGCTAGCGGCACCCCCCCCCCCCCCCCCACTGAAAAACCAGTGCCGCGAAATTCAAAAAAAATATTTTTTTAAAATATTTAACTTTCACACATTAAAGTCCAATACAGCTAATGAAAGACACAGATCTTGTGAATCCAGTCAACATGTCCGATTTTTAAAATGTTTTACAGGGAAGACACAATATGTAAAGATGTACATCTATTACCTAAAAACACATTAGCATAATCCACCATCTTTTATTTGTCCACCAACACCAGTAGCCATCACCAATTCGGCTAAACTAAGATATTTATAGCCCCTAACCAACAAAAAAACTCATCAGATGACAGTCTGATAACATATTTATGGTATGGGATAGGTTTTGTTAGAAAAAAGTGCATATTTCAGGTAGATGGCATAGGTTACAATTGCACCCACCGTCACAAATGGAATAGAAAAACTACTTAGAGCAACGTGTTTACCTACTTACTAATCATCAAACATTTCGTAAAAATACACAGCATACACGAATCGAAAGACACAGATCCTGTGAATACAGACAATATTTCAGATTTTCTAAGTGTCTTACAGCGAAAACACAATAAATCGTTATATTAGCATAGCACATAGCACATAGCAGCCCAGCATTGATTCTAGCCAAAGTGAGCGATAACGTCAACATCGCCAAAAATATATTAATTTTTTCACTAACCTTCTCAGAATTCTTCAGATGACACTCCTGTAACATCATATTACACAATCCATATAGAGTTTGATCGAAAACGTTTATATTTAGCCACCAAAATCATGGTTAGACAATGTGAAATGTAGCTCAGCTGGTCAGAAAATGTCCTTGCGCCACTTAGACAGTGATCTACTCTTATACATAAATACTCATAAACGTGACTAAAAAATATAGGGTGGACAGGGATTGATAGACAATTTAATTCTTAATACAATTGCGGAATTACATTTTTTAATTTATCCTTACTTTTCAATACAGTTTGCGCCAAGCGAAGCTACGTCAAAAAACATGGCGTCCTAAGCCACTAAAATGTTTCGAAAGAAACACGATTTATCATAATAAAAATGTCCTACTATGAGCTGTTCTTCCATCAGTATCTTGGGCAAAGGATCCTTTCTTGGGAGTAATCGTCTTTTGGTGGAAAGCTGTCCTCTTGCCATGTGGAAATGCCAACTGCGTTCGGGATGAACTGAAAAGCGTGCCCGGCTATTCACATCGTTTCAAAAATAAATGTCCCAAAATCGCACTAAACGGATATAAATTGCTATAAAACGCTTTAAATTAACTACCTTATGATGTTTTTAACTCCTATAACGAGTGAAAAGATGACCGGAGAAATATAACAGGCTAAACTAACGCTTGGAACAGGAGCGGCTCGGTGTCCTCCACGCGCGTTACGCACCAAGAAAAGACTTGCTAGCTACAGGGTTTTTTCATTTGTAGTGCCTGTGAACGCGCAATCGACCCCATTGGAATCGTCATCACGTAAAGGCATCCAGGGGAAGACGTAAGAAGTGTCCGTATAGTCATAGCAATAACAGTGCCCTTTTAACTGACTTCAGAACAGTGGCCAACATTTCTGAAATCTGACTCCATGTCAGGGAAATTGCTGTAGAATGGGCTCTGTTCCACTTAGAGACAAAATTTCAACTCCTATAGAAACTATAGACTGTTTTCTATCCAATAATAATAATAATATGCATATTGTACGATCAAGGATTTTGTGGGAAGCCGTTTCAAAAATTACCCAATTAGCATAAATAGTCTCAACAGCGCCCCCATCCTCAACAGGTTAACATGACCGGAGAAAGATTACTCCCAACACTAATGCTTGGAACAGGTGCAGGTCGGTGTCCTCCAGGCGCATGACGCAGCTCCAAAAGAGTGACTAGCTACAGGGTTTTTTAATTTATAGTGCCTGTGAACGCGCAATCGACCCCATTCAAATCGTCATCACGTAAAGGCATCCAGGGGAAGACGTAAGCAGTGTCCGTATACTCATAGCAATAACAGTGGCCTTTTAACTGACTCCAGATCAGGGGCCAACATTTCTCCATGTCAGGGAAATTGCTGTAGAATGGGTTCTGTTCCACTTAGAGACAAAATTTCAACTCCTATAGAAACTATAGACTGTTTTCTATCCAATAATAATAATAATATGCATATTGTACGATCAAGAATTTTGTAGGAAGCCGTTTCAAAAATTACATGATTACCATAAATAGTGACAACAGCGCCCCCAGCCTCAACAGGTTAAAGTGACCATGCATATATGATGAACAGAGAGTAGCAGAAGCGTAAAAAGAGGGGTTGGCGGGTGGTGGGACACAATGCAGGTAGCCCGGTTAGCCAATGTGCGGGAGCACTGGTTGGTCGGGCCAATTTAGGTAGTATGTACATGAATGTATAGTTAAATGGACTATGCATATAAGATAAACAGAGAGTAGCAGCAGCATAAAAGAGGGGTTGGGGACACACACAATGCAAATAGTCCGGGTAACCATTTGGTTACCTGTTCAGGAGTCTTATGGCTTGAGGGTAAAAACTGTTGAGAAGCCTTTTTGTCCTAGACTTGGCACTCCGGTACCGCTTGTCATGCGGTAGTAGAGAGAACAGTCTATGACTGGGGTGGCTGGGGTCTTTGACAATTTTTAGGGCCTTCCTCTGACACCGCCTGGTGTAAAGGTCCTGGAGGGCAGGCAGCTTTGCCCCAGTAATGTACTGGGCCGTACGCACTACCCTCTGAAGTACCTTGCGGTCGGAGGCCGAGCAATTGCTGTACCAGGCAGTGATGCAACCGGTCAGGATGCTCTTGATGTTGCAGCTGTAGAACCTTTTGAGGATCTCAGGACCCATGCCAAATCTTTTTAGTTTCCTGAGGGGGAATAGGCTTTGTCGTGCCCTCTTCACGACTGTCTTGGTGTGTTTGGACCAATCTAGTTTGTTGTTGATGTGGACACCAAGGAATTTGAAGCTCTCAACCTGCTCCACTACAGCCCCGTCGATGAGAATGGGGACGTGCTCGGTGCTCCTTTTCCTGTAGTCCACAATCATCTCCTTAGTCTTAGTTACGTTGAGGGAGAGGTTGTTATTCTGGCATCACCCGGCCAGGTCTCTGACCTCCTCCCTATAGGCTGTTTCGTCGTTGTCGGTGATCAGGCCTACCACTGTTGTGTCGTCAGCAAACTTAATGATGGTGTTGGAGTCGTGCCTGGCCATGCAGTCGTGGGTGAACAGAGAGTACAGGAGGGGACTGAGCACGCACCCCTGTGGAGCTCCAGTGTTGAGGATCAGCGTGGCAGATGTGTTGCTACCTACCCTCACCATCTGGGGGCGGCCTGTCAGGAAGTCCAGGATCCAGTTGCAGAGGGAGGTGTTTAGTCCCAGGTTCCTTAGCTTGGTGATGAGCTTTGAGGGTACTATGACTTCCCAGGAGTCACGTGTATCCTCTGTCACAGGAGGAGACGGTGGCTATGGAAAAATATGTCTCCGAATCCCTGGGGGCAGGGATACTTTCGGCCCTCCACTTTACCTGCCTCCTCGAGTTTCTTTTTTGTGAAGAAGAAGGATGGAGGTCTGCGCCCGTGTATTGACTATCGGGGTATCAATCAGATCACTGTGAGGTACAGCTACCCGCTGCCTCTCATCGCCAGTGCGATCGAGTCAATGCACGGGGCACGCTTCTTCACATAATTGGATCTCAGGAGCGCTTACAACCTGTTGTGTATCTGGGAGGTGGACGAGTGTAAGACAGCATTTAGTACCACCTCAGGGCACTATGAGTACCTCGTCATGCCGTACGGGTTGATGAATGCTCCATCAGTCTTCCAGGCCTTTGTTGATGAGATTTTCCGGGACCTGCACGGGCAGGGTGTAGTGGTGTATATCGACGACATTCTGATATACTCCGCTACACGCGCCGAGCATGTGTCCCTGGTGCGCAGGGTGCTTGGTCGAATGTTGGAGCATTACCTGTACATCAAGGCTGAGAAATGTCTGTTCTTCCAATAGTCTATCTCCTTCCTAGGGTACCGCATTTCCACGTCAGGGGTGGAGAAGGAGAGTGACCGCATTTCAGCCGTGCGTAATTGGCCGACTCCCACCATAGTAAAGGAAGTGCAGCAGTTCCTAGGGTTTGCCAACTACTACCGGAGGTTTATCTGGGGGCGTTGGTCAGGTAGCGGCTCCCATTACCTCACTGCTGAAGGGGGGACCGGTGCGACTGCAGTGCTCGGCTGAGGCAGACAGGGCTTTTGGTCACCTGAAGGCTCTGTTTACCTCGGCTCCCGTGCTGGCTCATCCGAATCCCTCTTTGGCGTTCATAGTGGAGGTGGACGCGTCCGAGGTTGGGATAGGAGCCGTGCTCTCTCAGCGCTCAGGTACGCCACCGAAGCTCTGCCCCTGTGCCTTCTTTTCGAAGAAGCTCAGCCCGGTGGAGCAAAACTATTATGTCGAGGGACCGGGAGCTGTTGGCTGTCGTCAAGGCTCTGAAGGCGTGGAGACATTGGTTGGGTAATACGGTCCCTTATTGTGGGCTCGATTTATTGTGTTGTATTTATGAATATTTTAGTAAATTACGTTTATTACTCATATCTGCTGTCCTGCGCCTGACTCCTCTACACCAGCTACACACAGGAACTATTACATCCTAGCTCCAACAGTGCAGTAGTATCTAACAATACACATCAATACATACAAATAAATACATACAGTGGCAAGAAAAAGTATGTGAACCCTTTGAAATACCTGGATTTCTGCAAAAAAATTGTCATAAAATTTGATCTGATCTTCATCTAGGTCACAACAATAGACAAACACAATCTGCTTAAACTAATAACATACAAACAATTACACATTTTCATGTCTTTAATGAACACACCGTGTAAACATTCACAGTGCAGGGTGGGAAAAGTATGTGAACCCTTGGATTTAATAACTGGTTCACCCTCCTTTGGCAGCAATAACCTCAACCTAACGTTTTCTGTAGTTGCGGATAAGACCTGCACAACGGTCAGGAGTTATTTTGGACCATTCCTCTTTACAAAACTGTTTCAGTTCAGCAATATTCTTGGGATGTCTGGTGTGAACTGCTTTCTTGAGGTCATGCCACAACATCTCAATTGGTTTGAGGTCAGGACTCTGACTGGGCCACTCTAGAAGGCGTATTTTCTTCTGTTGAAGCCATTCTGTTGTTGATTTACTTCTGTTTTGGGTTGTTGTCCTGTTGCATCACCCAACTTTGGTTGAGCTTCAATTGGAGGACAGATAGCCTAACATTATCTTGCAAAATGTCTTGATAAACTTGGGAATTCATGATAGCAAGCTTTCCAGGCCCTGAGGCAGCAAAGCAGCCCCAAACCATGATGCTCCCTCCACCATACTTTACAGTTGGGATGAGGTTTTGATGGAACATCCAGGTGCAATTTTTGCAAACTTGAGACGTGCAGCAATGTTCTTTTTGGACTGCAGTGGCTCCTTCCGTGGTGTCCTCCCATGGACACCATTCTTGTTTAGTGTTTTACATATCGTAAACTCATCAACAGAGATGTTAGCATGTTCCAGAGATTTCTGTAAGTCTTTAGCTGACACACTAGGATTCTTCTTAACCTCATTGAGCATTCTGCACTGTGCTCTTGCAGTTATCTTTGCAGGACGACCCCTCCTAGGGAGAGTAGTAACAGTACTGAACTTTCTCCACTTATAGACAATTTGTCTTACCGTGGACTGGTGAACATCAAGGCTTTTAGAGATACTTTTGTAACCCTTTCCAGATTTATGCAAGTCAACAATTCTTAATCTTAGGTCTTCTGAGATCTCTTTTGTTCGAGGCATGGTTCACATCAGGCAATGCTTCTTGTGAATAGCAAACTCAAATTGTGTGAGTGTTTTTTATAGGGCAAGGCAGCTCTAACCAACATCTGATTAATTGGACTCCAGGTTAGCTGACTCCTGACTCCAATTAGCTTTTGGAGAAGTCATTAGCCGGGGTTCACATATCCTTTCCAACCTACACTGTGAATGTTTAAATGATGTGTTCAATATAGACAAGAAAAATACAATAATTTGTGTGTTATTAGTTTAAGCACACTATGTTTGTCTACTGTTGTGACTTAGATGAAGATCAGATCAAATTTGATGACCAATTTTTGCAGAAATCCAGGTAATTCCAAAGGGTTCACATACTTTTTCTTGCCAATGTACATTTCTGTCTTTTCTCCTTCTCTTTCCTCTCTGTCCTCATACTCTACTTTCTAAGTTCATGCTTGTACTCCTCTCTTTTCTCTCCTTCCCTATCTTCCTTTCCTCCCCTATCTCATTCTATCCCTTTTTTCCTCCTGCCTATCTTGTCACCCTTGGTGGTACAGTTGGCCTACAGTGTTGGGAGCTGTAGCAAGGCAAACAGCTCTAATGATAAGGGCTGCAAAGTGCATCATTGCTAACAAGGCCTAAGTGCCAAAGTGGTTAACTAGGAAACCATCTCCCTCCCCCTATCCCCCTCCCTGTGTGTCACTCCACCTTCCTCTTTCTCTCTTTTCTTCCTTATCACTCCACCTCTATTCCATTACGTCCATCTCTCACCTCTCCATATATCTCTCCCTCCTTTTCTCTCTCTATTTGCTTCTCTCTATCCCCCTCTCTCTCTGCCTCTATCTCCCTCTCCCTCTGCCTCTCCATCTCTCTCTCCCTCTGCCTCTCTCTCTGCCTCTCTCTCTGTGTTTGTGGAGCATGTCTGATAGCCATTAGCGCTACACCTTTATTACTGCAGTAATGACTGACTGTGAGCCTTAATTAGAGATGTGTTAGAGAGTTAGAGCTTACTATACCTCCTCCCATCGCCCCCCCCCCCCCCGGGCCCCTTCCCCACCTACCCCTTCTCAAGTCACACCGTGGAGCCGTTTCTGTGAATCCCATCATCGTGGCGACACCATTAGCACAGGCGCTCTAAGTGTTCCGTCTGCCGACTGTTAAAACTATTCCACTCATTACAGGCCAATCAGAGGGGAAGGTGTTACGGCTAATTGATAAAGCCCAACAATGCTCAGGAAAATCTTGCTCTATAATTGCTCCTGGGGTGAAAAAGGAAATAGAAGCAGAAGAAGAAACCTGACTCCTGTACGGTAATAATCTGTCATGTCTGATAAGAGGAAGAGATGATCTGGAAGGCCTGTGTGGGACACAGTGTGAAGACTCTCTGTTGGAAGAGGTAAAGGTAATCCAGGGTAATAGCATTATGGACACACTGTTTCCCCCAAAGACCAAAGCTTATCCTATGCTGTTGGCTGTGAAATTGACATAGGCCTCCATGGGCCTCGCTCTTTCTCTCTCTCTCTCCCGCACTCTCTTTCGCTCTCTATCTCTATTTTTCTCGCTCTTTGAATAAGGTAAGCTTGATATTGCTGTAAATGTTGTTCCCTAGCAAAAGTGACGACTCCACATATTGCTATATGCTCACATTTGTTCAATTATATAGAATATCTATTTTTGGGGAAATCCTGTGCAGTCTCACTTTTTGCTGATATATGGGATTTGACAATCTTTCCTCCACACAAACCCTCAAGGAAAGTGAAGAAAACAGGACCAATCATACGATCACAACTCATCATATTCACCACATGCATGGTGTTAGTTATCTATACACCCTGTGTTTCATCAACAATGTTGTCTGATGGGATGGGATGCGATGGGAGTTGAGTGTTGTGCTTGCTTGCGTGTGTGTTTTAGATGTTAAGCCCCCCTCTCTCTGTGAACTGTGTCTCTAGTGAAGGGGTTGGTTGCCTGTGGGTATTTCTGTCAGTCAGAGATCTGACCTGTATGAATGGAGACAGACCCCTCTCTGCTTTTACATCATTTCCTATCTCCTCTCCTCAGTCTTTTAGGCCTGACCCTACTACTTTCCACGTACTCCATCTCTTTCTCTCTTAACCCTTTTCTCTTTCTGGCCCTCTTTACTCATCCTACTACAATCCCATTTTTTTACTCCCCTTCCTCATGACCACTTTCTGTCCCTCTTTCTGTCGTTTTGTCCTGTCGGTGTTGTCAACTCTTTTTTTCTTGTGCCTTTTCTACTTCTCTTTTTGTTCTTCTCTCTCACTCTGTTCTTCTCTCTGTTTTTTGTCTTTTTTCTTAAACAGACAATCGACTTTGGATATATGTACGGTAAGTCATTGTAAATGTGATCAGGCTGTGTATAAGTGGCTATATTCTTCTTAAGGCACAAAGGACCTCTGACCTAGAACTTCTCAGTGGTTTGAGCTGAATATACAAAAACAGAAATACCTTATTTACATAAGTATTCAGACCCTTTGCTATGAGACGAAATTGAGCTCAGGTGCATCCTGTTTCCATTGATCATCCTTGAGGTGTTTCTACAACTTGATTGGAGTCCACCTGTGGTAAATTCAATTGATTGGACATGATTTGGAAAGAAACACCAGTCCCACAGTTGACAGTGCATATCAGAGCAAAAACCAAGCCATGAGGTCAAAGGAATTGTCAGGATTGTGTCGAAGCACAGATCTGGGGAAGAGTACCAAAACATTTCTGCAGCAACGAAAGTCCCCGAGAACACAGTGGCCTCCATCATTCTTAAATGGAAGAAGTTTGGAACTGCTGGCGCCTGGCCAAACTAAAGAAAATCGGGGTAGAAGGGCCTTGGTCAGGGAGGTGACCAAGAACCTGATGGTCACTCTGACTGAGCTCTAGAGTTCCTCTGTGGAGATGGGAGAACCTTCCAGAAGGACAACCATCTCTGCAGCACTCTACCAATCAGGCCTTTATGGTAGAGTGGCCAGACGGACGCCACTCCTCACAGGCCACTTGGAGTTTTCCAAAAGGCACCAAAAGGACTCACAGACCACGAGTAACAAGATTCTCTGGTCTGATGAAACCAAAATGGAACTATTTGGCCTGAATGTCAAGCTTCACGTCTGGAGGAAACCAGGCACCGGTCATCACCTGGCCAATACCATCCCTACGGTGAAGCATGGTGGTGGCAACATCATGCTGTGGGAATGTTTTTCAGCCCCTGCCGCTGGGAGACTAGTCAGGATCCAGGGAAAGATGAATGGAGAAATGTACAGAGAGATCCTTGATGAAAACCTGCTCCAGAGCGCTCAGGACCTCAGACTGGGGTGAAGGTTCACCTTCCAACAGGACAACAACCCCAAGCACACAGCAAAGACAACACAGGAGTGGCTTCGGGACAAGTCTCTTAATGTCCTTGACTGGCCCAGCCAGAGCACGGTCTTGAACCCGATCGAACATCTCTGGAGAGACCTGAAAACAGCTGTGTAGCGACTGAGTAAAGGGTCTGAATACTTATGTAAATGTGATATTTATGGGGATTTTTTTTATACATATGCAAAACATTCTAAAATAAATGTTTTTGCTTTGTCATCATGAGGTATTGTGTGTAGATTAATGAGGGGAAAAAACAATTTTATCAATTTTAGAATATGGTTGTAGTGTAACAACATGTGAAAAAACTCAAGGGGTCTGAATACTTTCCAATGCACTGTATACACTGAGTGTATAAAACATTAAAAACACCTGCTCTTTCCATGTCATTGAAAGCATCCCCCTTTCTCTTCCTTCATTCTTCATCCCTCTCTCCCACTACACACTTTTTAAATAAACATGCACTCAGAGCTAACTACATCAGCATCTGACAGTGTCACATCTCTCACGGCCTTAGGGTCTTACAGAGTATCCCCCTCTCCCTCTCTTCATCTTCCTCTCCCTCTCTTCACCTCTATCTTCATCTTTCTATCTATATCTCTATCTACACTGAGTGTACAAAACATTAGGAACACCTGCTCTTTCCATGTCATAGACAAACCAGATGAATCCAAGTGAAAGCTTTAATCCCTTATTGATGTCACTTATTAAAGCCACATCAATGAGTATAGATGAAGATGAAAGAAGGATTTTTAAGCCTTGAGACAATTGAGACATGGATTATGTACTTGTGCGATTCAGAGGGTGAATGGGCAAGACAAAACATTTAAGAGCCTTTGAACTGGGTATGGTAGTAAGTACCAGTCACACCGGTTTGAGTCAAGAACTGCAACGCTGCTGTTTTTTTTCCACAGTCAACAGTTTCCTGTGTGTATCAAAAATGGTCCACCAGCCAAAGAACATCCAGCCAACTGGACACAACAGTAAGAACATTGGAGTCGCCATGGGCCAGCATCCCTGTGGAACGCTTTCAACACCTTGTAGAGTCCATGCCCTGACGAATTAAGGGCAAAACTCAATATTATGAAGGTGTTCTTAATGTTTTGTACACTCAGTGTAAGTTTGGGTGTGAACAGGTTTCAATCTTCAGTATTGCTGTACTTAAAGCTCTTCATGGAAGGACGTCACTTTGTGGAGTTCGATAGTAAAAACTTCCCATAGCGGTCACAACGAAAACGAAGAAGTTCAAGGTATTCTCATGAAGGCAATCACTTGACCCAACGAGGTGTTCTAGACACCACTCTAGACGCACACAAATCAGAGAGTTACAAAAGACAAACTGCATCCCAACTGCCTCTGAAAAGGGTGCTGTGGAAAGGATGAGACAGTGGAATGTTTGGTGTATTCAACGTTTTACAAACAGAGTGAATAACAGAGCCGTTGGCCTGTTAGTGTCACAACACTCCACACCTCTTGGCCCTGGTACGCTGAGACTAAATCCGATTGCAACTTTTTGGCTATGCAGCCATTTAAATGCATTGTTATTATTATTTTTTTACCCCTTTTTTCTCCCCAATTGGTAGTAGTTACAGTCTTGTCTCATCGCTGCAACTCCCGTACGGACTCGGGAGAGACGAAGGTCGAGAGCCATGCGTCCTCCGAAACACAACCCAACCGCGCTGCTTCTTAACACAACGCACATCCAACGCACATCCAACATCCAACCCGGAAGCCAGCCGGACCAATGTGTCGGAGGAAACACCGTACACCTAGCGACCTGGTCAGCATGCACTGCGCCCGGCCCGCCACAGGAGTCGCTAGTGCGCGATGAGACAAGGATATCCCTGTCGGCCAAACCGTCCCTAACACGGACGACACTGTGCCAATTGTGCGTCGCCCCACGGACCTCCGGGTCGCGGCTGGCTGCGACAGAGTCTGGGCTCAAACACAGAATCTCTGGTGACACAGCTAGCACCGCGATGCAGTGCCTTAGACCACTGCGCCACCTGGGAGGCCATTTAAAGGCATTGTTACCATGGGTGCAGATGTCGGCTCAATTGGAAATGACCTATAAATGTCAATCGCGCTATTACGCAGAGTGGTCTGGATTGAATCTAGGCCTTAATGGTGAGGAGACAGATGAGAGATACAGTGCATTAGGCCGATGGCCACTCTAACAGAGACACTAGATCTCACAGAGAAGGAGATCTTATGACTTATATTTATCTCTTGGGTCTTGGGTAAATTAACTAAGCATTTGCAGCAGTTTTGAAGTATTAATTTCCCCGGGATGATGTTATTGAGTCTCAACAGGTTAAAAAGTTAATTACTGTTTAATTACAGTTTATAACCATTCATATCAACTATCTGCAGAGCACCGTTTTTACATTAACACACAACATAAACCAAGCCATTGATTGGTAGTGTTTAGCTAAGTGCTTAGCTAGCTTAATTACAGCACCAGACTGGAGACGATGGGAGCTGGGAGTCAGCTGGGAGTCAGCTTGGAGTCAGCTGGGAGTCAGCTGAGAGTCCGCTGGGAGTCCGCTGGGAGTCAGCTTGGAGTCAGCTGGGAGTCAGCTGAGAGTCTGCTGGGAGTCCGCTGGGAGTCCGCTGGGAGTCCGCTGGGAGTCCGCTGGGAGTCCGCTGGGAGTCCGCTGGGAGTCCGCTGGGAGTCCGCTGAGAGTCCGCTGGGAGTCTGCTGGGAGTCAGCTGGGAGTCCGCTGGGAGTCCGCGGGGAGTCCGCTGAGAGACAGCTGAGAGACAGCTGGGAGTCAGCTGAGAGACAGCTGGGAGTCAGCTGAGAGACAGCTGAGAGACAGCTGGGAGACAGCTGAGAGACAGCTGAGAGACAGCTGAGAGTCAGCTGAGAGTCAGCTGAGAGACAGCTGAGAGACAGCTGGGAGTCAGCTGGGAGTCAGCTGGGAGTCAGTTGAGAGTCAGCTTAGAGACAGCTGAGAGTCAGCTGAAAGACAGCTGGGAGTCAGCTGAGAGTCAGCTGGGAGTCAGCTGAGAGTCAGCTGAGAGTCAGCTGAGAGACAGCTGGGAGACAGCTGGGAGTCAGCTGAGAGTCAGCTGGGAGTCAGCACCATATGAGCTTCATGTTGCCTTCACACAGACAGATTTGGCTGACAGATTGGCCTGTTAAACAGCAGAGACAGGGCCCACACCTGCCTGCAGGGCTGGAATTTCATGCTAATAGAGAAGAGGAATCCCAGAGCCCAGAGCCTTAAATCTACTTGCCTCTCTGAATCCTCACTACTCAATTGAGATTTTGTGTGTGTGTGCGTGCGTGCGTGTGTGCCAGTCTCTATCATGATGCTAGGTGTTACAGCCTGCCTGTCAGAGCCATGTGAAAAGATTTGACATGGGCCCTCAAATCCTCAAAAAGTTCTACAGCTGCACCATTGAGAGCATCTTGACTGGCTGCATCACTGCTTGGTATGGCAACACCACTGCCCTATATCGCATGGCGCTACAGAGGGTAGTGGGGACAGTCCAGTACATCATTGTGGCCAAGTTCCCTGCCATCCAGGACCTCTATATCAGGCGAAGTGAAAGGAAGGCCCGGAAAATCGTTAAAAACTCCAGCCACCCAAGCCATAGACTGTTCTTTCTGCGTCAGCACGGCAAGTGGTACCGGTGCATCAAGTCTGACACCAACAGGCTCCTGAACAGCTTCTATCCCCAAACCATAAGACTGCTAAATAGCTAACAGAATGGCCACACGGAATATTTGAGTTGACCCTTGTATTTTCATTTTTCTTTTTTCACTGTCACTTTGCACACTTACAGGACTCTACACACTCACAATGACACACCAACACACATAACATGCACACATATTTATACTGACTCTACACACTCACAATGACACTCCAACACACATAACATGCACACATATTTATACTGAATCCAACACACAAATACACACACTCACATACAATCATACTTTATGCTGCTGCTACTCTGTTTTTCATATATTCTGATGCCTAGTCACCTTACCCCTATACATACATATCTACCTCTATCATTGCAGTATCCCTGCACATTGTAAATAATGTACTGGAACTGACCATGTATATAGTGCATTCGGAAAGTAGTCAGACCCCTTGACTTTTTCCACGTTACAGCCTTATTCTAAAATTGATTAAATGTTTTTTCCCCTCATCAATCTTCACACAATACCCCATAATGACAAAGCAAAAACAGTTAAGACATTTTTGCCAATTTATTACAAATGAAAAACTGAAATATCACATTTACATGTATTCAGACCCTTTTCTTTCTGTTGTACATTACTCTTTGTTTGTACTTTATTGAAGCACCTTTGGCAGCGATTACAGCCTCAAGTCTTCTTGGATATGACGCTACAAGCTTGGCACACCTGTATTTGGGGCATTTCTCACATTCTTCTCTGAAATCCTCTCAAGCTCTGTCAGGTTGGATGGGGAGTGTTGCTGCACAGCTATTTTCAGGTCTCTCCAGAGATGTTCAATCGGGTTCAAGTCCGGGCTCTGGCTGGGCCACTAAAGGACATTCAGAGACTTGTCCTGAAGCCACTCTTGCGTTGTCTTGGCTGTGTGCTTAAGGTCGTTGTCCTGTTGGAAGGTGAACCTTAGCCCCTGTCTGAGGTCCTGAGCACTCTGGAGCAGGTTTTCATCAAGGATCTCTCTGTACTCTTTCACTGGATCATCTTTCACTCGATCCTGACTAGTTTCCCAATCCCTGTGGCTGAAAAACATCCCCACAGCATGATACTGCCACTCCCATGCTTCACCGTAGGGATGGTATTGGCCAGGTGATGACCGGTGCCTGGTTTCCTCCAGACGTGATGCTTGGCATTCAATCTTGGTTTCATCAGACCAGAGAATCTTCCTTCTCATGGTATGAGAGTCATTATGGGGCTTTTTTGGCAAACTCCAAGCAGGCTGCCATGTGCCTTTACCATACAAGCCTGATTGGTGGAGTACTGCAGAGATGGTTGTCCTTCTGGAAGGTTCTCCCATCTCCACAGAGGAACCCTGGAGGTCAGTCAGAGTGACCATCTGGTTCTTGGTCACCTCCCTGACCAAGGCCCTTCTTCCCCGTTTGCTCAGTTTAGCCGGGCAGCCAGCTCTAGGAAGAGTCTTGGTGGTTCCAAATTTCTTCCATTTAAGAATGATGAAGGCCACTGTGTTCTTGGGGACCTTCAATGCTGCAGACGTTTTTTTGGTACCCTTCCCCAGATCTGTGCCTCAACATGATTCTGTCTCGGAACTCTTCGGACAATTCCTTCAACCTCATGGCTTGGTTTTTGCTCTGACATGCACTGTCAACTGTGGGACCTTATATAGACAGGTGTGTGCATTTCCAAATCATGTCCAACTAATTTAATTTACTACAGGTGGACTCCAATCAAATTGTTGAAACATCTCAACGATGATCAATGGAAGCAGGATGCACCTGAGCTCAATTTCGAGTCTCATAGCAAAGGATCTGAATACTTACGTATATAAGGTATTTCTGTTATGTTTTTTAATAATAAATTAGCAAAAATTCTAAAAACGTTTTTTCGCTTTGTCATTATTGTGAAGATTGACAAGGGGAAAAAATATTGAATCCATTTTAGAATAAGGCTGTAACATAACAAAATGTGGAAAAACTCAAGGGGTCTGAATACTTTCCGATTGCACAGTACAGCTTCTTACTTTCTAGTGTTCTTCTTATTTTTATTTTTATTTGTTGTGTGTTTTTGTTCTACCTTATGATATTTTTAGTGCTACATTGATATTGATTACTGCATTGTTGGGTTTGGAGCTTTCAAGAAAGGCATTTCACTGTACTTGTGCCCATGACATTAAAACTTGAAACTTGATGGGGAAGCAAGCTGTTTAGGTCTACTGAGAGATTTGTCTCTTTATTCTGTAAATAAAGAAACACATCTCACTCAATATAGGTCTGCTAATACACTTGTAGACACTAAACTCTATTAGTGCACTGTGCACACCTGATGTGAGAACTTTTAATTATATCATAAAATAAAGGGGTACCAAAATGTAAGCCTTTGCTCTCCACTCCTCAATTCTCTCTTTCTCTATTCTGTCCTCTCCTCCACTCTTCTCTCCCAACTCTTATGTCCTCTCCTCCTCTGCTCTCCTCTCTCTCCTTCTCCTCTCTCTCTACCTTTCTGTTTGCGCGTGCTTCGGGACCAGCTTTTGTGATCAATGTGAGGCCATATCCATGAGGGAAGCCGCAGGCGGCACACAGCCAAGTCCCCGCCCCACTCTCCACTGAATATGACACAGCTGCTTTTCAGAACCCAACCGCTCGAGCCCCTTCATCCTGAGAGCAAACAAAAAAGTGGCTATTTATTAGAATACTTGTTTTGTATTGTTCAGCGCCACACAACAGACGCTTCATTATGTAAGAAGCAAACCCCTTTCACTGAGAGAAACAAAAACTTGAAATTGTCTTTTAGAGTGTATAATAAATGTAATTTCTTCTTGTCTCTCCCCTCAGTGTGTGTTGAGTGGTGGGTTTGGGCACCGGGCACGGATGGCACACACAGCGGTTAGAGTTTAGGGGCGATGGCGGTCTTACAGGAAGCTTTGGTGTGTTTAGGACGGCTTTAGGAGGAAGATGGGGAAAGAATCAAATCCTACTTCACTGACTACGATAGAGGATCAGGGAGACGTGCGTAAGTTTGCATAACCTCAGCTATTTTATGCACGAGGAGGTTGGTTAGTCTATCTTTCCCTTGTCACGTCTTTATTTTCTGGTGGCTGCTGTTGGAATAGATTTTAGATATATATTATGCAGAACTGAAATCATTTATGTTTAAAAACTATTAGTGGGTGTGTAACAAGTGTTTTTAGGACAAGTTGAGATAGCTAAATAGAATAAATGGCAACTTTGGGTTCATCAGTCCATGTTCTCCGTCGTCCCTTAATTCAACGCAGATAAACTATAATATATTTTATTTGTGTGTATAATTCAATTGAATTGGACGCAAATGCTAGTCTCAATGCTTTGGTGAGTCTTGGAATCAGAGTGCGTAACGAACACCCACCACAATAACGCATATGCTACGCGCTATCACCTCTGAAATTTTGAACCAAATACTATTTGTTGAATTACTGCTAACGGTATTTTGCCTATATTCTTCAATAAAGAGATAGCTTATGTTGATTGAAATGTGTAATTGTCGTGTTACCTTATAAACAATTTAACAATTAGACTATCCCCTCAATTTATTTTAGACAAATATTCCCCCGCATTACTCCCTTTTCTCATAATGCCCCTCTTTATGTATTATATTTTTTTAGCTGAATGGAAAAACGCATTAGGAATAGCCTATTTATGTACGTTGATGTGGTTGTTTTGCCGGGCACCCGATGCAGATTAGTTCCTTGAACGCACAGTGAGTGCACGCTGACCATCAACATGCAGTGGAGGGAGGGCGGATTAGTGCCATATGGATCCTTGGGACGTCCATACCCTAAACCCTAACCCCTACCCTTACCCAACCCCTTGTATTACCCCCTTTTAAATGTCAACGACTAAGAGGACAGATTTGGGACGTCCCAGGGACCCCGTTTAGACTTTTTTGACTTCCCTCCACGGAGGGAGGCAGGTCAACAGATAGAGCAGCTCGCCTGATCTCTGTTGTTGTCGTTTTCACATGATATCCGGGTCGGTTAATTGACTCGTCCAAGTCGTGACTTTAAAGATCTTATTTTTGTGCCAATGCAGCCATTGCCTTTAACTGGGCTATAAAGATAAAAACAGACTATAGATGACCATGTCATGCCCGATAAACAATCATAGGCTATATCAAATATTTTTTTGTATTGTCACTTGCGCCGAAACAACAGGTGTAGACTTTACCGTAAAACGCTTACTTATGAGACGTTTCCCAACAATGCAGAGTTAAAAAGTAAAACATCCTGATACTCTTCACACACAGCCGCTGCTACTCTGTTCATTATCTATCCTGATACTCTTCACACACAGCCGCTGCTACTCTGTTCATTATCTATCCTGATACTCTTCACACACAGCCTCTGCTACTCTGTTCATTATCTATCCTGATACTCTTCACACACAGCCGCTGCTACTCTGTTCATTATCTAACCTGATACTCTTCACACACAGCCGCTGCTACTCTGTTCATTATCTATCCTGATACTCTTCACACATGCTGCTGATACTACTCTGTTTATTATCTATCCTAATTGCCTTGTCACTTTTTCACCTAAAGGTAACAGTGACTAGGCAATCAGGATAGATAATACACAGAGTAGCAGCATGTGTGAAGAGTATCAGGATAGACAACAACCAGAGTAGCAGTATGTGTGAACCTCTGCAGGGTTAAGGTAAGGGTTAATGTTTCCGATAAGCTTAAAACATAAATATCAAAAGCAACTTTCTATCCTGTATTCGAACTTGCAACCTTTGAACTCAGAGGGAGATAAAGTACTTACAACCGAAACCTACTTAAAGGTAACAGCACTCACTGTTGCTCCTAGTGGCCGGTTTCCACTTCATCTCCCGACGTCCTCAGACATGGATGGATGTCGAATATGGACTTGTATCACAGGTGACCTGGCCAGCGAGCGAGAGAGTGTGTGTGTGTGTGTGTGTGTGTGTGTGTGTGTGTGTGTGTGTGTGTGTGTGTGTGTGTGTGTGTGTGTGTGTGTGTGTGTGTGTGTGTGTGTGTGTGTGTGTGTGTGTGTGTGTGTGTGTGTGTTTAATTATTCTTGTGGGACCAACTGGGGACATGTTGTTGGTCCTTACAAGGTCAAATGCTATTTCTAGGGGGTTTAGGGTCAATGTTATAATAGGGTTAGAATTAGGTTTAGGGTTAGGAGCTAGGGTTAAGGTACGGGTTAAGGTTAGGGAAAATAGGATTTTGAATGGGACTGAATTGTGTGTCCCTAGAAGGTTAGCTTTACACAATTGTTTTTGTGCATGTGTGTGCGTGGTGTGGCTATAAATAGCTCTTCCTGTATAGGCTATTGACATTTAGCCTATAGGCCTACATATGTATCTCAAAGCAGCTTAGACAGACTAAGGTTGATAAATCGAATTTGTGTGCAGGCTGGTTCAAAATGCTGTGCAGGGTTATTATCACAATGTTACACTATGCCTTCTTGCCCTTCCTCCACCCCCCCCCCCCCCCCCCCCCCCCCCCACACACACACACACACACACTTGGGAGAAACTGGTTTGAGTGGCGCCAAGTGAACGGTTTTAAACATACAAGTAGCCTGACCTGAAGCTGTATCCTTCCCAATTTTGTTTTGATTGATTACTATCAAATTATAGAAACGAATTAGGCCCCGAGGATATATGAAAAAAAATAACGTTTTAATGTTCGCACGGTAAAAATGTCAAATCTTTCGGATCCCTATGATTACCATTTCCAACCTGCATCATCCGGATTAAGGCATTTCCCCCGTTGAAATCTGCATATAAAGTAGTGCCAGAGCGGCAGCAAATAACTATAATAACGTGGAAGGGGATGAAAGTAATGACCCTGCTCTAGGGACCGCGGGAAACGGCTCTGTCCTTCTACCTCGATGGCTTCAATTGAAAATTCAGGGGCATTTATGTCAAACGCATGATAGGGCGGCCTAATAGGTAGGCCTAATTTTGGTTCATTTCCTTGGGTAAAGGTGGTAGTTTAGTCTAAATTTAATGGCTGATGGTCCGCTAAAACCACTCGTTAATGAAAATTAAATTTAAACCAAAAAAAGAAAGAAAGAAAAGAACGAATATTGTTCTAGGCTGGTTGAGGGGGCTGGATAAGTGGTGTGACCCTTGGCCCCGCGCGTGCACCTGCAGCAACGCGTGTGCAGCGTTTCGCAGAGTGCGCACAAAGAAGCGGGGAGAATTCTAAGCTTGAGGCGAGTGATCGAGAATGACAGGGAAAGTAAATATGGCCCACGATGGTTGCAGTGCGTTTGAAAAAACTAATTCCTCGCTGATGACGTTCAACACCGGTTCCACTTTGGTTTCAGGCTGTTTGAATTGTGTAAGATTTTTTGTTGTTGAAAATATAGGCATTTTGAGATTATGTTAAAGAGGATAAAATTATTAGCCTATAATTTTGTAATATTTAATAAATATGAGAATAATAATAAATACTAAGTCTAATTATTATAATACCAATAATTTCCTTCATAATCATCATCCTCATCGTCATAATTTAGCAAAAAAATATCCCTAATGAAATACAAGGTTAGCTACATATGTCTAAATAAAGGAATCAGAAATCATCGAAATTAGCCTACATGAAATAAACGTTTTAGTAGGCCTACATGTTCCAGAAACATTTGTCGATATTAATAATATTTATATAGGCCTAGGTCGTCAGCCATTATCCACTTTGAACACTCAAAACCATTTGATGCAATTTCATAACGATATGCCCTAGAAAAACTTTATCTTTAGTTATTATTAAAGGCACTAACATGTTCAAATATGCTGTTCAAAAACAGGGTATGTTCACCCTCCTTAGACCAAATAAATGTGTTTTTTTCGACTCGAGCACATTTGTTCCTTATTGTTGGCTATTTTAATGGATCGCAAAAACCAACTGCCAGTCAAAATACACATTTAAAAATATATATTTTCATACTTTCAGAATATTTTAAATTGCAAGAATCATTATCATCATCATTAGCTTATAGGCCTTTGAAGTTACAGTATTTCAATGGCTTGTTTGTGTAATCACAATTTAAAGATGATGCTATAATGACAAGCCTCTCTCTGAATCATATTGTGGATTGTGTGATTTTCTTATTCATCGACATTATATTTAGACCTACATTAGTATAAAAACATGGGCCTGTGATATTGTGTTATTATAGACTATAATATAGGCCTATTATTATGATGTTACTTACTTGTTATTATTACAATTGTCCTACTATAGTCGGCCTAGTAATAGTCTAGTTGTAGTGGGCAACAGCTGTGATGTGAAGTCAAAAAAGGGGCTCATATTTATTGCGATTTGATCTGGGAAGAGTGGTATCAGTGCGCTCTCTCTCGGTGGTTTGCGCACGCAAGTGTGTCAGTAGCCCATTCTCGGTGTGTCACAACCCAAAAAATATCTAATCATCGAGCCATAAACCACGAGACGTGGGTTGCGAGGATGTTATTGACCATTTGCGAGATCCCTTAACTCTACCGGTCGCAGAGGGATAGATAGGCCTACACCTGAATGCTCCTCCAGCTCCCGTATTGAAGGCTATATCAGCCTAATTAAAAGCAACAAACCATGATACAATGATTAAATCGTTAGCCTCGCGGCGGGGAAGGAATATGTTTTTTTGCCTTTCAATTAGCCGCTGATTGGGTTTTTCAGGGGAGGTCAGCTGTGAAATTTGATGCACGTGCGCGCGATCTTGTGCCAGTTGAGACCTGACACCATAACACTCAGCCTTGCCAGTTTAAAATTAAATGAATTTGTTTTATTTTCTGTGTGGATAGGCATAGACCTAAATCTATTAACCCAACGTTATTATTGGCTAAAAAGACAGCATTGGAATAGCATGCGTGGTTTTTCCGCATCTTAAAATATACATATCGAATTATGGTTTACTTTCTATCATCAAGCCTATTGTGTCACATAATCATTCACTTTGATGCCCATATCTGTTTACAAAATGTTTTTGACTTTGGGTAGCGTAATAACCAGCTGTGAAGTGTATGCTATAGGTTCTTATGGCAACACAAACGGCAATGGGAACACCATGGCGCACGCAAGGCACGCTCCCATGCTGTTCCCCTCCAGCAGACGGCGATGACAGTCTAGAATCTCAAGTCTGCCCCAGTGACTACTTTAACAGCCTCCTTCACAGCTGATTAGAATAAGTAGCATGTCTTCCCGTGGTCCAAAACCCCATTTGCTTGTTTGTAGAAGTATGACATCTGATAAAGTCACACTTTGACGCACGGCTAGGTTGTGGTTAGTGATGCAAAACAGTGTGTGTGCGTGCGTGCGAGCGTGTGTGTGTAGGCCTATGTGTGGCCAACATCTTCAACAAGCCAACAATCTATATTAGCAGACTATACTCAATATTTTACTCTAAATGTATTAAACAGAAGTAGCTTATAAACTACTGACTGTTATAATGTATGTCATTTTGAAAAGATATAGCTGGGTCGTTCAAGACTGAAGTCGAAATGGGATGCCTATCCATGTCCTGAAGACATCGTGGACACATTTTTTTGTGTGTTTTTTTGACCCTATCCCAAACCATAGTCCTTACCTTAATCATTCGGACCGAGTGCCTAAACTTAACCCTTAACTTAGAAATTTGACTTTTGAAGAAATGTAACGATACAGAGCAGCAGGCGCTACAAAACACTCGAAATTGAATGAATGTCTAAATCTGCAGTGAGACTGTGAGAGCTTGTTTCAAATGCTCAATGAATAACTATGTGGTTGAATAACCTTTAGGCTAGAAGTCTAGTCTTTAAAGTGGCAAACGGATTTATATGTAATTCCCCGGAATTTTACTCACCATGTTACTTAGCGAGGGTGACCCACCTCTCACCCCCCTGCCAGTATGTTCCTCTTTCACTGGTTCTGCGTCACCTGACTGAGCGCCATGCAAATCGCTTTGCTTCTAGAACGCTATTGGCCGCTCGTGGCTCATTTAGCCGCTGTCAAGGCGCTTCATATGGCTGCCGCTTTAACTAACTTCTCAACTCCGACAGGGAAAGTGGCTCAAATGCGCCTTCTGTCAGCGTGGATGTGAACCAACAACCGGAGAGGAGATAAAGCATCCACGGGGAGAACATTTCTCTGACACTCTATGTATTGGATTATTAATTAAGTTTGCATTTCATTCTTTTTGTGGTGTAGGATTGTCGTTCCCTCGTGTGCACCTGCTCTGCCGGACTCGCGCGCCGACTGAACCAGACTTTGTTTCATCTGTTGGTTGAAAGTTTGAAAACCAGGTGAATGTATAGCATGATGATGGAGACGGACCTCCAGTCCCCTGGACCCCAAACGAACACACATTTGGGGCAAACGGGGCCGAACAGTGGGTCCAAAGCGAATCAGGACCGGGTGAAGCGTCCGATGAACGCGTTCATGGTGTGGTCCCGCGGGCAGCGGAGAAAGATGGCCCAGGAAAACCCCAAGATGCACAACTCTGAGATCAGCAAGCGGCTGGGAGCCGAATGGAAGGTCATGTCCGAGGCGGAGAAGAGACCCTTCATCGACGAGGCGAAGCGGTTACGAGCAATGCACATGAAGGAACACCCGGATTACAAGTACAGACCGAGACGGAAGACCAAGACGCTGCTGAAAAAGGACAAATACTCTCTGGCCGGTGGCCTGCTCTCTGGGGCTGGCGGCGGTGGAATGGGTCTGGGTGTCGGGATGGGTTCATCCGGCGTCGGCCAGAGGTTAGAGAGCACCGGGGGCCACGGGGGCTCCACCAGCTCAGGCTACGCTCACATGAATGGCTGGGCGAACGGTGCGTACTCGGGGCAGATGGCTGCAGCTGCTGCGGCGGCGGCGATGATGCAAGAGGCGCAGCTAGCTTACAGCCAGCACCCGGGCAGCGGGCATCACCACCACTCACACCACCACCACCACCCGCACAACCCCCAGCCCATGCACCGCTACGACATGTCGGCACTCCAGTACAGCCCCATCTCGAACTCTGAGGGCTACATGAGCGCATCTCCGTCCGGCTATGGCGGGATCACCTACACCCAGCACCAGAGCTCTGGCGTCTCCTCCTCGGCTGCCATGGGCACGTTAGGGTCGCTGGTGAAGTCAGAGCCGAGCGTAAGCCCTCCCGTTAGCACTCACTCCAGGGGCCCTTGCCCCGGAGACTTGAGAGAGATGATAAGCATGTATTTACCGACCGGAGAGCCCGGGGACCCGTCGGTGCAAAGTAGACTCCACGCATTGCCGCAGCATTACCAGAGTGCGACGGCTGGGGTGAACGGAACGGTTCCATTAACGCATATATAGATTATTTATATGACTATGGAAACTGCAGACAGAATACAAAAACCCATAACCAAATATTTACTTATTTTTTAAATGATCACTGAACTACCTGCATTTTGTTCAGAATGTTTATGGTGTTCTTGTAAATTAAAAGTAAATTAGCCTATCCTTTTCCCATTTTGGAGTATACACTCTCTTACGAACAGGATATGAGTTCAGATACTGGTTGTTGTGTTATCATTTTGTAATTTTTTATTAACCACACTTGTGGTTGAGGGCGATGCCAACCAAATTAATGAACACATTTGCTTAACTATAATCGAATTATTTTTGGTTCACTGTAAGTTATTGAAAAATAAGAACATGTTTTCCATAATCATGAAAGATGGTTTTAAAGATTGATATTTTCCCCATTTAAATATTCCCCAAGAGATTGTAAACATTTCCGTTTACACTGTCTATTCATGATCATAATTATCTCCTCTTATTGTAATAACTATTGTAAATTGTGAATAATTTGAATATTTTAAAAGACTGACGCGCAACTGCTATTGTATAATTTACGAAATGCATTTCTGCTAGAGAGAGGTTCTGATATTGGGCTGAATTACATTTTAAATAAATTTCACACATATGTTGCTCTGATTCTACAAAAAAAGTGTTAGCTTGATTATTGTTCACTATCTTCAGTTGCAAATGGTAATGAGTTATATATTGAAGGCCACGAAACTTTGAGTCCGACGTAAAGCTACCTATACAGCTAATATTTTTTTTAATGGGAGTGTGTCTCTGGCAAACCCGTAACATGAAACAAATAGTTACAATGCGTAATATTTAATATAAGTAAATTTATTTTTTGGCCATTGGATTATTAAGAGAGGCATGTCCCATGGTACACCCAAACTATTCTCAGGGTTTACCTTTATGGGTTTGTAATCATTTCTGTAAAGATAACGTTACTAGCAAGTTGTCACAATAGAACAGGGTCCACATATTTCAGAGAGAAGCACACTATTCACATTAGTCCTTCAGAATATAGCCTACATTTCGGATATATGCGTGCATCGTCTCACTTGCAACATAATTTTATAATTAATTATGCTCTTTTTGTTCTTGATTCGATTTTAAAAGTTTTATTTTTAGTCTTTTCATGGTTTTTCTTTCCCATGATAATTTGAACGCAATTAGGCTACATGCATTAGGCCTATGGTTTGTTTTATTTTGATTACTGACAAACTTAGACTAGACCTGTTCCGCAGGTATTGGTTATACAATAGGCCTATAGCACTTAATAACTTGTTTTTATGTTGTTATAATGTACAATAGATTATTCAAATAGCATAATATGATATATTTCTGTAGTAACTTGGCAAAAAATACATTAATATATCCTATAGCCCATAGAAAACAAGAGCAAAGCTATCTCGAGTTGGGTGACTTTTGTGGCTTTTTGAAAGACATATTTTTCTTGCAAGCGCTGAAGGAATGAACCATGCAGGCCTATTTGGACAATAACGCTATGAATGCAAATGGCGATCACCAAATGCAACTAGTAAATGTTGAACGATTATTCAGGCTCACTCAAATATCCTAGGCTATATTTTATCACAAAAATGATGTTTTTAAACCTAATAAATGTGTAGGAGGTTTTGACGTTTTTGTTATTGGCGAATTTAGGCCTACCCGTTTTATTGTTGGCATGAACAGTATAATAGGCGTACTGCTTTTCAGTAAGTTAGCCTAATATTATTTTACTTCATAGCATATTGTCCTAAATTATTCCACTTAAATTATTATTGACTTATTATAATTCAAATAAGGAGTTGTATAAACCAGAATTAGGTTGTATACATATATAGCAAGCTTCATTTGATTACTTTAGAATAGTTTAGTATTGAATTGACCTCATCTCACATTTTACTTGTGACTGACTATCTCCCAGTATTGAATACATCGACTACACTGTGAGTAGATAATCCTGATAAGTATGAGCTGAAGGCTTTTTAATGGTCTATTTGGGAGAAAAGTGGAAACTTTTCTGTTTTCTTGTTATGTGAGTAAGGGTCAAAGTTCAGGCTGTTTCCTTGATCCCTTAACAAAGCCTGTACCCCTGAATAGGAAGCAGTATGGATACAAAGAAACCACATTAGTCAGTGATTGACACACTCTGCATCCCTGCCATAGGCCTACTACAGCAAGTATACTTATGAAGGCTGCAATGCCAGAACAATGTGCCTGATTCACAATATAGGGACAATTCAGTACAGCTCCGCTTGGTTCGCTTGACTTGGCTCGGTTTGGCCCTATAGTGTGTAACAGGCACTTGGATTTTAATGATCAAGAACCACTTTTCTATTGAACTTAGATTTCCCCCCAATAATGGTTGAATACATTTTGCACTTTCAGGGAATATATTCCAGATGGCAGTATCATCCAAGTAGATAAAGTTCTTTATTTAAGCCATGGTTGTATTACAGACGACATAGTACCTTCAACTCATTTGATCGTATTACCACTGTGTGTATTGGATTGATTTAAAGTTTGACCCTTTGGAGATTCTGAGATGATGGTTAGTGTGTATGGGATGTTATATTCCTTTCCTGTGTGCCATGATGAATGGAGACTAGATGAAATCACCGTGCTGGAGACGGAGATCTAAAATGTGTTGAAGAGGGTGATAAGTGTGTATGACTCGTTTTGAATCAGAGCAGATCATCTGTAGACATTAGGAAACAAGGAAGGGTGAGCTGTTCACTAGGTGTTTCAAGTTGAAGTGTTTTAATACCCACATGGCAGTCATAGACACTGAAGCACATAGGCATGGCTAACATGATGAAATAAACAATTACACACAATTTAGATGAGAAGACTCACAGTCTTATTAATACGTTGGCAGAAGTAGGATATAGGGATCTCTTGTGTCTTTCAGTTCAACTGGACAGTTAGCTATAAATTACTTTATAAAAACGGAAAGACTCATATGTCATTTGAGTAGGCCGTCATTGTAAATAAGATTTTGTTCTTAACTGACTTGCCTAGTTAAATAAAATAAAACATTTAATAAAAATATGGTGTTACGAACAATCCATAAGAGCACAACACATAATGATGCGCACGCACGTGTATTGAATTGACAGTGATTTCCTCTTTGGGAGCAGCTTTATATGTGCATGATACATAATTGCTGTTCTTATCTCCTGTTCAAATACTCCAATGTAATATCATTGCTGGGGCAGGAGGTTTTGGTCAGGGCACATGGAGAGGAGAAACTCCCCGCCCTATAGTCATTGCTAAACCTGTACGCAGCAACAAGTGACATGACCTCTGACCTCAGGGAACTTCTCTCTCACGCTGTGCTATGATTCCACAACCTTCTCCCCAAAGTGGGCACTTGCTCCATCCCTCTTATGGGTGGAAAAGTATGGGAGTAAGCATGGGTTAGAGCAGAGGGAGTTCCCTTTGTATCTCACAGTAGTCCATTCCCTCTATGGGGGTTGCAGGAGCCTTTCTGTGCCTCATAGAGCCTGGAATAAACATATTTGGTGCATTGAGAAAAAGTATGAGATGGTATTTTCTGTTGTGCCTTATGAGGACAGTTACATCCTGTTTCAGGCTCTTGTGTCCACGGTTAGTCCAAATCAGGCCCCAAACAGCATTATAATACTTATTATTATTATTTGGAACGCTTCTGCACTTATACGGTTTAAACTAGAAACGTCATTCAAACTTTAAAATGTGCAGACTGGTATGGATTGAGTTACATACATGCAACTTTTTGATATCTTTTATACTTTTTAAACTATTAAGCTTTTTGTCCTTCTTTCTTACCTCCATCCACTTTAATGGAATGTCCTCAACGTTCTAAAGGCTCCATTGTGACATCATCACTTCCAACATTCCATTCACTGTAATTGCAACAATGCGACTTTTGACACAAATAAGCTACTTTGACCACTTTACCATCAACTTGGACAATAAGGCTGCCGAGTGGCGCAGCGGTCTAAGGCACTGCATCTCAGTGCTAGAGGCTTCACTACAGACCCTGGTTTGATCCCGATGATTGGGAGTCCCATAGGGTGGTGCACAATTGGCCCAGCGTCGTCCGGGTTAGGGGAGGGTTTGGCCGTGGTAGGCCGTCATTGTAAAATAAGTATTTGTTCTTTTAACTGACTTGCCTAGTAAAAAAAAAAGTTAGAGAGTGTATGAAATCTTTCTCCACTTCTCTTATTTTCAAATTTGAACTCAGAACAAAAATATCTTATTACACTCAAACGACAGCTCTTTTACTAACAACATTTCCTCGAACTTTTTTTAAGCAACGGAAGTTTGGACCACTTTCCCACAAAGTTAACACAACGTGTGAGGGTATGCAATCTTCCTCTACTTCTCTGCTATTCAAATCTGATTTCAGAACGAAAATATCTTATTCCAATCAAACGGTACAGCTATTTTAGTAACCACATCAACAATTTCTTTCCGTAACTTTTTGAAACAACTGCCGTTTTGACCACTCCCAAAACAGGATAGACAAACACTTAGCGGATCTAACATCATGGTCTAATTCTCTGCTATTCAAATCTGGACTCAGAACAGAATTATCTCATACCAATCAAACGCTACAGATGTTGTTCGGAGTTTAGAGTGACATAAAGTAACTAGCTAACGTCAGCTAACAGCTCTCTCATGTCTCATCATTGAGAAGCCCAAACGGAGCCGTTGCTATCGATACTCACAGACGTAGAGGCGCACAGGCAAAAATTATGAGTAGTGTGAAGAGGGTGATTGAATTTAGAACAATTGTGAACACCAAGAAAGTAGCGACAAGGCAACAGCGCATCGTCCTCCTTCTTAGGATCGTGCCTCGCGCTCTAAATAACTCAACTGGCTAGTTCGCCTGTCTGTAAAGAGAAGGACGGGCTGTACTTTGATCCTGCTGCTCTGATTGGTAATGCTGAGCATTAATGCTTTTTCAGACCGGTTCGGTTTCGGTACGATTATTAAAAAATAATCATGGTTTTCGATTTTGGTTTTGATTATTTTGTTTAACATTAAGTGCACTATGCATTATGTGGGTGCTTTAACAACACACAATAAAATGCTTTAACAACACATAATAAAGCAATGAATAAAAGTCCCATGATGGTAGTGACGGCCCATTACTGCTTATCACTTATTAACCATAATTTATTCACATACTTTACTTTAATAAAATATTTCAGTTGTGTATATTACATTGGTTTTATTTGAAGACTTGATTATTTAATTCGAAGTAATCATCTCATCTCTATAGAGCTGCTGCCAATGCTGTATGACAAAATCACTATTTTAGTAGTTCTTCAAAGTAAAAGAAACACAGACCAGACAAGTAGGAGTGCAATTGATTATGGTCATTGGAATGAATTACCATGTTTTCTGCACTAAACTGGGTAGAAATATACACTACAACTTCCTACTACATCGCACAGTTCAGGTTTGATCTGATTTATCTCTAGAGAAACTTTGCAATGTGTGCGTTGAGCTCACAGGAAAAAAAAGAAAAAAATGGAATTCAAATAATTTAAATGACGTTGGTCAATTAGTTGTTTAATAAATGAAAAATAACTGACATTCCAGTTAATCGCTCAGCACTACTGATTGGATAGAGTGAAGCTGTCTCCATTCACTCCTTTCATATTTAACCTGATCACTTCTCATCGCACATCTTTCAGTTTTCACGCAACAGTTAGTTATAGTTTAGACACCGACCAGAACTACTGACCACAACCTACTGACCATAACCACACAACTACTGGCCAACTTCTACTGAACCACAAATATTATAAACAACCACACAACTACCGACAACAACTACTGACCACAACTACTAACCACAGCTTCTGACCAAAACCACACAACTACTGACCAAAACCACACAACTACTGACCACAACTACTAAACCAAAACTACTAACACAACCACAAAACTACTAACCACAACTACGGACCACAACTACTGACCACAACAACTGACCACAACTACTGACCACCAAACTTCTGAACCACACAACTAATGTCCACAACAACACAACTCCTGACCACAACTGCTGAACCACACAACTACTTACCAAAACTACTGACCAAAGCTACTGATCACAATTACTGACCACAACAACACAACTCCTGACCACAACAACACAACTAATGAACCACACAACTACTTACCAAAACTACTGACTGCTACTGAGCATAACTACTGAGCACAACTACTGACCACAAAAATACTGAACCACACAACTACTGACCACACCTACTGACCACAACTACTGACCACAACTACTGACCACAATAATACTGAACCATGCAACTACTGACCACAACTACTGTCCACAACTACTGACCACAACCACACAACCACTGACCACAACTACACAACTACTGTCCACAACTACTGACCACACCTACTGACAACAACTACTGACTACAAAAATACTGAACCACACAACTACTGACCACAACTACTGTCCACAACTACTGACCACAACTACTGACCACAAAAATACTGAACCATGCAACTACTGACCACACCTACTGACCACAACTACTGACCACAACTACTGACCACAATAATACTGAACCATGCAACTACTGACCACAACTACTGTCCACAACTACTGACCACAACCACACAACCACTGACCACAACTACACAACTACTGTCCACAACTACTGACCACACCTACTGACAACAACTACTGACTACAAAAATACTGAACCACACAACTACTGACCACAACTACTGTCCACAACTACTGACCACAACTACTGACCACAAAAATACTGAACCATGCAACTACTGACCACAACTACTGTCCACAACTACTGACCACAACCACACAACCACTGATCACAACTACACAACTACTGTCCACAACTACACAACTACTGACCACAACTACACAACTACTGACCACAGCTACTGACCACACCTACTGACCACAACTACTGACCACAAAAATACTGAACCATGCAACTACTGACCACAACTACTGTCCACAACTACTGACCACAACCACACAACCACTGATCACAACTACACAACTACTGTCCACAACTACACAACTACTGACCACAACTACACAACTACTGACCACAGCTACTGACCACACCTACTGACCACAACTACTGACCACAAAAATACTGAACCATGCAACTACTGACCACAACTACTGTCCACAACTACTGACCACAACCACACAACCACTGATCACAACTACACAACTACTGTCCACAACTACACAACTACTGACCACAACTACAAAACTACACAACTACTGACCACAGCTACTGACCACACCTACTGACCATAACAATACTGAACTGCGCAACTACTGAACACAACTACTGTCCACAACTACACAACTACTGACCACAACTACTGACCACAGCTACTGACAACACCTACTGACCACAACAATACTGAACCACACAACTACTGACCACAACTACTGACCACAAAAATACTGAACCACACAACTACTGACAACACCTACTGACCACAACAATACTGAACCACACAGCTACTGACAACACCTACTGACCACAACAATACTGAACCACACAACTACTGACCACAACTACTGACCACAGCTACTGACCACACCTACTGACCATAACAATACGGAACCGCGCAACTACTGACCACAACTACTGTCCACAACTACACAACTACTGACCACAACTACTGACAACACCTACTGACAACACCTACTGACCACAACAATACTGAACCACACAACTAGCTCTGGTCCAGCTCTGGTCCTGGGTGTAGCAAGCTAGCTAAGGTTTGCACTTGCTCTGGTCTAGCTCTAGTCTGCACTATAAATTATAACTACTTAAATGTGAATAAATTAGCATATAATACCCACCAACAATAATTGTAACTATTGAACCGTTCAAGCTAGAGACACCAAACCAGCTTTCACATGTTCAGGCTATCATACCCCATAATTTCCTAACAATTAACCAACCAATCAATCAATATTTTAATCTAACTACTTTTTCAACTACAACCAGTCACCACCATTACTACTGCAGACACTACCACTACTATAACTTATTTAATTTCATTTGCTGGAAAAAATGCTTCACCCGTGCTGCAGACGGTTATATCGGTCCGCTAATACAGGACTATTAAAGGCCCAGTGCACTACTTTTGTGAAAAATATTATTTTCTATTTTTCTTTTTATTATTATTATTTTAATTCTTATTTTTCAGGTGGTGTTGCAGCACCCTCAGCACCCCTACTTCCCGCAGCTATGCTGTTAGCCTAAATAATGTATTTATTAGATAGAACTACAGGTAGCTAGCTATCAGTAGGTCTACATGTGAACCTATTCTACCTATTTCTTCAACTACCACAAAAATTATTTCAAAGAGCTGTCATCACTAGATCCATCATATTTCTCTCCCCAAATAATATCCTGAAACTTTCCAATCATTACATCATCATTCAACTAAAATCAAACTTAATTTACACTGAACATTTTACAAAAGTAAAATCTATTTTTCTGAAACTCACTGCATGAATAATTCATAGTGGCTTTGCTTTCCTAATAGTGTTGTCCACATGATCCTACCTTTTATTCCAGTCTTCTGAAAGAAGATCACTGTCCTATGTCTTTCTTCTTTCAGTTTTCACATGCAACAATGCAAGAAATATAGAAATATAGGAATATAGAAACTTTCCCCACCAGTTTTTCCCCAATCAGGAATATCAAACTGTTCCACCATTTAGAAAACGGATGATACATATTGTACTGTAGGCCTATACACATCTATCTGCCTATAGGTAGGTGTGCTGCACTTATTTAAAATTGGTTAACTATGGTGTATACCAGTGGAGGCTGGTGGGATGAGCTATAGGAGGACGGGCTCATTGTAATGGCTGGAATGTAATTCATGGAATGGAGTCGAACATGTGGTTTCCATTTATCCCATCCCAGACGTAACAATTAGCCCGTCCTCCAATAGCTCCTCCCACCAGCCTCCACTGGTACTAACTTTAGAAGTTCAGAGGACCATACCGCACCTAGGGCCGCCTACAGCACCTGTCAGAGAGCCGCCTCCCCAAGATACAGGTGGAGACCATTGAATTCAATAAAACAAACTGCTGAATTCAATAAAACAAACGGCTGAAAACTGAGTTTGGTGTGGATCCTAAACAGACAGTGATATGGCGTATGCAGAGCTCCCCTCCTACGCAGCGGAGGGGCACATAGCATGGCCCGCTTGGAGGTTATTTGTATCTTATCTGCAGATGTAAAGCGACACAGATTAACGCTGAAAAACCAGAGAGGCGGGGCGCGTCACGGCACATCGCTAGGTTAAAAGAGGAGTGTTCTGGTAAATTTAACCCGAATAATTTACTACTCGACCACAGAGGGGAAAGTGGAAGGGAGGGTAAGTGATGAGGAACGGGTTTTGGGGCAAAGGTGGCGATGTGGAGGTTGGGGAATTGAAGAGAGGAAGAGGGGGGAGGGGGGGAACAGCAGCAGTACATCTCTGACCAATAAATCTCTCCAGCATGCGATACTTTTATCTTGTAGCCACCGATATATTCCACGCTAGAAAGCCATCAGCGCTGGCGCACACTCGGCGCTGGTAAAGCCCCGATCCCTTGCACTCGCTGTCCTAAATGGGGATAATTAGCGTCACTTTATCACGCCTCTGCATATTTTCTCCGCTTTCCCTCCATCCCCAACGCCCCCCTCCCCAAAAAACCCAGCCGAGCTGCCTGCTCTCGGTGCCCGCTCTGTCACAGAAGATTACGGAGACAGATTGCACAGAACGAATGTGCCAGGCAAGATTAGCGGGGAATAGAGAAAGCAACTGGGCCAATGAATTCCTCGCGAGGGCCTTATCGTGCAATTACACGTTGACATGTTTAACAATCTTGCTGCCTCTTAATCCTGCGCTCTTCCAGGAGCGCTGCGATGCTGCTGTTGCTGCTGCTCTGTCCAGCACCATACACTGGAGCACAGGCCCCAATGCACCGAAACGTGGTGGCACACAGGCTGCTGACACACACACAGGGAAAGTTTTTTTTCTTCACACATTTACAAACTTTTACTCTTGTTGTTTCTTGCTCTCTTGCAATGCTGTTTTCTCACAACACGAGCTATTTTGAGCACGATGTTCTGTAGCCTATCCTGAACTGTTTGTCAGAAGATTTTCAATTAGACAGTGTCTAAGCAATCAGCCGGGGAAATGATTGTATTGATGATTAAACTTTGAAGTATAATCATCCACATTTTGAATACTTCTCTGTAGTATGGTTTTATTTGAGGACTTTTAGCCTATGAACGGGGACCCTGTGAAAATGGTTGATAATGTTGGGAATATAGAGCTCCCGAGGGGAGCAGTGGTCTAATGGCACTGCATCTCAGTGCTAGAGGCGTCACTACAGACACCCTGGTTCGAATCCAGGCTATATCATAAGGTGAATGCACCAATTTGTAAGTCGCTCTGGATAAGAGCGTCTGCTAAATGACTTAAATGTAAATGTAAATATCACAACCGGCTTTGATTGGGAGTCCCATAGTGCGGCGCACAATTGACCCATCGTCGTTCGGGTTTGGTCGGTGGAGGCCGTCATTGTAAATAATAATTTGTTCTTAATAACTGACTTGCCGAGCTAAACAAAATGTAATTGATTCAGGCCTAACCCGGATTTCACCGTCCATCGCGAAGAGTGATGGTGAGAAACATTTAGCCTTGACCATTTGTTTAGAGTTCGTTTTGGACTCTTTTCCTCTCTCTCTCCTCTTTACTCCTTCACACCCTTACCCCCCCCCCCCCCCCTTTAACTTCCCTCCTCTCCCTCCATCCCTCCTGCTTGGTGGTAGCGGGGCCTGTGTGGGAGTGATTGTGAGCGCCACTGTTGGAATTTGGCAGCGGCCGCGGTTTGGAGAGCCGCCCCACGCTGAGCCCCATTCAGCGACCGGCGCACTGTGAGGTTGGGAAGTTTCACTCAGCCGTACAACTCAATGCCCCAACAAAGGCGATTACAAGCCCCAGTGCATTCCTGAAGGGACCCGGTAGCGACGCAGGTGCGAGGGAACCGGGGGAACCCGTCAGAGAAGTGTCAAAAACGGGACATTGCCGGGACCACACAAAACCTAACGCACCGCGGGAAGCAGGGATTTTTTTGGAAGGGGTCGGGTGTACTGAATGGAAGAAGAATGGAAATAATAAGTTTGATGAGGATAACGTTTTGGGGTGCTTTAGAACAGGCTTGTCTGTCTGCCCAGTGAATGAAAGGAAGAGAAATCGTCCAATTTAGTGAGAGAAACACATTTCTAAGACACATTTTCAAGTCAGCAGTGCCTTGATTGTTGATTTGAAAAGAATATACTGCAAGGTTTAGCCGAAATATCTATATTTGACTAAATAATTGAAAGGACACTTACAAAAACATTTTTTTCATATAAAAAACAAAAAGTAGTCTGCAAGAAAAAATCTCCTCTAATTCTTACTCGACTGGTAGCAGAATAACTGGTGCACAGGGGTTAACTGCGTTGCAATGCGCCCAAGCGTGTGTTTTTGGCTGGCTATAGGTCTGTCTGTATCGCGGAGACAGACGGTATATTTGATTAGAACAGCGCCTAACTATCAGTTACCGAGGAGAAACAGAGGATCCCTAAGGAGTGGTAATCAGCACGCCAGCAGCTCGCGGACCTCTCATTTCCCACCACTGCAACATAATGGAGGCGCGCAGGACCGCATGAGAATCAGCCCAGCGCAGAAAAATAACTGTCACTCACTGTTTGGCGACCGAATACAAGACACAGTATTCATTCCTCTGTAACACTCAACAGCGCGAGTCTGTGAATTAAATTTACCCAAACGAAACTTACTTTTTGTTTGTTATGAGCACCTCGTTTGTAGCATCTTTGGAAGAGTTTCCTTATTATAGGCCTATGGAAAGGGAATTTTGTAAATAGGTGCACAACATTTTCACCTTTTTGTTGTGTGTGCCTCTAATTCCCATGCGTGGACACCATGGGGGTCTTGTGTAATCGGACTACTCCACTCTTCCCTGCCCTCACCTGAGTGCTACCCACAGGGGTGAGTGGGGGACAAAAGCGGTCCCCCGCACCGGCAGCGGTGGTCAGTCAAGCAGAGCGGACTATGCTAATGTTCCTGACCCAGAGAGGCAAAGGGGGGCGAACAGAGATTCCGATTGTTCATGATCTCACGAAACACACAGCTGCAAAGCAATGCTAGCAATGCTGCGAGACTTTCAGATCCAAGCCAATGCATGACCCGGCCAGAGTATGCTCTGTAATCGCCAATTTAAAGTATGTATACCTGCAGTTTGACCACGTTCAGAAAGGGAGTTGTGCCTGACTTCAGGCAAAGCTGAAAGGGCTTCTGTCTATAACTTGAACTTTCTTCTATATCATTAATATGATCCCATGCCTCTCTTTCTATCTACCCCTGCTGTGGCTTGTGTAAAGCACTGTCAAATGCTACAAGATTAGAAACGTAGGTCGTTATTCCTGCGTGCTTTACTTTATACCATTCTGGCCGGACGAGAGCTGTCCAGTGCTGAAATGACAGCGACTGAAATCACGTCATTTCAGCACCTCCTCGAGTCGTGCGTGAAAAAGCCAACTGTGTGTAGACCCTCTGCTGAAAAATGTATTGTAAAAAAAAATATAGGCTATTGGATTAGGCCACACTGGATGAGTTATCAGGGTGGCAGGTAGCCTTGTCGTTATTAAGAGCGTTGGGCCAGTAACCGACATGAGCAAGGCACTTAACACGAAATACTTCTTTCTGTAAGACGCTCTGGATAAGAGCATCTGCTAAATTACAAAAATGTCAAACGTAGGCCACGGAAGAAGTGGAGTGCATGAACTCCTATACTAAAGTTGATTGAATTCAACCAAATTGAGGCACAATAGAATAAATTAATAATATGACAGTAGGCAAATTCTAGATGTGGTGAATCCTTTCCACAAGTTGTACGCATGAAAACGCAATGGGAAACCTAAATTCCAGACTTACAGTACCAGTCAAAGTTTGGACACACCTACTCATTCAAGGGTTTTTCTTTATTTTTTTAAACTATTTTCTACATTGTAGAATAATAGTGAGGACATCAAAACTATGGCATAACACATATGGAATCATGTAAAAAAAAAAGTGTTGAACAAATTCTTCAAAATATCCACCCTTTGTGTTGATGGCAGCTTTGCAAACTCATAGCATTCTTTCAACCAGCTTCATGAGGAATGCTTTTCCAACAGTCTTGAAGGAGTTCCCACATATGCTAAGCACTTGTTGGCTGCTTTCCTTCTGTAAGGACAAACGCTGGGAAACAAGAAGCAAGTACAGGGAGTGAACATTTAATAAATAACGTTCATGAAACAGAATATGAATAGCGTCTGGACAGGGGAAACAAAACAACATTAATGCAGACACCGGGATGAAACTGAGGAATATACAGATATAGGGGAGTTATTCAATATGTGATGGAGTCCAGGTGAGTAAAATGAAGCGCTGCTGCGTGTAACGATGGTGACGGGTGTGTGTAATGATGGGCAGCCTTGCGCCCTCAAGTGCCAGAGAGGGGGCGCAGGCGTGACACCTTCACCCTGCGGTCCAACTCATCCCAAACCATCTCAATTGGGTAGAGGTCAGGTGATTGTGGAGGCCAGGTCATCTGATGAAGCACTCCATCACTCTCCTTGGTCAAATAGCTCTTACACAGCCTGGAGGTGTGTTTTGGGTCATTGTCCTGTTGAAAAACAAATGATAGTCCCACTAAGCACAAACCATATGGGATGCCGTATCGCTGCAGAATGCTGTGGTAGCCATGCTGGTTAAGTGTGCCTTGAATTCTAAATAAACCACAGACAGTGTCACCAGCAAAACAGCCCCACTCCATCACACCTCCTCCATGCTTCACTGTGGGAATCACACATGTGGAGATCCTCTTTTCACCTACTGTGCGACTCTCAAAGACATGGCGGTAGGAACCAAAAATCTCCAATTTGGACTCATCAGACCAAAGGACAGATTTACACCGGTCTAATGCCTATTTCTTGTGTTTCTTGGCCCAAGCAAGTCTCTTCTTCTTATTGGTGTCCTTTAGTAGTGGTTTCTTTGCAGCAATTCGACCATGAAGGCCTGATTCACACAGTCTCCTCTGAACAGTTGATGTTGAGATGTCTGTTACTTGAACTCCGTGAAGCATTTATTTGGGCTGCAATCTGAGGTGCAGTTAACTCTAATGAACCTATCCTCTGCAGCAGAAGTAACTCTGGGTCTTCCTTTCCTGTGGCAGGCCTCATGAGAGCCAGTTTCATCATAGCGCTAGATGGTTTTTGCGACTGCACTTGAAGAAACTTTTAAAGTTCTTGAAATTTTCTGCATTGACTGACCTTCATGTCTTAAAGTAATGATGGACTGTCATTCCTCTATGCTTATTTGAGCTTTTCTTGCCATAATATGGACTTGGTCTTTTGTCAAATAGGGGTATATTCTGTATACCAACCCCTACCTTGTCACAACACCACTGATTGGCTCAAACTCATTAAGAAGGAAATAATTTCCACAATTAACTTTTAACAAGGCCACCTGTTAATTGAAATTCATTCCAGGTGACTACCTCGTGAAGCTGGTTGAGAGAATGCAAGAGTGTGCAAAGCTGTCATCAAGGCAAAGGGAGGCTACATTGAACAATCGAAAATCTAAAATATATTTTGATTTGTTTAACACTTTTTTGCTTACTACATGATGTTATTTCATAGTTTTGATGTCTTCACTATTATTCTACAATGTAGAAAATATTAAAAGTAAAGAAAAACCCTTGAATAAGTAGGTGTGTCCAAACTTTTGATTGGTACTGTACTTCACAGCCTATATTTGACCCCTCTCCCGGAGTCAACCAGACAACAACACCCTGTGAAAGGACAAAACACCATCTGGAATTGTTTTTGTTTTCCCTCCAATGGTTGCTTGCTGTTTTGTGTAGGGGCGAACTTATACCACTGATTGAGTCTGAGCTGCTTCAGTCCAAAGCTATCATCTACGAGCTGACAATAACAGGAGAGAGAAGAGAACGAAAATACTTGATGTTTATGGATCGCTCATTGATCTTGCGCGGGTCTTTGAAGCGGTTTATGTGTTTGTTTGTTTGTTATTTTGATGACTGGCTCATTGTAAACAGACAGCGGGGGTTGGGGGACTGCTAGGAGGGTTGGCGCGGCCGCGGGAGCGCGCACAATTCCCTTTCGCTCGGACGGTCGATGACAGCATGTGCTCCGGTGTTCATGCCTGGAGACTCGAGGAAATGGTGGCAGAGGGAGCAGGGTAGTTTGGCGGTAATGACACCCCCTACAGCTCGTTATTACTTAAAGACCATGTCGCAGTGAAATTATAGTTTGGTGGTGGCATGGTGCTCTGAGCTTGTCAGTCTGTCTCCCCAGCCTGCTCACCCCTTCCTCCCCACCGTCTACTCCCTTCACAGAGCCACATCTGCAAGATCTTTTTTTCTCTATCTCTTTCTCACACAGAGAGAGAGAGAGAGAGAGAGAGATCATTATTGTTTGTTGAAGTTTTCCTTTCATTTCTATGTATCTCTATGAATGCTTATGTAGGACTATAAGGCCATAAATGAGTTATGTCACCATGACGCTGTAGTAATCAGTCTATGGATTGTGATAATTGTGATCAATCAATAAATCAATCAGATGTATTATAAAGCCCTTTTTACATCAGCAGATGTGGTTTAGAGCAAAGGTGTCTTGCTGGTCCGAGTGTTTTGTTACAGGTCCAGTTGACTCAGCTGTCCTCCATGTGTTCTCCTCCACATCTTTAACATTCACATTAACATCAGCCAGTGAAGAGAGAGACTGATGTCGCTAACAATATGAAGCACAGTGTTCACTGCTGCCAAGACAGCTAATCCTTTTAGTGCACTGCTGCTGGAAAATCTTTGGGTGTATAATCACACACACACACACACACACACACACACACACACACACACACACACACACACACACACACACACACACACACACACACACACACACACACACACACACACACACACACACACACACACACACACACACACACACACACACACACACACACTAAAGTGTACTCTCACAATTCTCTATCTTACAGTCACACACACACAAACACACACCAGGCTGTAAAGGATTTCTGATAGCTCAGTGCCAGGTGATTATTTCCAAAGTGGCGTGGAAGGGGTTAATGGGAGCGCAACGAGTCGGGCTAAGAAACATTGTTTTTATTTCCTGACGCTGCAGCCCTGCACCACGCTGATAGCTGTTTGAACTCCCTGACCTCTGACCTTTGTGAGGTCAAGTGATCAACAACCGTTGTCGTTTAGATGGGGTCAGATTGTAGCCTGTAAGGGATGTGCACTTCACACCAATCCTTCAGTGGAGGAGGTGTAAATTGCCTTTAATGATTATGATAACGCTGCTCTAATTGTTTCCAATGCCATTAGATAGTTATAAGCTATCAGACAATTTAGCAGAGCTAGGTGAAATGGGATTCATTTTATTCATTTATAAGTGTGCTGATAACCTTACTGGTCTTAAGGAAATTCACCTTTTGGCCTACATTTACATCATGGGTGTCAGTCGTGTGTGTGTGTCTGTGTGTGTGTGTGTATCTGTGTATGTATGTGTGTGTGTATGTGTGTGTGTGTGTGCATGTGAGCTTTAAGCATGGTAGGTACAATTCACAGGTGGCTAGAGTACAGGCTCATAGTAATTGCTGGAACAGAAACAATGGAATGGTATCAAACACATGGTTACCATGTCCTCCCCTCACCAGCCTCCTGTGGTACAATTACTGTAAATAATAACTCTACCTGGTCAATCATGGATAAGAAAAATAAAGATCATACTGTATGGTTGGAGACCAGACTCCATGTGGATGTGGTCTAGGACCTCTGTTCTTTCCCCCAGTCTGCCAGTTTCCAAGAAAGCTCCATATCTGTGTGATCAGAAGAGATAAATATTGTTGTGGTGTCTGAACTGACTGACTACTGACCTTTAGATGTCTGTCTCACTAAGTCCATCGTCTCTCTCTCTCTCTCTCTCTCTTCCCCCCCCCCCCCCCCCCCCCTCTCCCCAGGGTGTCCAGTATGATGACTGCCATGGGGGACAGTCCATGGATCACCGTGGAGACCTGTGATTGACAGACAGGCACTAGCCCCCGTCTGGCTGGCTGGCTGGCTGGCTGGCAGGCCGTCATTACGATGAGCAGGAGCAGATTTGCTATGCTGGCGACAGGACCGCACGGGAAATGTCAATGACCATCAGAGCCCCAGACAGACTTCCTCCCCTCCCCCAAGTACCTTACCTAATGTCAGCTAATGTCCATGCTCGTCATCCAGACCCTCGGTACCATCAACACAGCTTCACATGCTTCATCTACACTCATTATCAAACCACATGCACACAAAGCACTCTACCCCTGTATACTTTGTCCAACAACTTAACACGCCTCACCCAAACCCCCACATGGCTCACCCATCCCGCACATATTTCACCCCAACCCCTATGTATCACCCAACAGCCTCACACCTCATCCAACCACCACAGTACTTCACTCCTTATGTGCGTCACCCATTGCCCTTCCTTGCCCTTTTTTCCCACATACCTCATCCCAAGCCCCACACATCAGCCCCCCCCCCTCGTCCGTCACCCCCCGTCACCCCCCATGCACCTCAGCCAGCCTCCTATATTAATACCTTGTCTGCCTCTATTGGCCTATGTCCCAGCAGCACTCTGCATGTTAACATTTCAAAATTCCTCCAATTGTGACTAAGAAATATTCTCTTGCCTTCAGTCTATGTGAACAGCCAGTCTGCCCTGCATGCCAGACAGCTAGCTAGAACATCACGTGTGGCCAGTTCTGAGACAGACTGGCACTCTGACAGGCACCCTGACCAGAGTAAGTGCCTCTCACACATATTACAGCAGTTTAATGCAGTTTGGCAGGACACTGCCAACAAGATAAGCCAATGCCTGGCAAGCTGACTGACCCCGATAAGATAAGGAGAGAATAGAAGGAATATGACATTGAGATCATGTGTAAGTGAAAAAGGTTTCAGTAATTCTTTTCTCTTTCCTTAAGTGTTTTTTCTGCAAACGTACACACAGTGCAAACGTTTAGGAAATCTGTTCCAAGGTATCTCTCTAGTAAAGTCTTAACAGTCATCCTTCTCCTCTCCGGGCCCAGACACAGTGTCATATTAATGTTGGTGTTATTCAGAGCTCTGCTGCCTTGAATGATACCACAAAAGTAAATAAACACATTCAAATGGCTTGCTGTCGCCTCTCATTGGCGCCACAGGAGAAAATCTCAGTTTCATTAGATAGGAAATTAAAATGAAGGGTAATTGTAGAGTACAAGGAGGAAAGGTGAGGAAAACTTTCTGTGAGACCACAATCTAACTATAATACATATAATCACTCATTGAAATTGTTTTTTATTTATTTGAATTCTGTTCCTCCAGCCTGGGATTTTTTTAAATTCCTGCCATTGATCTAGAAGCTGCTTGAAGCAGTGGGAGAGAGGGTTAAGATCTGTGGTATGGAAATACTGGGCAGAAGTTATGAATGAGGCAATCAAAAAAATGAATAGGTAAATCAATGAAGCATTCAATGTGCATCAACATTGACTTAGTCAAGCGGTCATCTTTGTGGTCTTGTATTATTGATTTTATATCAACGTATCAAGTTGAAATCTAAATTATCTTTGCTTCTGTACATTTTGAGGATTGACTGAAAATCTGTCCCTTGCATTAGAAATAAAATGCAATGCAAAATAAAGAGTTATCTGTTTTTTGTGTGTCCCAACACCCTATTGTGTGTACGTGTACCCAAACAGACACAGAAACACAGCCTTGTGCATTATGTGCATCAATGTGTTACCAACCTGCAATTACAAACGATTGGAAACACACACGCACACACACACACACACACACACACACACACACACACACACACACACACACACACACACACACACACACACACACACACACACACACACACACACACACACACACACACACACACACACACACACACACACACACACACACAGGAATTGAAGGCTCTTAGCAGCAGTTTGATGTTGGTAGTTAGGTCCATGATGTGCTACTCTGTGGGATGTTAATATGCAGGTGTGTTATTCTGACCCAGACAGACTGTGTACAGGAACATGGTAATAGGCATCTCATGTGACTACACAAAGTCATTACCAGCATGTTACTGTCCAACTAGGCACTGTTCTTCTCCCTGTGCACACACACACACACACACACACACACACACACACACACACACACACACACACACACACACACACACACACACACACACACACACACACACACACACACACACACACACACACACACACACACACACACACTCCGGAGAGATCCTTGGTTATCACACCCCTGCAGATTGTTCTGAACTACTTATGGAAAACAAACATCTCAAGATGTGGCCACTCTTGCCAACAGTGAACCCAGTGTTAAGAACAGTTGTTGTCGTTGTTGTCAATTGTGTGTTTTTACCATCACTAAATTCCCAGCATTGCTAAGGTGCTTTGGAAGAGGATTAACTGATGTTGGCTGGCACCGATGAGCAAGCCTTTCAGATTTCCAACCAGCAAGATAAAGACAAAGAAAGAGGGGAAGGAGGAAGAAAATGCAGAAAAGGACAACAGGGAAACGGTTATAACAGCTTGTGTAAACATGATGACTTGAGAGAGGTAAAAAGGTAGAAGAGATGACGGGGGGAAGAAAGGAGAGAGGGAAGGAAATAAGGAGAGGAATGCTTTTGGCATGTGAATCTAAACAATAATTGTCCTAAAGGAGGCGGTTTCCACTTTCACACCGATACTGGATAGAGGACTGTCTCTCTCCCCTTTTCTGCTCCTCTTCGCTCTACTCCTCCCTCTGTTTAGATCTCTCTCTCTCCCCCCCCATTCCCAGAAGGTGACAGTTCAGTTCCAAGCTCTTTTGTCTCTCTTCTGTCTGACTTCAAACAGCAGTACTGCTCTGGTCATACTGATGGTGCCTGAAGCGGACTGACGCTCTGCGTCTCAGGTTTACGTATCTCTGAGTGTCCTTGGTGACACTTTTCCTCTCCTCTCCTCTCTCTCTGTCTCGCTCTCTCGCTCTTATTTTCTTCTCTTTCTTACTTCTTCGCTCTCTCTCACTCTCTCTCCCTCAGTCTCTCTTCCTTCCTCCTCTCTGTTTTTAATTAGTGTGTGGAGTAGCATCGGCAGAGAGAAGCCGCGAGGAATCTGAACGTTTACTAATTACCAAGTCGTTCAGAAATACCTCAGGGACCTACTCTGATCCTGTCAATCCATTTGGAGTTTTATGTGAATAAAAACCAATTACATGTCAAGTGACTCATATGAATACAGAATATCGTAGATTTTGATAACTTATTAGCCTGGACTGGAGAGAGGCATAAACTCAGTATATCTTGAAGTGCTGTATATTTCCACGACCCTTGATCATGTGACTGTGGTGTGCTATTTCAATAGCAACTTTATTATCCCCAAAGGGCAATTCGTGAGACAAACCACAATAGCATGGCCTACTTCTCATGCCAGCCCCATTCCCATGCAGAGGCCCTCATGGCTGGGCCATGGCACTGGCAAAACCATAGTTGTGGGTTCTATACTTACCAACAAAACTATGATGATATTAATGTATCATGTTATCAAATCAAATCAAGTTGTTCATGCTTTTGTTGTTTCCAATTGTTGTAGTTGTTGTCATAGTTGCTGTTGTTGTCGCTGTCGTAGTAGTTGTTGATGTTGTTGATGTTGCTGATGTCACTGTAGTAGTAGTTGATGTCACTGTAGAAGTAGTTGATGTCACTGTAGAAGTAGTTGTTGATATTGTTGATGTCACTGTAGAAGTAGTTGTTGATGTTGTTGATGTCACTGTAGAAGTAGTTGATGTTGTTGTTGATGTTGTTGATGTCACTGTAGAAGTAGTTGTTGATGTTGTTGTTGTTGTTGATGTCACTGTAGAAGTAGTTGTTGATGTTGTTGATGTCACTGTAGAAGTAGTTGATGTTGTTGTTGATGTCACTGTAGAAGTAGTTGTTGATGTTGTTGATGTCACTGTAGCAGTAGTTGTTGATGTTGTTGATGTCACTGTAGAAGTAGTTGTTGATGTTGTTGATGTCACTGTATAAGTAGTTGTTGATGTTGTTGATGTCACTGTAGAAGTAGTTGTTGATGTTGTTGATGTCACTGTAGTAGTAGTAGTTGTTGTTGTTGTGGTTGTCAGGACTTTGCTTTGAGCAGCCCAGGCAGGATGTCCAGAGAGAGAGACAGAGAGACTTACACGTGTCTGTTTGAATCTCCTTATCGGGCGTCTCATTTCAGGAGCACTGTAACTAGATGCCTCATGGTCGTGGAACACAAAGTACTTGACCGAGGGCCAGAGCTGTGTCTCATCTCCTTCTTCCCCATCCTCTCCTCCCTCCATCCCTCCATCCCCCCACCTGACTGTTTCAGGTTACGCCTCAACCCCTCTCTCACTGTTGCCCTGAGAAGTGGGAGGCAGGTAAGGTACTCTCAGGTGTGTGTGTGTGAGTGTATATGTTCGCTTGTATCTGTGTATGTGTGTGTGTGTGTGTGTGTGTGTATGAGTGAGTATGTGTGTCAGACAGGTGAGCTACTCTCAGGTGCATGTGGGCCGGGCTGGCAGTGTTTTCTGATTGGGTGAGCTGAGGCGTGGAGGAGGCTGCCTTTCAACCACTGATCGCCAGAAGTACTCATCTGATAAGGCCCTGCTGCCTGCCTGCCCACCTCTAGCTCCACGGCTGCCAGGGTCACTCCACCCCACCCTGGGGGTCAAACGGTTAGTTACAGACCCCCTTAGACACAATGTTTTGAGCAGGGCAGGAGGAGGATGAGAGAGAGTGAGTTCTGTGTGCAGGGGTAGAGGAGGTGGAATGGTGCTGGCATCTCTAGTTTTCATCACTCACTCACTCGCAAGTCAGTCACACTCTAACTATAGCCCCCAGGCTCACCCAAGCTGTCTCTGCCTCCCTCCCTCCCAGTCTCTCTCTCTCAATTCAATTCATTGGGTTTTATTGGCATGGGAAACATATGTTTACATTGCCAAAACAAGTTAAATAGATAATAAGCAAAAGTAAAATAAACAATAAAAAATAAACCATAAACATTACACTCCAAAATGTTCAAAAGGAATAAAGACATTTTAAATGTCACATTATGTCTATATACAGTGTTGTAACGATATGCAAATAGTTAAAGTACAAAAGGGAAAATAAATAAACATGAATACGGGTTGTATTTACAATGGTGTTTGTTCTCTACTGGTTGCCCTTCTTGTGGCAACAGGTCACAAATCTTGTGATGGCACACTGTGGTATTTCACCCAATAGATATGGGAGTTTATCAAAATTGGATTTGTTCTCAAATTATTTGTGGGTCTGTGTAATCTGAGGGAAATATGTGTCTCTAATGTAGCAGGAGGTTAGGAAGTGCAGCTCAGTTTCCACCTCATTTTGTGGGCAGTGTGCAGATAGCCTGTCTTCTCTTGAGAGCCAGGTCTGCCTACGGCGACACCTCTCAACAGCAAGGCTTTGCTCATTGAGTCTGTACATAGTCAAAGCTATCCTTCATCTTGGTTACTCACAGTGGTCAGCTATTCTGTTAAGGGCCAAATAGGATTCTAGTTTGCTTAGTTTTTTTGTTAATTCTTCCAATGTGTCAAGTAATGATATTTTTGTTTTCTCATGATTTGGTTGGGTCTAAATGTGTTGCTGCCTTGGGGCTCTGTGGGGTCTGTTTTGTGGGGTCTAATTTGGATAATTAGCGGGTATCGGCCTAATTATGCTCTGTATGCATTATTTGGTGTTTAAAGTTGTACACAGAGGATATCTTTACAGAATTCTGCATGAAGAGTCTCAATTTGGTGTTTGTCCTATTTTGTGAATTCTTGTTTGGTAAGTGGTTCAGTACTCAGAACCATAAAGGGCAATGGGTTCTATAACTGATTCAAGTATTTTTTGCCAGATCCTAATTTGGTATGTTGATTTTTATGTTTGTTTTGATTGCGTAGAAGGCCCTTCTTGTCTTGCCTTGTCTCTCAGATCGTTCACAGCTTTGTGAAAGTTACCTGTGGCGCTGATCTCTCTCTCTCTCTCTTTCGCTCTCTCTTCCTCTCTCTCGCGCGCTTTCTCTCTCTCTTTCTCGCTCTCACTCTCTTTCTCTCTCTCTCTCCTTCTCCCTCTCTCTCTCTTTCTCTCTCTCCTTCTCCCTCTTTTTCTCTAGCTCTTTCTTTATTTCTCCCTCTCTTACTCTCTCTTTCTCTCTCCCTCTTTTTCTATCTCTCTTTCTCTCTCTCTGCCTCTCTGTCTTTATTTCTTTCTTCTTTCAACCTCTCTCTGTCTTCTTTTCCCCCCAGATTGACTTCAATCCTCACAACCCTGTCCTTGCACCCCCAATGGGGGGTTCAACACATTATTCTGTCCCGCCTGGAATTGTTGGCCTGGCCAATCCCGGTTCCCCCCAGGGTGTGCTCTAAGTACAGGACCCTGGACCCAGTAACATTTCCACTGAGCTGACCTTTGCTGCGGCCATTGACTGAGGACTGACACGCTTGAAGAAAGTGCTGCTCACTGTGCCACACACTTAGAGAGGAGCAAACACACTGATGCACACTTTGAAGGAACAGACTCTCTCAAACACACACACATACGCATGCAGGCACTCAAGCACACCCACGCACACGCACACACACACACACACACGCACACACACACACACGCACACACGCACACACGCACACACGCACACACGCACACACGCACACACACACACACACACACACACACACACACACACACACACACACACACACACACACACACACACACACACACACACACACACTCACACTCACACACACACACACACACACACACACACACACACACACACACACACACACACACACACACACACACACACACACACACACACACACACACACACACAAATCAGAGAGAGAAGCAAAGGCCACATCATCAAGGCCATAAAACAACATTAAACTCCATTGAATAGGTAAGCATTGGTCAGGTACAGTCCACTGTGATAATAACATGGTAAGAGCCCACCCTAAGCCAGGTCAATCAACCTCTCTACCTCCACACTCTGTGTGACACCTGTTCCAAATAAAGATAATTGGTCAATTTAGCATAATTGAGTTCTGCTACGCTCTTTGAAATCAAGACATTGTGGTCAGCCATTGGGTGTAAATTTGTTGATGGGCTTCTTACTTTGTTTTGTCCCAAGGTGAACACTGATTTTCTCTATAACCTGACCCCAGGTCATCTCATTTAGCAGCATGTTGAACTCCTTTTGAACTCATGTTGGTTCGTGGCATGATGAAATGTACTTGTTTCACCCCTGCTTTGTTTTCGTCTTTATTCTGTTAGCCCTGCTTCTGACTTGCATCATACTTGGTTAGTTTCTGTCTGCAGGCTATTTGTTTGGCTCCCAAAGAAAACAATGTTACTTATTCTGAGCACAGAGCAACTTGCTCCCAGGGCCAACTCTCAGTCATCAGATAGACTAACAAAACTCATATAGACAAACAAACACACTACTTCCTGAGACTCATTTACAGAAATACTGACTCAGCTCTGATAACTCCTAAATCCCAGTGTGCGTGCAAGAGAGAGAGAGAGAGTGAGAATCTACTGCACTGCATCGCCAATGAACTGTAGAATCAGAAATCATTTGAGAGAGACAGAGAGTTAAAAGTAGCACAGTTCATAGTTCCCAGTGTACAATGTAAACAAACACGGGTAGAGGACAGTAAGTAGGCAACAGTAACCGACCCAAGGTCCAAATAAAACACCAACCCGTGGTGTCACTGCAGCAACAGAATTACGCCATGGGTTAACGTTTTAATTATGCCATGTGATTCCGTATCTTAACTGTCAGTCAAACTCCACAAATGTGAAACTAAAATGTCATTCATTAGGGTTAAGGTTAGGGATCGGGTAAAAAAAAACAATAACAACAAAAATCGAGTGCATGGCACTGGGATTGAACACAGACCCTTGGAGACAGTGTCTTCGGCTTAACTCCCATCCACAACCTCTAGCAAGCAGCAAGACTACTAGATGGTAATAGGTGTTGACATTGCCTCTAGTGGACGGTATGGCCTACACATTTGGCCAGGTCCAAAACTTAGTCTGGTACCTGCAGAATTGGCACCTCCTGGCGCATTCCATAAGAAAATGTGCTGTAACAGAGGCTTGTTGTGGTTTTACCACCGGCTCTTATCACCTTCTCCCTGTCTATCTGTTATCCCTCCGACCATCACGCCAGTGTTCCAAAAGGGGCGTGGCTGTGCATGGCCGATGATGTGAGTGCTCCTGAGAGTGGCGGGAGGACCTAACACTGAACTAACCATCAACCCTGCCCTCCTGATTCCTCCATCCTCCTCTGCCACCCTCCCTCTTTTTTCTCAGAACTATTATCTCTGAACAGGAAGCCAAACCGCCAGCGGCTCAGGTGTTACCTGTTTTGGTTCTGATCTGTTACCCTGGTCACCTGTTACCTCTCTCTGACTACACACACACACACACACACACACACACACACACACACACACACACACACACACACACACACACACACACACACACACACACACACACACACACACACACACACACACACACACACACACACACACACACACATACACAACATACACAAACACACACACAGCTCTGTTCACTGACCCTGGCAGTCTGATGGATAGGTCTGAGGAAGTCATATCACACATGACTAGGAGAAGGGAGCTGAAACTGTAGACTGTGCTAATTAGCTGACTGGATAAAGAGAGATAGAGATAGAGGGAGAAAGAGAGAGGGAGAGATAAGAGATGGAAGGAGAAAGAGAGAGGGTTAAGTCACGGAAGGAGAAGGAGAGAGGGAGAAAACATGGAAGGAGAAGGAGAGAGGGATAAGACATGGAAGGAGAAGGAGAGAGGGATAAGACATGGAAGGAAAAGGAGAAGGAGAGATGGATAAGACATGGAAGGAGAAGGAGAGAGGGATAAGAGATGGAAGGAGAAGGAGAGAGGGATAAGACATGGAAGGAGAAGAAGAGAGGGATAAGAGATGGCAGGAGAAGGAGAGAGGGATAAGACATGAGGGAGAAGGAGAGAGGGATAAGACATGGAAGGAGAAGGAGAGAGGGATAAGACATGGAAGGAGAAGGAGAGAGGGATAAGTCACGGAAGGAGAAGGAGAGAGGAATAAGACATGGAAGGAGAAGGAGAGAGGGATAAGACATGGAAGGAGAAGGAGAGAGGGATAAGACATGGAAGGAGAAGGAGAAGGAGAGATGGATAAGACATGGAAGGAGAAGGAGAGAGGGATAAGACATGGAGGGAGAAGGAGGGATAAGACATGGAAGGAGAAGGAGAGAGGGATAAGACATGGAAGGAGAAGGAGAGAGGGATAAGTCACAGAAGGAGAAGGAGAGAGGGATAAAACATGGAAGGAGAAGGATAGAGAGATCAAGACATGGAAGGAGAAAGAGAGAGGGATAAGACATGGAAGGAGAAGGAGAAGGAGAAGGAGAGATGGATAAGACATGGAAGGAGAAGGAGAGAGGGATACGAGATGGAAGGAGAAGGAGAGAGGGATAAGGCATGGAAGGAGAAGAAGAGAGGGATAAGAGATGGCAGGAGAAGGAGAGAGGGATAAGACATGAGGGAGAAGGAGAGAGGTTTAAGACATGGAAGGAGAAGGAGAGAGGGATAAGACATGGAAGGAGAAGAAGAGAGGGATAAGAGATGGCAGGAGAAGGAGAGAGGGATAAGACATGAGGGAGAAGTAGAGAGGGATAGGACATGGAAGGAGAAGGAGAGAGGGATAAGACATGGAGGGAAAAGGAGAGAGGGATAAGACATGGAAGGAGGAGGAGAGAGGGATAAGACATGGAGGGAGAAGGAGAGAGGGATAAGACATGGAAGGAAAAGGAGAGAGGGATAAGACATGGAAGGAGAAGGAGAGAGGGATAAGTCACGGGAGGAGAAGGAGAGAGGAATAAGACATGGAAGGAGAAGGAGAGAGGGATAAGACATGGAAGGAGAAGTAGAGAGGGATAAGACATGGAAGGAGAAGGAGAAGGAGAGATGGATAAGACATGGAAGGAGAAGGAGAGAGGGATAAGACATGGAGGGAGAAGGAGATGGATAAGACATGGAAGGAGAAGGAGAGAGGGATAAGACATGGAAGGAGAAGGAGAGAGGGATAAGTCACAGAAGGAGAAGGAGAGAAGGATAAAACATGGAAGGAGAAGGAGAGAGGGATAAGACATGGAAGGAGAAAGAGAGAAGGATAAGATGGAAGGAGAAGGAGAGAGGGATAAGACATGGAGGGAGAAGGAGATGGATAAGACATGGAAGGAGAAGGAGAGAGGGATAAGAGATGGAAGGAGAAGGAGAGAGGGATAAGACATGGAAGGAGAAGAAGAGAGGGATAAGAGATGGCAGGAGAAGGAGAGAGGGATAAGACATGCGGGAGAAGGAGAGAGGTTTAAGACATGGAAGGAGAAGGAGAGAGGGATAAGACATGGAAGGAGAAGAAGAGAGGGATAAGAGATGGCAGGAGAAGGAGAGAGGGATAAGACATGAGGGAGAAGTAGAGAGGGATAAGACATGGAAGGAGAAGGAGAGAGGGATAAGACATGGAAGGAGAAGGAGAGAGGGATAAGACATGGAGGGAAAAGGAGAGAGGGATAAGACATGGAAGGAGGAGGAGAGAGGGATAAGACATGGAAGGAGAAGGAGAGAGGGATAAGACATGGAAGGAGGAGGAGAGAGGGATAAGACATGGAAGGAGAAGGAGAGAGGGATAAGACATGGAAGATTGCAAATCAAAAGTAGGGAGGCTTTATTGACAGTGTTGGTTATTTATTCACATGAAGGGTGATGGGAAGTTCAAGAATAACACACTCTTTTGCCAAGAGCTAAAACCACACACACACACACACACACACACACACACACACGCACGCACACACACACACACACACACACACACACACACACACACACACACACACACACACACACACACACACACACACACACACACACACACACACACACACACACACACACACACACACACACACACACACACACACACACACACACACACACACACACACACACACACACCTGTCCATGTATTCTAGTGTTTAAGGCCAAACCCTGTCAGATGGAGGTAAGTCAATCCGGGGGGGGGGGGGGGGGGGGGGGGGGCTGTAAGTCTAGCCTGTGGTGGGACAGGTGAGAGAGTGGGGATTGTTTTCAGGCTCCTGGGGACTTCATGATTGGCATGGCACCACACTGCCCACCCAACTTCAACAGTCTCAGGTAACCACACTCTCATGGGCCCCATAATCACCCTGCTCTGTCTCTCTGTCTGCATCCACAGGGACCATCTGGAGGAGAGAGAGAAATAGACACAACTCTCTTATGTCCACCCGATCATACATTTTCTTCCACACCCAAAAACAAACACAGGCAGACACATTATACACACCTATCCTGATGACATCAATCCTTTGAGAGGGCAAGGTATCACACTAACACACAAACACACAAATATCTGAGGATCCCCGCTCTTTGTTGCCATAGTGACATTGTGATTGACACCCTAATCTCCGTGATTATCAGCTCACTGTGGTAACAGAGATACCTCTAATCCCATAATAATCTTTCAGTCAACACAGGAGTATCCAGACCTTTGACTCTATAGGACTATAGGTACTAATGAGCACTCTGAAAAATCTCTTTGGGTCCATTGAAGACAACCAGAATTGTGATAATCAGCATGATTTCATCAAAATTACCAATGATACTTGTGACCTGTCCATGTATTTTCAGCTGGAGGTTTGAATTTTATAAGAGCTTTGTTATTGTGTTAATTGATTGGTACTGTAGAGAAGCATTGGTCAACAGTCTCCCCCATTGATTACGATCAATATCAGTCTGAAAGGGAATTCCCCTCCACTGTAATATGCTAATTAATTGAGTGATTGCTTTATTGATTGTTTGATTCATTGGATGGGCATGGGAGTGATGCTCATGTCTTGTTTTTACTCTTGTCCACTCTTGTCACCCCAGAGGAAATTAGACTGGTTTTATTGTTGTGTACTCATCCATCCATCCGTTCATCCGTTCATCCGTCCGTCTGTCCATTCATCCCCTTTCACCTCTCCTCAACCAGGGCAACTCCAGGCTTAGGTTTCTAGTTAAAAGCTGTTCTTTTTCTACGAGGAACTCGGGGTCTTTTGTTGGTGAAGTGACAACTGTCTCCCTCCAAATAACTGCAGTGAGATGTGCCCAGCAGGGGGCCCAGCCCAGGAAGACAATGGATGTCACGACTTCGCCGAATAAGACATTGGTTCTTGCACTCTGAATTTAACCCATTTTTGAGTGGCACAATTTGCCATGATAAAGTGTAATAGGTTATGTATGATTTCTTTGTTGAGGAGAAGGCTCCTAAAATATTTCACCACTGAGAGTTGGCATCCAATGCAAAAATGAAATAGTGGTCAACATGGTGTGGAATATACTGTATAGCACCCACACTCAAAAGGCGAACCGCAGTCCGGATCTGGACCCAGAACGGAGTCAATGCGGGCCGCAGGTTCCAACTAAACATTTATTAATTTTTATTTAGGAACTGTCAGCCTCGAACCCTGGTATCATATGAAAACACATAAGACATGGCAAAATGTCTAGAATTGCAAGAAATTAGCTTAGTCATTTAGCAGACACTCTTATACAGAGTGACTAGTAGGAGCAATTAGCGTTTAATGCCTTGTTCAAGTGCACATCGGAAGTTTTTTCACCCAAAACCTTTCAATTACTGGCACAACGCTCTTAACCACCAGGCTACCTGCATGTATCCCAGGAATGTCATTCTACAGAGCAGCTCTTTTTGTCTATGTGTGTGTTTGAGTGCGTGCCTGAATCAGAAATCTCTGTATCTTTGTCTCTGGTAGAGAAAGGGAAGCTACAATTCACTCTTATTAAGGGACCTATGCAGCCTTGGGCAGACAGAGAGGCCTGTCGCTCTCCTTTGGTTTTCAGGGGGAAATAATCAAGCCCAGAGTTTTAGCCTTCACCTTTGTGTAGAAACCAGAGAGCCAGAGAACTTGTCTTCTGTATATGAAGAGTTTCGTTCCAAAACGCTATATCCGCCAATTTTTCACATTTGTGTTTTTTCATCAGAAATGATTGCAAAATTGTTTCGCTGGAATGGAGTGTTCATGTAGAGTATATTTGACTGTACTATGTGGTTGTCACACCTAGCTATCTTAAGAGGAATTTGTAACTGTAAATCACTGTGGATAAGACAATCTGCTAAATGACTAAAATGTAAATTTTTCCATACAGATCTCATATTACTGTATTGATTCGTAATGTTGTATATATATATATATATATATATATACAGTACCAGTCAAAAGTTGGGACGCACCTCAAAGCATGCGTGGACCAACAGTCAGGTGTCTTCACTGACATTTTCAACCTCTCCCTGACCCAGTCTGTAATACCTACATGTTTCAACCTCTCCCTGACCCAGTCTGTAATACCTACATGTTTCAACCTCTCCCTGACCCAGTCTGTAATACCTACATGTTTCAACCTCTCCCTGACCCAGTCTGTAATACCTACATGTTTCAACCTCTCCCTGACCCAGTCTGTAATACCTACATGTTTCAAGCAGACCACCATAGTGCCTGTGCCCAAGGAAGCGAAAGTAACCTGCCTAAATGTTTACCGCCCTGTGGCACTGACGTCGGTAGCCATGAAATGCTTTGAAAGGCTGGTCATGGCTCACATCAACAGCATCCTCCCAGACCCCTGGACCCACTCCAGTTCACATACCGCCCCAAAAGATCCACAGATGACGCAATCTCAATCGCACTCCACACTGCTCTTTCTCACCTGGACAAAAGGAACACCTATGTGAGAATGCTGTTCATCGACTACAGCTCAGCGTTCAACACCATAGTGCTCATGACGCTCATCACTAAGCTAAGGACTCTGGGACTTAACACCTCCCTCTGCAACTGGATCCTGGACTTCCTGACGGGCCGACCCCAGGTGGTAAGAGTAGGCAACAACACGTCTGCCACGCTGATCCTTAACACTGGGGCCCCTCAGGGGTGTGTACTTAGTCCCCTCCTGCATTCCCTGTTCACCCACGACTGCGTGGCCAAACACGACTCCAACACCATCATTAAGTTTGCTGACGACACAACAGTGGTAGGCCTGATCACCGACAACGATGAGACAGCCTATAGGGAGGTCAGAGACCTGGACGTGTGGTGCCAGGGCAACAACCTCTCCCTCCACGTGATCAAGACAAAGGAGCTGATCGTGGACTATAGCAAAAGGAGGGCCGAACAGGCCCCCATTAACATCAACGGGGCTATAGTGGAGCGGGTCGAGAGTTTCAAGTTCCTTGGTGTCCACATCACCAATGAACTATCATGGCCTTAACATACCTAGACAGTCATGAAGAGGCCACGCCAAAACCTTTTCCCCCTCTGGAGACTGAAAAATTTGGCATGGGCCCCCAGATCCTCAAAAGGTTCTACAGCTGCACCATCGAGAGCATCCTGACCGGTTGCATCACCGCCTGGTATGGTAACTGCTCGGCATCTGACCGTAAGGTGCTACAGAGGGTAGTGCAAACGGCCCAGTACATCACAGGGGCCAAGCTTCCTGCATCCAGGACCTATATGACAGTACCGTAGCGTCAAGTCTAGGACCAAAAGGCTCCTCAACAGCTTCTACCCCCAAGCCATTAGACTGCTGAACAATCTATAAAAATCGCCACCGTTCAATTTACATTGACCCCCCCCCCTCCCCTTGTACACTGTTGCTACTCGCTGTTTGTTTGTTACCTATGCATAGTCACTTCTCCCCCACCTACATGTACAGATTACCTCAACTAGCCTGTACTCCTGCACACTGACTCGGTACGGGTGCCCCCTGTATATAGCCTTGTTATTGTTATTCTTATTGTGTTACTTTTTATCCTTACTTTTTATTTTAGCCTACTTGGTAAATATTGTCTTCTTCTTGAACTGCACTGTTGGTTAAGGGCTTGTAAGTAAGCATTTCTACACTTGTTGTATTCGGCACATCTGGCAAATAAAGTTTGATTTGATTTGACCTACTCATTCAAGGGTTTTCTTTATTTTTACTATTTTCTACATTGAAGAATAATAGTGAAGACATCAAAACAATGAAATAACACATATGGAATCATGTAGTAACCAAAAAAGTGTTTTACAAATCAAAATATATTTTACATTTTAATTTCTTCAAAGTAGCCACCCTTTGCCTTGATGACTGCTTTGCATACTCTTGTAATTCTCTCAACCAGCTTCACCTGGAATGCTTTTCCAACAGCCTTGAAGGAGTTCCCACATTGGCTGATCACTTCGCTGCTTTTTCTTCACTCTGCGGTCCAACTCATCCCAAACCATCTCAATTGGGTTGAGTTCAGGTGATTGTGGAGGTCAGGTCATCTGATGCAGCACTCCATCACTTTCCTTCTTGGTCAAATAGCCCTTTCACAGCCTGGAGGTGTGATGGGTCATTGTCCTAATGAAAACAAATGAAAGTACCACTAAGCGCAAACCAGATGGTATGACGTATCGCTGCAGAATGCCGTGGTAGCCATCAAAGCACTCCCACACCATCACACATCCTCCTCCATGCTTCACGGTGGGAACCACACATGCAGAGATCATCCGTTCACCTTCTCTGCTTCTCACAAATACACGGCGGGTTGGATCCAAAAACGTCAGATTTGGACTCAAGGGACGTTCAAAATTCTTGACATTTCCTGATTGACTGACCTTCATGTCTTAAAGTAATGGTAGATTGCCGTTTCTCTTTGCTTATTTGAGCTGTTCTTACAATAATATAGACTTTTACCAAATAGAGCTATTTTCTGTATACCACCCCCACCTTTTCACAACACAACTGATTGGCTTAAACGCATTAAGAAAGAAAGAAATTCCACAAATTAACTTTTAACAAGGCACACCTGTTAATTGAAATGCAGGTTCCAGGTGACTACCTCATGGAGCTGGTTGAGAGAATGCCAAGAGTGTGCAAAGCTGTCATCAAAGCAAAGGGTGGCTACTTAAAAAATATAAAATATATAAATATTCAATATTTTATACAATATACAAATATTTTGATATGTTTAAGACTTTTATATATATATATATACAGTACCAGTCAAAAGTTTGGACACACCTACTCATTCAAGCGTATTTCTTTAATTTGACTATTTTCTACATTGTAGAATAATAGTGAAGACATCAAAACTATGAAATAACACAAGTGTTACTTTTTGAAACAGGTGTGCCAAGCTTGTAGCTTCATAATCAAGACTCGAGGCTGTAATCGCTGCCAAAGGTGCTTCAACAAAGTACTGAATAAAGGGTCTTTTTATTTCATACATTTGCAAACATTTAAAAAAAACTGTTTTTGCTTTGTCATTATGGGGTATTTTGTGTAGATTGATGAGGAAAAAAACACAGTTTAATTAATTTTAGAATAAGGCTGTAACGTAACAAAATGTGGAAAAAGTTAAGGGGTCTGAATACTTTTCGAATGCACTGTATGTGAGTGTGTGCAGTATTTTTCTGTTATGATGCCTGTTCAATTGACATGGCGTGATGTTAACACCGGTATAATTCTCCTTGGACAGGTTATATCAGGTTCCAGTCTTCTCCACTTACAATATGTTGCCCAGAGGACGGCACAGTGCATGGTTTCATATTCAACTCTATCAATCACAGGTAGTTATGTGATCACAAGCACGCACACAGACACACGCATGCACACACACATAGACACACACACACGCACGCGCACACACACTGGTCAGCCATGAAAACAGAAGGTGCATGTCAACCCTCTGAGGTAGCTTTCTATAATCCTCATCTCACCCCTCCTTTATCCACACTTCTGTTCAACTTGTTCACACTTCCTGTCACAAACTTTCTTACACGGAACTTGTTCTGAGCACTTGAAAAGCTAAAGTTCTGCCCTGTTATTCTGAAGTACCTGAGTGCAAGGATAAGGTGAGTGAACGTGAATTAAAAAAATATAATTACAATCCTCTGTACCCTCCTGCCATTGTGTCAAATCTTAAGAGGTTTTAATTGTTCTGTCTCCACCACAAAGACAGTGTGGCTACAACAAGTCTGAGAGGGAAAGGCGCTGTACTCCCTCTTGTTGTTGAATAAATTGAGCAGAAGATGAAATGAATAGACAGACAGAGCAATATCAAGAGCATGGATGTCTGGTTCTCATATATTAGTATATCTACTTAACGTTCAGATATTGAAGGTGGATATGAAGAGTTTTATTCAAAAATGCAATATATACCTTTTCAGAAGTTTTGGAATATTCGCTGTTTTTGTTTAAAGAATTTATAACAGAGATTGATGTGTTTTTCCACCATCTTATCATGTCATAGGGTTGTTCAATGACACATGTATTTGTTTAAAATCTCTTAATTGATGGATTCATTTCAGAAACACAAATAATTATGTTTTGTTGCATATATATATATATATAACAGTGCATTCAGAATGTATTCAGACCCCTTGACTTTTTCCACATTTTGTTACGTTACAGCCTTATCCTAAAATTGATTAAATTGTTTATTTCCCTTATCAATTTACACACAATTTATTAAATATAAAACTGAAATATCACATTTACTTAAAACTTCTTATGGCTGAAGGGGCAGTATTGAGTAGCTTGGATGAAAGGTGCCCATTTCAAATGGCCTGCTCCTCAGTCATAGTTCCTAATATTTGCATATTATTATTAGTATTGGATAGAAAACACTCTAAAGTTTCTAAAACTGTTTGAATTATGTCTGTGAGATTAACAGAACTCATATTGGCAGGCAAAATTCTGAGTTGAAATCAAAACAGGAAGTCAGAAATCTGAGCTTGTCTGTATTCACCAGAGTCCCTTAAAACCTGTTGAGGACAGAGGGCGCTGTTTTCACTTTGGGGGAAAATCGTGCCCAATTTAAACGGCCTCGTACTCAATCCTTGCTCGTACAATATGCATATTATTATTACTATTGGATAGAAAACACTCTCTAGTTTCTAAGACCGTTTGAATTATATCTGTGAGTAAAACAGAACTCCTTTTGCAGCAAACTTCCTGACAGGAAGTGGAAAATCTGAAATTGATGCACTGTTCTAGGGGCTGCCTATTAAAGTCCTTGATATTTATTAGTTTAGATGCACTTCATACGTCTTCCACTAGATGTCGACAAGCAGTGAGAGAAGAAACTGAGTGTGTAACTTGATCTGGGCTCTAATCATAGCTCTTGGCATGACGTGTCACCAGTTTCCTGTTTTCTGGAGAGCGCGAGGAGGGACCTGGATTTGCCTTCTGATAAGCTGACGTTATGGACGACTAATATCTCCGGCTTTGATTTTATTTGATACATGTGACAATATCATCGTAAAGTATGTTTTTTCAATATAGTTTAATCAGATTATTGAAATTTTTTCGGGAGTTTTGCCGTGTTCCGTTCTCTTCCGTTTGTTGACGATGGAGAGATTCGTGCCACTTGGCAAGTGTGCTTGCCAAATCGAGAGGGAAAAAGGCCGTTCTAAAACCAAACAACGATTGTTCCCGACAAAGGACCCCTTGTACAACATTCTGATGGAAGATCAGCAAAAGTAGGACCCATTCTATGATGTTATTTCATATATCTGTCGTACATGTGAACTAGTCGTTTGCGCCCAGCTTTTGGGTACTCTCTCGCTATACCTAAGCTGGATGTCGTAATGAAGTTATTTTTAGAATTCTAACACGGCGATTGCATTAAGAACTAGTGTATCTATCATTTCCTATACAACATGTATTTTTTAGTTATGTTTATGAATAATTATTTGGTCAGAATATGTGTGTCAGAAAAAGTGTCAGAAAAATATCCGGATGTTGTGGGAAAAAGATGCTACGTTAGCACAACGTTAGCACAATGTATAACCACTGATTTCAGCTCTAAATATGCACATTTTCGAACAAAACATAAGTGTGTGTATAACCTGATGTTATAGGACTGTCATCTGATGAAGCTTATCAAGGTTAGTCAAAAATTATATATCTTGCTGGTTTATTCGCTATCGCTAACGTGCCTATTGCTATCGCTAACGTGCCTTGATGAATGAATGCGGTAGTGTGGTAGGCTATTGTAGTAAGCTAATATAATGCTATATTGTGTTTTCACTGTAAAACACTTAAAAAATCGGAAATATTGGCTGGATTCACAAGATGTTTGTCTTTAATTTGCTGTACACCATCGATTTTTCAGAAATATTTTATGATGAGTATTTAGGTATTTGACATTGGTGTCTGTAATTATTCTGTCTGCTTTCGGTGCAATTTCTGATTGTAGCTGCAATGTAAACTATGATTTATACCTGAAATATGCACATTTTTCGAACAAAACATAGATTTATTGAATAACATGTTATAAGACTGTAATCTGATGAAGTTGTTTGTTGGTTAGTTTGGTTGGTTCCTGGTTAGTTAGGTTGGCTTTGTGCATGCTACCTGTGCTGTGAAAAATGTCTGTCCTTTTTTGTATTTGGTGGTGAGCTAACATAAATATATGTGGTGTTTTCATTGTAAAACATTTTAAAAATCAGACATGTTGACTGGATTCACAAGATGTGTATCTTTCATTTGCTGTATTGGATTTGTTAATGTGTGAAAGTTAAATATTTCTATATATCTTTTGAATTTCGCGCTCTGCCTTTTCAGTGGAATGTGGGAGGAGTTCCGCTGGCGGAACGCCAGAGCCAGACAGGTTAAGAAATCCAATTGAGTTATGAATGATGTTGCACTGCCTAGGGGTTCCACTAGATGTCAACCATCAATAGAAATTCCAGTGAGACTTCTATGATGTTGTGGGAGAGAATGAGAGCAGAATCAGTCAGGTGTCCATCAAGCAGCCATTTCCTGAACATGCGTTTTCTTCATGCTTCATTGCTCACGCAGACAAGAAAGAATACTCCGGTTGGAACTTTATTGAAGCTATATGTTAAAAACATTCTAATGATTGATTCAGTACTTAGTTTGAAATGTTTCTTCTACCGGTAATATCACATTTTGAAGTTTTTGTCCGATATAACGCTGACCAGAATTAGCGTTTGGATATGTAAACCAGACGCGCTAACAAAAGAAGGTATTTGGACATAAATAACGGATTTTTTCGAACAAAACAAACTTTTATTGTGGACCTGGGATTCCTGGTGTGCTTTCTGATCTACATCATCAAAGATAATGGAATATTTATCATGTATTTTATTGTTTATAGTGACGCCATCTTTGCAGCTGTGGTATGCTACTATTGAGCACCGTCTCAGATTATACCGTGCAATTATTTTTCCGTAAAGTTTTTTTGAAATCTGACATAGCGGTTGCATTAAGGAGAGGTATATCTATAATTCAATGTGTATAACTTGTATTATCATCTATATTTATGATGAGTATTCATGTTGAAACGATGGGCTATGCAAAGTCACTTGATGTTTTTGCATTTAGTGAATCTTGTAGCCTCAATGTAAACTCAGATTTTTTTATATAAATATGAATTTAATCAAACAAAACATGCATGTATTGTGTAACATGAAGTCCTATGAGTGTCATCTGATGAAAATAATCGAAGGTTAGTGATTCATTTTATCTCTATTCTGGTTTTTGTGAAGCTATCTTTAGCTGGGAAAATAGGCTGTGATTATTTCTTGTTTTGTGGTGACCTAACATAATCATTTGTAGTGCTTTCGCTGAAAAGCCTATTTGAAATCGGATATTTTGGTGGGATTAACAACAAGATTACCTTTAAAATGATATAAGACACATGAATGTCTAAGGAATTTTAATAATGAGATTTCTGGTTTTTGAATTTGGCGCCCTGCACATGGACTGGCTGTTGTCATATCGGTCCCGTTACCAGGACTGCAGCCATAAGAAGTTTTTTAAGTATCCAGAACCTTTACTCAGTACTTTGTTGAAGCACCTTTGTCAGCAATTACAGCGTCAAGTCTTCTTGGGTATGACACTACAAGCTTGGCACACCTGTATTTGGGGACTTTTTTCACATTCTTCTCTGCAGATCCTCTCAAACTCTGTCAGGTTGGATGGGGAGCGTTGTTGCACAGCTATTTTCAGGTCTCTCCAGAGATGTTTGATCAGGGTCAAGACCGGGCTCTGGGAGGGCCACTCATTGACATTCAGAGACGTGTCCCGAAGCCACTCCTGCGTTGTCTTGGCTGTGTGCTGTCATGACGTTGCCTGTTTGGGTACATCAAGGCCCATCCCCCTTTCCCTGCCACTCCCTGCCTCCCCCTTTCCTCCTTCAACCCATGCTGTGGTCACAGAGAGACGTCGTAAATTCCTGAGAATCTCCTCATGGCCAAGCAGCATTAGAGAGAGGGTAAACTTTCAGGACAAAGAGATTTCTTCCACCTCGCAGAACTTGAGGTACGAACAGATGTCTTGTTCCGGAAAAAGTATAAAAGATCGGTGAAGATTCCAGCTATTAACTGGTCCGTTTGTCACAACTTGGGAAACTCATGGGAAACTGTGTGGCTACATTACCATACCACTGTTTATATAATAGCCTCAGATATGAGGTTTACATCTAATTGTTGTATAAAATGAATGAGTGAGTATGATACTGTTTGTATAATTGTGTAATATGATGTTGGACTGTTTAATTAAGAAAAATACAATTCCTTTTGATTTGAACTAAATCCGAGGACCCGCCCCTGAGCCCAGTTGGGTCAGACATCCTGGGACAGCCCCTTTCTGCAATCCTAATAAAAACCCAACTCTGAGAAATTATCACCAGACCATGTTTTTTCTCCATTAGGAGGGGACAAAGGTTGTGGACAATTGCTGAATCTTTAACCATACCACATGGTTAAACTCTTAGACGAATAAGAACAAGTCTTTGATATGGACTACTAGTCTGCAGCTAGGAATTCGGTATCATTGAACGCGAAGAACGACAACCGCCGAAACATCCATTCTATAACGAATGTCACTCTGAACTATCTCCTCTAACCAAGACAGAGGAAGACGGACGAAACTCTCCAACAGAAACTAACTTTTCTCCAGCGATCAAGACGACACACTGAGCGTAAATATATATATATTGATTGCAATTGTTCCCGAATGAGTGAGCGTTCATGTGTAAAGGATTAGCATGTCAATTGTTATAATTATGAACTCTGTAGTGACTTCTTAGTCGACCTCCCCATTTCCCCTTTGTCTAACAAGCCGCCATGCCGGTCCAGCCCACTTGGGCATATTTCTCCTATCATTTCATGTAACCATTTTAAGTTTGTTTGTTTGTTTATGCATTTCTGTGAATTACTTAGTTAGTAATAAATAAATGGTTTAAGACAATTGATGTATGGATGACTCATAGTGAAGACTGGGTTCGTGCAGATAACCAACAATTTACGATGTTTGGAATGAGACTAACGTGAGGTAAAAGAAATAAATCATTAATCAGAAGACTATTGATCAGATATGAAAATATCTGAAAGGTTATATTGGGAAATTATAACTTTGTAATCTGAATACATTCCCTGGTGCCCCAAATTCATAGTTAATTAGTTACGTTATTAATCATGATCATCATTGATCGCGTAATCCCTAATTACAGGAATCTTTGATATAAACTATAAGTCTTCAATTTAATGATAGCAAAGACACGACAGTGCTTAGGGTCATTGTCCTGTTAGAAGGTGAACATTCGCCCCAGTATGAGGTCCTGAGCGCTCTGGAGCAGGTTTTCATCAAGGATCTCTCTGTACTTTGCTCCATTCATCTTTCCCTCGATCCTGACTAGTCTCCCAGTCCCTGTCACTAAAAAACATCCCGCAGCATGGTGCTGCCACCCCCATGCTTCACCGTAGGGATGATGCCAGGTTTCCTCCAGATGTGACGCTTGGCATTCAAGCCAAAGTGTTCAATCTTGGTTTCACCAGACCAGAGAAATCTTGTTTCTCATGGTCTGAGAGTCTTTTAGGTGACTTTTGGCAAACTCCAAGCGGGCTGTCATGTGCCTTTTACTGAGGAGTGGGTTCCATCTGCCACTCTACCATAAAGGCCTGATTGGTGGAGTGCTGCAGAGATGGTTGTCCTTATAGAAGGTTCTCCCATCTCCATAGAGGAACTCTGGGGATCTGTCAGAGGACCATTGGGATCTGGTCACCTCCCTGACCAAGGCCCTTGCCCCCTGATTGCTCAGTTTAGCCGGCCAGCTCTAGGAAGAGTCTTGGTGATTCCAAACTTCTTCCATTTATGAATGATGGAGGCCACTGTGTTCTTGGGGACCTTCAATGATGCAGACATGTTTTGCCACCCTTCCCCAGATCTGTGCCTTGTCTCTGAGCTCTACGGACAATTCCTTTTACCTCCTGGCTTGGTTTTTGCTCTGACATGCACTATCAACGGTGGGACCTTATACAGACAGGTGTGTGCCTTTCCAAATCATGTCCAATCAATTGAATTTACCACAGGTGCACTCCAGTCAAGTTGTAGAAACATCTCAAGGATGATCAATGGAAACAGGATGCATCTGAGCTCAATTTCAAGTCTTATTGCAAAGGGTCTGAATACGTATATAAATAAGGTATTTTTGTTTTCTATGTCTAATACATTAACAAACATTTCTAAAAATCTGTTTTCACTTTGTCATTATGGGATATTGTGTGTAGATTGATTAAGATTTTTATTTATTTAATCCATTTTAGAATAAGGCTGTAATGTAACAAAATGTGGAAGAATTCAAGGGGTCTGAATACTTTCTGAATGCACTGTAGATACATAAAGAAAAGCACATATGCACATATTTATGTATATGACCAGATCTGATGAACATCAAGACATTCTCTCCTGTTCAGAACTCAATAGGGATCATTTACTTTGGACTCAAATGTACAGGATCACTCACTAAGACTCTCTGCTCCTCTCCTAGGGGGTTTTCTGAGAAAGAGGACTAGCTGATCTTAGATCAGCACTGCACACTCAGATAAAAAGACAGATGTGGGAAAAAATTGAAGTGCTTCAAAGCCAACCATCTGCTGAGGTGAAAGATTCCTTGCTTTTTATAAAACACTCAGATCACCACAACTCATCCCCCTCTCATTCATCCCCTGCATCATTCCAAGACAGATTTATTCACCCTTCACCCCCCATTGTGTGTGTGTGTGTGTGTGTGTGTGTGTGTGTGTGTGTGTGTGTGTGTGTGTGTGTGTGTGTGTGTGTGTGTGTGTGTGTGTGTGTGTGTGTGTGTGTGTGTGTGTGTGTGTGTGTGTGTGTGTGTGTGTGTGTGTGTGTGTGTGTTATGGGGTAGTGGCTGTCACCCTTGATAAGAGGAGGCGGAAAATCAATCACCTCAATTGACAGCCATGTAAGTGATACTAGAAGACTGTCATTGGCAATCTCTCTCTCTCTCTCTCTCTCTGTCTTTCTCTCTCTCTCTCTCTCTCTCTCTGTCTTTCTCTCTGTCTTTCTCTGTCTCTCTCTCTGTCTTTCTCTGGCTCTGTCGCTTTGTCTCTCTCTCTCTCTGTCTGTCTTTCTCTCTCTGTCTCTGTCTGTCTTTCTCTCTGTCTCTGTCTCTCTCTGTCTCTGTCTCTGTCTCTCTCTGTCTCTCTCTCTGTCTTTCTCTGTCTCTCTCTGTCTTTCTCTGTCTCTGTCGCTCTGTCTCTGTCTCTCTCTCTTTCTCTCTCTCTCTGTCTTTCTCTCTCTCTCTCTGTCTCTGTCTTTCTCTCTGTCTCTGTCTCTGTCTCTCTCTCTCTTTCTCTCTCTCTCTGTCTTTCTCTCTCTCTCTCTGTCTCTGTCTTTCTCTCTGTCTCTCTCTCTCTCTCTCTCTCTCTCGCTCTCTCTCTGTATCTCTCTCTCTCTCTCTGTCTGCCATTGGCTCTTATCTATATCTGTCACCAGCTGTATGTGACGCTAACACACAAACACACGCACAGACGCACAGTCACTCACACACACACGCACACGCACACGCACACGGCACCTGCTATAGACCCGGCAGGATTAGCGTGTTGTATAAGTTGTTTATGTCACAGTGTCCTTCTCATTATGCTACCAAGCATGTGTGTGCGTGTGTGCGTGAATGCATGTGCGTGTTGGAGGGGTGAGGGGGGCACCAAAGCCGTAGAGAGTACTTGGCAGAGTCTCCCTCTCGCTTCATCGCTCCTTCCCAAATCCTATTTGGCAGTGCCAGGCATTCTCTCCCTGGGATCTCCACAGCTCCGGTCTCCAAACGCAGCTTTAAGCCCCTCTCCTGGCTCCCACACTGGGCTTGGAGAGGAGAGAGACGGGGAGCCCAGCACCACCGCCAACGACACAGACACACACCTATTATCATTACGCTGCTACATGCTCCTTCCATGTACACTTACACATGACCTCATTCACATAATCACTAAGTTTCTCAAAGTGTCTAAAACCCACATTCATAAAGTCACTCGCTCAATCACAAAGTCAACAAGGTTCGCGCACACACTGACCCACAAAACACACATACACTCACTCGCTCATTCACATCTCTTTTGTTATTTTAAATCCAGTCATTTGATTCGGCTCGACAGTTTATGTGTGCCACGGCTGAGTATTTTGTTCTGATGGATGTTTACTGATTTTCAACACTGCTGGATCCACGACATGGAGCAGTGAATTATAAAATCTGAAGGGTGCATGTTCAACAACCCACCACTAGATGGCGGCACATACTCATATTTCATCCTGAACGATTCCTCCAATGCAGGGATCATAAACTAGATTCATGCATGGGCCAATTTCTTCTTGAGGGGATGGTCAGGGGGCTGGTACAGGCCGGGTCGACAGGTAGCCTAGCAGTTATGAGCGTCAGGCCAGAAACCCGAAAGGTCACTGGTTCGATTCCCTGAGCTGAATAGGTGAAAAATCTGTATGCCCTTGAGCGAGGCACACTATCCTAATTGCTCATTTAAGTCGCTCTGGATAAGAGTGTCCGCTAAATGAAAAAAATGCAAAAATAATTACAAATCATTTGTGGAGTGCAAACGGATATAATGTACGACTGAAACATGATCATTTAAAACCTTGCTTACATTTGTATATGATCACGTGTCTCTCTACTATACTTGGGAACATATTTCCTGGTGTTTTTACAGTCGATTATGCCCAACAATTATTACTTTTTAAAAACTTGGTCAACTGCAGAACATCATTGGCTGAAGTGCTATCACTCTGTCCTCCTGTGACAATCTACCCTTCTGGCCCTAAACTGTCTGGTAACACAAGTGAGTCCCTGCATGCTCTTTTACCAAGGCCACTGTCCACAGTGTTTATTCATCATCCTCAGCCAGACATGCTCCCTGGGGTGGTGGAAGTAGACATGGACCAGTCACTACTCTAAGGAACTGATATTACAGCACCCCAGGCTACATTTAGTACCAGTGGAAAACGCGTGCATAGAAGCAGCACAGGAAAAATCGTTTTAGATCCCACTACCAGCGCATCTTATTTCCACTGGGAATCAAAACAATGTATGGTTGGGCTAGTGACATAATGGCCTAGCCTACATGTCGGGAATAAGCTAAAACACTGATACAGGGCCAGATTTTTTTCAATTTCCCTAGATTAAGGTTTGGATTGGGGTTAGGGGTAATCTGATGCTAGATCTGTGATTAAAGACAGCTTCTACCTCTGTTGCCTTCACATTTCCTCTCTCTCAGATAGATTCAGTCATGGGAAGGTAAACAGCAACCTGAAATGAAGGAGTGAAGCAGACCAGAGTAACCTACCCTGAACTACCCACAGAAGCCACTGCTAACACTTCCTGTGATGTTGGTTACCCAGTGGCCTATTTACTGCTGGTCTCTCATGCGCTGTGACCTGTACCCCCACAATTAGACAGCTAGCGGGCAGAGGAGCATTAGCGCTGACCCATTTCCTCCAGTCAACTGGAGCTATGGTGGGCAGTCATCTATGAGATAACCAAGGCAACAACCGAAAGTACAAACACTCCTCCTTGCTATTCATTGGGCCAAACATGAGACCAGATCATTCCATTCTATCTGGCCACCTTGCAGTCCAAACCTAGAACTCAGTTGGGGAACTGGTTTTAGGGACAAATGAATGAATGGTAACCCGCCCTCAGTTATACATTCAACACAAAACAATGCCAGCAATACATTTCAAAACCACAACACAACATAGCCTATGTGACTTGTAATACTCGATTAATACTCGATTAATAATTAACAGCGACAGCCAGTGCTAGCACATTAGCGCTGGAAGTGCTGGATCCTATGCATTATTAATAGCATCGATGCTAATTGAAAGTCTTAACTCCACAAATGAAATGTCTGGAGCAGACAATCAGACACCCTGGTATTCTGCAGGCAATGAATCTTATTCTGATGGGAGAAGAGGCTATTTTTAACTTGTCTTTCCGAATGCTCAGCTCAACAAATACATAGTCATGGAAGTAAGGTGAGAATTCAGTTCTTGTTTACCCTCTGAGCAATCCTCGTAACCAATATGTTATGTCAGGCTGTACGCTAGACTAGAGCAATTAAAATGTACTATCTCAATGACAGGCCTAATACATGCGTTGTTATGGTTACTTATGGATTAAATAATTTGTGATAGCCTCTCTTCCTCTCTTACACTTAAGGCCATAATTGTTTGGTCTGCTGCTGTGAGCTCTCTCTCTCTTTTAATCTTGAAATTATTAACATTTATTTTGCCAAGTTGCCAACAATTACCACATTTGCAGTGTATTGCAATTTATTGTAAATCTATCTATGGGGTGAAATCATAGGGAACTTTTTGCCAAACATTAGTGTCCACGAGGCTAGGGTTTAAAGAGTTTGGAGGTAGGGGAATCTTCATTTAGAAAGCAGCAGTGGAGGAAAAAGTACCTAATTTTCATACTGGAGTAAAAGTAAAGATACCTTAAAAGAAAATGACTCAAGTAAAAATGAAAGTCACCCAGTAAAATACTACTTGAGTAAAAATCTAAAAGTATTTGGTTCTAAATATACTTAAGTATCAAAAGTAGAAGTATAAATGCCAGCAGCATACCACCCTGCATACCACTACTGGCTTGCTTCTGAAGCTAAGCAGGGTTGGTCCTGGTCAGTCCCTGGATGGGAGACCAGATGCTGCTGGAAGTGGTGTTGGAGGGCCAGTAGGAGGCACTCTTTCCTCTGGTCTAAAAATATCCCAATGCCCCAGGTCAGTGATTGGGGACACTGCCCTGTTTAGGGTGCCGTCTTTCGGATGGGACGTTAAACGGGTGTCCTGACTCTCTGAGGTCATTAAAGATCCCACAGCACTTATCGTAAGAGTAGGGGTGTTAACCCTGGTGTCCTGGCTAAATTCCCAATCTGGCCCTCTTACCATCATGGTCACCTAATAACCCCCAGTTTACAATTGGCTCATTCATCCCCCTCCTCTCCCCTGTAACTATTCCCCAGGTTGTTGCTGCAAATGAGAATGTGTTCTCAGTCAACTTACATGGTAAAATAAATAAAAATAAATCATTTAAAATGTCTTATATTAAGCAAACCAGACAACACCATTTTTTTTTTTTTACATTTATGGCCAGCCATGGACACAGTTCAACACTCAGACATCATTTACAAACTAAGCATTTGTGTTTAGTGAGTCTGCCAGATCAGAGGCAGTAGGGATGACCAGGAATGTTCTCTTGATAAGTGCATGAATTAGACAATTTTCCTGTCCTGCTAAGCATTCAAAATGTAACAAGTACTTTTTGCTTTCAGGGAAAAGGAGTAAAAAGTACATTATTTTCTTTAGGAATGTAGTAGAGTAAAAGTAAAAGTAGTCAAATATATAAATAGTCAAGTAAAGCACAGACACCCCAAAAAAACAACTTAAGTAGTACTTGAAAATATTTTTACTTATGTACTTTACACCACTGGAAAGCAGGTTACGGACGCATGTGGTAGTGCATAGGGGAATGTCTCCTAAAATTACACAATTTTTTTGTATTTTTTTTTTTTTAGGGGTGGATCAGCTTAATATTGCGGAAAGAATGTTGCTTCCAATGTAATTGTCTGCATCATTTCCAATCCCCCATATTTTTCGGGGTAAATATATATATCCATACACGTATGCATACATTACACATATATATATACACATACCTATATAGACATACATACTTTTTTAAAGAATATACCTTTATTATTATTCCCCGCAAACCCTACCACCGATCCCCCAATTGGAGTAAACTGATAAACATTTCTGTTTTTACCTTCAATTTATACATCTTATACATATTTTACAGACACAGTCTACTTTATAGTAGTTCTCTCTTGTTTGTTCTTAGTCCTTCCTCTATTTCTGTTGTCCATGTAGTTTGATTTCCACTTGTAACTGTGCTATTTCACAAAAGCTCCGCACCTATACACATTTCACAGGTCCCGTATGCCCTACATTGTTTATCTTGTTATTAGTCCCACCCTTCAGCTCCACTCAACCCTTCCCATCTATCTTCCAACATCATCCATTTCGGATTTTTATTTGCCATATATTTTTCAACTGTGCTGTGATGCTTCACAAAAGATTTGAATCTTCCTATTCTCATAGCTTCCACGGATTGTAAATTAAAAATAAACATTTTTGCTAAAATAATTATTATATTATTGATTGATTGACTATGGCTTTTCAAATCCCCCAGTATTGCTAACTGTAGCGTTAGTTCTACGCAAATGTTGCAATTCTTCAGCCATTCCTGGACCTGTGACCAAAAACGAGCTACATATGGACAATACCAAAATAAATGATCTAATGACTCTGCCTCCTCACAGCAGAATCTGCAGAGCTGGGAAGATTGTATCCCCCATATATATAACATTCTATTAGTTGCAAGAATTTTGTACAATAATTTAAATTGAAAAATTCGAAGTTTTGAATCCGGCGTTGTTTTGCGTATCAATTCATAAACCATGTGCCATGGAATGGGTACATCGAAAATCTCTTCCCAACTATTTTGCAATTTATACGGCACAGCTGTCAGTTTTTTGGTCCTTAAATTAAATTGGTATATGTTTTTATTTATCACACTTTTCTTTAACCATTTATGTTCTTTAATATAAGGCCGACATACAAGTTCCTTACTTTTATCCCCTTCCACCTGCCTCTTCCATTTTTGTGGTAATGCTGCAATTAATTGGTTGTAATTTTGGGTAGAGCAGACATTTCCATATGTCTGTGTTAGCTGCATGTGTGACATTACTCCACCAGTCCTATTTATGATATCATTCACAAAAATTATACCTTTTTTAAACATTTCTTCGATAAATACAGTTTTTTTATCAATTACTATATTTGAATTTAACCACAATATTTGTTGTACTATTTGTTCCGTCCTCTCAGGTGGATTAAACTGAAGTTGCAACCAACTTTCTAAGGCTTGTTTAAAAAATAAAGATATTTTGGAGATTATTTCCTTTTCAAACAACCGAAAGTGTGCAGGTGTAATCTGAATAAAGGGGAAAAGGCCCGTCTTTTTTTTTTTCTTTTTCTTTTTTTTTTATCCCATTTTCTCCCCAATTTTCGTGGTATCCAATCGCTAGTAATTACTACCTTGTCTCATCGCTACAACTCCCGTACGGGCTCGGGAGAGACGAAGGTCGAAAGCCATGCGTCCTCCGAAGCACAACCCAACCAGCCGTACTGCTTCTTAACACAGCGCGCCTCCAACCTGGAAGCCAGCCGCACCAAATGTGTCGGAGGAAACACCGTGTACCTGGCCCCCTTGGTTGGCGCGCACTGCGCCCGGCCCGCCACAGGAGTCGCTGGAGCGCGATGAGACAAGGATATCCCTACCGGCCAAACCCTCCCTACCCCGGACGACGCTATGCCAATTGTGCGTCGCCCCACGGACCTCCCGGTCGCGGCCGGCTGCGACAGAGCCTGGGCGCGAACCCAGAGACTCTGGTGGCGCAGTTAGCACTGCGATGCAGTGCCCTAGACCACTGCTCCACCCGGGAGGCCGAAAAGGCCCTTCTTGAACATAGGATGAGACATTCGTACCAATCTACTAGAGAACCAGTTTGGATTTAAGTATAACTTTTGTATGACTGATGCCTTTAGTGAGAGGTCTAATGCTTTAATATTTAATAATTTCTGCCCTTCCGAATTCATATTCGTTATATAAATAGGCCCTTTTAATTTTATCTGGCTTGCCGTTCCAAATAAAATGGAATATTTTTTGTTCATATAATTTAAAAAGCAGGTCACTAGGTGTAGGCAAAACCATAAGCAAATAGGTAAACTGTGATATGATTAAAGAGTTAATCAGGGTGATTTTCCCACAAATAGACAGGTATTTTCCTTTCCATGGTAGCAAGATCTTATCTATTTTTGCTAACTTTCTATAAACATTTATTGGAGTGAGATCATTTCTTTCTTTTGGGATTTGTATACCGAGTATGTCCACATCTCCGTCAGACCATTTAATTGGTAAACTACATGGCAATGTAAAATGTGTATTTTTTAGTGATCCAATACGTAATATGGTACATTTATCATAATTTGGTTTTAATCCAGAGAGGATAGCAAATGTATCTAGATCCTCTAAGAGGCCGTGGAGAGACTCTAGTTGTGGTTTTAAAAGAAAACATGAATCATCAGCGTACAATGACACCTTAGTTTTTAGGCCCTGGATTTCTAATCCCTTAATATTAATGCTTGATCTAATTTTAACAGCTAACATTTCGATGGCAATAATAAATAGATATGCCGATAGTGGACAACCTTGTTTTACTGCTCTAGATAGTTTAAAACTTTCTGAGATGTAGCCATTATTTACTATTTTACACCTAGGGTTACTATACATAATTTTAACCCATTTTATAAGAGATTCCCCAAAATTGAAATATTCTAGGCATTTATATATAAACTCCAGTCGTACTTTATCAAAAGCCTTTTCAAAATCAGCTATGAAAACCAGGCCTGGTGTCCCCGATATTTCATAGTGTTCTATTGTTTCCAGTACTTGTCTTATATTATCTCCAATGTATCGTCCATGTAAAAAACCTGTCTGATTAGGATTAATAATATCTGATTAATAATATTCTATGCGCAAAGCATTTTGCTAGGATTTTTGCATCACAACACTGAAGTGTAAGAGGTCTCCAATTTTTTAAATGGACTGGATCTTTATATATACCACTTGGGTCCTGTTTCAGTAATAATGATATCACACCTTCTTGCGTGTCTGATGATCTATCATTTATATAGGAGTGGTTAAAACAAGCTAATAATGGTCCTTTGAGTATATCAAAAAAAAAATGGTATACTTCCACTGGTATGCCATCCAGCCCTGGAGTTTTCCCATCCTTAAAGGCCCCAATTGCATCAAGTAGTTCCTCCTCTGTAATTAGGCCTTCACATGAGTCTTTCTGTACAGATGTTAATTTTACATTATTATTAGGAAAAAAATCCATACAATTAGTTTCAGTTAGTGGAGATGGAGGAGCCTGAAACGAAAACATATTCTTAAAGTACTTTACTTCCTCTTTCAAAATATAATTTGGTGAATCATGCGTGACTCCATCATTTGTAACAAGTTTTAATACGTTTTATTTGGTAGCATTTCTATATTGAAGATTGAAAAAGAATTTGGTGCATTTTTCCCCATATTACATCCAGTTCGCTTTGTTTTTATAATATATTACACTGGATCTTTCTTGAATAAGGTCCTCCATTTCTTTTTGTTTTTCCTCTAACTTATTCTGTGCCTCTATGGTACCGTTTTTATTGTTATCTAACTGTACTGTTAGTCCTTCAATTTCCTTTGTTAATATGGACTCTTTTGATCAAAATTGCTTTTGTTTTATAGATGAGTACTGAATTGCATGGCCTCTAAAGGCACACTTAAAAGTGTCCCATACAATATGGGGATCTGCTGTACCTATGTTATGTCTGAAAAAGTCAGTTATAAATTCTTCTGTCCTAGTTCTAAACAATTTATAATCTAGTAGGCTTTGATTAAATTTCCAATATCCTCGCCCACGTGGAAATTCTGTAAGAGTAATATATATGCCAATTATGTGATGGTCCGACCGCATTCTGTCCCCTATCAAACACTTTTTAACTTTTGGTGCCAGAGAGAATGATATAAGAAAGTAGTCAAGGCGACTAGCTTGATTAAGCCTCCGCCATGTATATCTCACTAGGTCAGGGTATTTAAGTCTCCATATATCCACTAATTCCAATATATCCATGACATTCCTGATTTCCTTAAGTGCCTGAGGGTGATAGTTTGTAGTGTGATTTCCTTTCCGGTCCATAGAGGTATTTAAGACCGTATTAAAATCTCCCACTACAATAATAGAGTCTAGTGTTGCTTGTAGAGTTGATACATTCTTATATATATATTGTCAAAGAAGCTTGGATCATCATTATTCGGACCGTATAGGTTAATAAGCCATATCTGTTTATTGTCCAATAACATATTTAAAATAATCCATCTACCTTGAGGATCTGTTTGGACAAGTTGCACATTTGGATCAAAGTTATTATTAATTAAAACCATCACCCATTTTGAATTTCTTTGCCCATGGGAGAAATATATTTCGCCCCCCCAGTCCTTTTTCCACAAAACTTCATCTAAAACTGTTGAATGGGTTTCCTGTAAACAATAGATATTATAATCCTTCTCTTTTAGCCAGGTAAATACTGATCGTCTTTTCTTATTATCTGCTAAGCCATTACAATTGTAACTGGCTATACTTATTTCACCACTTACCATAATGAGACACACCTTTCAATTATTTTTTATCAAAATATGTTTGTAAACGTCCTATTAAAAAGTAACATAATGATTGAGTGTCTATATAGTTGTACCATGATATTTGCATTTCTACTAAGTAAACCTCCAATTTGTCCCTACTATTCCACACGCTAAAAGCCCTCATCTCGAGTTGGGTTGTCATCCCAATGCCCGGCAGACCACCCTCGACCCCCTGTATCCCATAGCCTTGGACCGACAGGAAACCATCCTTTGAAAAGAGCACACAGTGCCATTTACCGAATTGAAGTAGATCCATTGCCAAATGCATTTCCATCGCCCTCACCTCGATTTTTATTATATATTGCTGTGGATCATCCTCTATAGTCCCTAACATCATTTACTTCTTCCTTCGCAACAGTTCTGAGATACACACATACACCCACACACATTCAGCCCTTACCCCCACACAACCATAAGCGCACTTTCTCAACAATTGCACCATCCCAGAGCCCAACTCAAGATAGGTCATGATTTACAAATGTACTTGCAGTTGCAGCTGCATGAGAAGGCCTGCAAGACCGCGCAAAAAATGAGCATAAATGTAGAGATTTATTTACCATTGTCACATCCTAGATGATGGAGGTCAAATGTACACCTTCTTCCTGAAACACCCACAATACGGTCATCCGTCATGACCATGTTCCCAAGCATCTCCATGCAGTCTGACTTTGATTTCGTGCCACCAGGGCCACAATAATATACTCCCTCTCTGAATGTCCGAGTGTGACCCCCTCCCCATGGGTTACTGCACCATTTTTTACACAAACTTCCCCATGGGAACTACACCATTTTTTACACAACCTTCAGCTGAAGGGAAACCAACCCAGCCAGCAAAATGCTAATTCATATCATTAAAAATGTATGTAGACTAAACCTGAAAGAGATGGATTTTAGGCCTATTTCAATTATTGATAGAAATTCTTCAAATAGAATATGACTATGCGACCGCAGCCGGCAGATTGAATATCACTGCATGAATTCCCTTTCCCAGAAATGGAAAGGGGTTTAGACTATGTCAAAGACTGTACTGTATTTCTAACAATGCCCTCAATGGTTGAAGGCAGGCGCAATCAGGTGGGACCATTCTAGCCAATGAGAGGGCAGATACGTGGGTGAACAACAGGCACAACTAATATCCCTTTCATACACAGACCAAAATCCCACTAATTAATAAATCTGAAAGGGGTAGGGCGTAAAAAACATGGAAAAATAAAAGACACCTAAAGAACTAGTCACTCAGAATACCAAAACAGATGTCAGGTCTGTGTGAATGTTTTTTTTTCATTAACATTTTCATTGTTTAACATCTCCCTAATTTGAACTGCAAACAGCCCCCATGGTTTAACAACATCCCCCACCTCCCCACCCCTCCAAATTTGCCAGTTACCACTGATACAGACCCCTTGACTTTTTATTCTAAAATTGATTAAATAACAAATTTTCCTCATCAATCTACACACAATACCCCATAATGACGAAGCGAAAACAGGTTTTTAGAATTTTTTGCAAATGTATTAAAAATTAAAAACAGAAATAACTTCTTCACATACAATAAGTATTCAGACCCTTTGCTATGAGACTGGAAGTTGAGCTCAGGTGCATCCGGTTTCCATTGATCATCCTTGAGGTATCATCCTTGAGGTACCCCCCTATCCACATTGACGGGACAGCAGTGGAGAAGGTGGAAAGTTTTAAGTACCTCGGCTTACACGTCACGGACAAACTGAAATGGTCCACCCACACAGCCAGTGTGGTGAAGAAGGCGCAACAGCGCCTCTTCAACCTCAGGAGGCTGAAGAAATTTGGCTTGTCACCTAAAACCCTCACAAACCTTTACAATTGAGAGCATCCTATCGGGCTGTATCACCGTCTGGTACGGCAACTACACCACCCACAACAGAAATGCTCTCCTTTACAATACACTGCAAGAGTGGTGTGGTCTGCACAACGCATCACCGGGGGCAAACTACCTGCCCTCCAGGACACCTACAGCACCCGATGTCACAGGAAGGCCAAAAAGATCATCAAGGACAACAACCACCCGAGCCACTGCCTGTTAACGCCGCTACCATCCAGAAGGCGAGGTCAGTACAGATGCATCAAAGCTGGGACTGAGAGACTGAAAAACAGCTTCTATCTCAAGGCCATTAGACTGTTAAACAGCCATCACTAACACATTAGAGGCTGCTGACTATATACTGTACATAGACTCGAAATCATTGGCCACTTTAATAAATGGATCACTAGTCACTTTAATAATGTTTACATTTCTTGCATTACTCATCTCATATGTATATACTGTATTCTATACCATCTATTGCATCTTGACTATGCCGCTCGGTCATCGCTTAGCCATATATTTATATGTACATATTGTTATTCCATCCCTTTACTTAGATTTGTGAGTATTAGGTAGTTGTTGTGGAATTGTTAGATTACTTGTTAGATATTACTGCACTGTCAGAACTAGAAGCACAAGCATTTCGCTACACTCGCATTAACGTCTGCTAACCATGTGTATGTGACCAGAAACATTTGATTTGATTTGATCTCTCCCTCCTCCTCCCCTCACTCTCTTTTACATTCATCTCGTCTCCCTTTCACTTTCCCTTCTTCCTTGTCCTCCCTATCTCTTCCTCTCTCTCGTCCCTTCATCTACACAGTACAATACATTATTAAGCCTTCAGGGCCTTTACAATGGGTGTGGTTGGCAGCAGGTGTATCAGTTGATGATTCCCACCAGGAGCAAAGACACATACGTAGAAATATAATCTATCTGTGGATACAGAAACCATTAGAGATCTGGGACCTCTCCCTTTCTCTCTGCCTCTAGAAATGTCTGCCAGTATCAGTAATGGTGTCACAATGACATAGCCAGTGACGCAAAAAGAGTGGATTTCTGCCAAATGCTGTTTTTGAGGCCGGTTTGGATATATGAGAAGTATTTTGAGATATAATACAGGAAACATCCATATAATCTAGCTGAGTAACCATTATACACTGCGCCCAAAATCAGTGAAGAAATCAATCTTAGCCCATATAGTACGCTACCTATCACGTGTGCAGCTGAATACATAACAGAACGTGAATCACTCTTTTGGTGGTCAGAATGGGCCTGACTCTGGGTCAAATATAAGACCACATCCTCACTCCACAGGTAATCAAACATCTGTCCACTAATGGCCTACTTCTATTAAGTGTTTATGTTTGTTGGTCACTCTTGTTTTCACCAGATGCAAATACATTCTCCTGGTATTCTAACCTGGGAACTATGCAGGTTGATGTATCCCCAGTATCCTGGTTACTTCAACAACAAAAACACGTATCCACACACGCACGCACGCACGCACACACAGCTTTTGTGTTTGAGTAATACAGACAGGGGTCAGTAGAGAGAGAAATTGGGGAGGAGAGAAAGACGGCGCGAGGGAGGAGCCAGGAACAGAGGAGCGACAGGGGGAGGAGCCAGAGACAGAGGAGCGACAGGGGGAGGAGACAGAGACAGAGGAGCGACAGGGGGAGGGGTCAGAGACAGGGGCGCGACAGGGGCCAGGGAAATAAGAAAATGAAACAAAGCAAGGGGGAAGTGAGTGTGTGTTTCAGGATGTTAACATTGAAAGACTTCCGAGTATACATACATCATGTATAGTCTTGTACCTGTAGATGATATATTTGAGTGTGAGAGACAGTGGCTTGGGTATACAACAGCAGATGTGAAATACATTCCCCAAACAGAGAACCATAAAACATGTGTAGACTCCATTTAAAGCTCTTAAACATTTCTCTTAGCCAGTCTAACACCAAATATATAATCCTATTCATCATTGACTCTGAGAAGCCATGCTAACTCACTATGCTGTATATATGAAAGGGGTAAACCTGCAAGAAAGTGGTAAATAGGGGGCTGTTTGAAAGGGGTCATATACTGTAAACATTGCTGTTTGAAAGGGGTCATTATAAACATTGCTGTTTGAAAGGGGTCATATACTGTAAACATTGTTGTTTGAAAGGGGTCATTATAAACATTGCTGTTTGAAAGGGGTCATTATAAACATTGCTGTTTGAAAGGGGTCATTATAAACATTGCTGTTTGAAAGGGGTCATTATAAACATTGCTGTTTGAAAGGGTCATTATAAACATTGCTGTTTGAAAGGGGTCATTATAAACATTGCTGTTTGAAAGGGGTCATTATAAACATTGCTGTTTGAAAGGGGTCATTATAAACATTGCTGTTTGAAAGGGGTCATTATAAACATTGCTGTTTGAAAGGGGTCATTATACACATTGCTGTTTGAAAGGGGTCATTATAAACATTGCTGTTTGAAAGGGGTCATATAAACATTGCTGTTTGAAAGGGGTCATATAAACATTGCCTTGTATTTTTTACAGGTAATATACCACATCTTCTTTCTGAAATGGGTATAGGTCGTTTTTCCCAAAGTTGCCAGAATCCCAGGGGCGTTTCTAGGATTTGAAGACATTCAGGGATTTGCCCAAAGCCAGTAGGGGCATTCTCAACCAAATGTCAACGGCTAAATGCATGAATTTGGTGCCCTTTGAGATGAACATTGAGCGATTAGAACATTGAGAGATTAGATTTTTTGGAGATAATTTACACCTTCCCACCTGCCACAGCAGACACTGACAGTACTCAATTAAAGTTGTAATTGTGGGTCTCTCTACTCTGGAACACTCTCTACTCTGGAACACTCTCAACTCGGGAACACTCTCAACTCAGGAACACCCTCTACTCTGGAACACTCTCAACTCAGGAACACTCTCTACTCTGGAACACTCTCTACTCTGGAACACTCTCTACTCTGGAATACTCAACTCTGGAACACTCTCTACTCTGGAATACTCAACTCTGGAATACTCTCAACTCTGGAATACTCTCTACTCTGGAACACTCTAAACTCTGGAACACTCTCTACTCTGGAATACATACATCTACAGTGTTTTGTCAAAAACCACTCAACAACTTCAAACACAGACTCTGACCTGTCCAATGCGCCAAACTGATTAAATAATCCCACAGCTGTTAGCTAATCCAAGATTATCATTTTAAAAGGCTAATTGATCATTAGAAAACCCTTTTGCAATCATGTTAGCACAGCTGAAAACTGTTGTTCTGAATAAAGAAGCAATAAAACTGGCCTTCTTGCGACTAGTTGAGTATCTGGAGTATCAGCATTTGTGGGTTCGATTACAGGCTCAAAATGGCCAGAAACAAATAACCTTCTTCTGAAACTCGTCAGTCTATTCTTGTTCTGAGAAATGAAGGCTATTCCATGTGAGAAATTGCCAAGAAACTGAAGATCTCGTACAACGCTGTGTACTACTCCCTTCACAGAACAGCGCAAACTGGCTCTAACCAGAATAGAAAGAGGAGTGGGAAGCCCCGGTGCACAACTGAGCAAGAGAACAAGTACATTAGTGTCTAGTTTGAGAAACAGACGCCTCACAAGTCCTCAACTAGCAGCTTCATTAAATAGTACCTGCAAAACACCAGTCTCAATGTCAACAGTGAAGAGGCGACTCCGGGATGCTGGCCGTCTAGGCGGAGTTGCAAAAAAAAAAGACATATCTCAGACTGGCCAATAAAAATAAAGATTAAAATGGGCAAAAGAACACAGACACTGGACAGAGGAACTCTGCCTAGAAGGCCAGAATCCTGGAGTCGCCCCTTCACTGTTGATGTTGAGACTGGTGTTTTGCGGGTACTATTTAATGAAGCTCAACAGTTTCCTGGGTGTATCAAGAATGGTCCTCCACCCAAAGGACATCCAGCCAACTTGACACAACTGTGGGAACCATTGGAGTCAACATGGGCCAGAATCCCTGTGGAATGATTTTGACACCTCGTAGAGTCCATGCCCCAACGAATTGAGGCTGGGGGTGCAACTCAATATTAGGAAGGTGAGAGCGAGAGCCTCAAATATCACATTAATTTGTACATATCCACTGTATACATGAAATGCGGCAAAGTTTGTTCCTGTTTTAGCAATGTCTTTGGTCATGTTCGTGTGGGTCAAACAAACCTCCCTAATGGTTGGTTGACAGTAGAACATCCCACAATGCAGGTGATGGCAGTATGAAGTTGGTGAAGAGCAACTGCAGAATTGCAGTCGACTGAATTCAAAACTTCTTGACCTTTGATCTCGCAAGTGGCACAGCAGTCTAAGGCACTGCATCACAGTGTTAGAGGTGTCAATATAGACCCTGGTTCGATCCTGGGCTGTATCAAATCCGGCTGTGATCGGGAGTCTCATAGGGAGGCGCACAATTGGTCCAGCGTCATCCGGGTTAGGGGAGGGTTTGGCCGGGGTAGGCCGTCATTGTAAATACACATTTATTCTTAAATGACTTGCCTACTTCAATAAAGGTAAATAAATCACATGATTTTTGTTAAGTTCATGCAGTCAACATGTAGGCACAAGCCAAATCATTTTATCCTCATAATACAACACACTTTGGAAGGCGGTGGGTGACCAAACAAAAATGATCCACTTGAACGTGCCCATTGACAAATAAAAGTACTGTAAGGGGTGGTCGAAGGGTCAAGGGACTTGAGTGGTCCACTGAGTTGTAAAATCTCTACCAATCACAGCAGGCACTACATCACTCCAGGTACTTCTTGCAGTGCCTGCTATTGCCTAGCGCAGTATATTGTATTGTTTAAATTCTTGCATAGCGCAAGTGATGTGTGGTTATGGAAACTCATCAGACTGAAATGTAAAAAAAATCTATAAAATAAATGTTGACCATCAAAAGGTATGGGGCTGGATAAAAAACACCTGGGTCTGATGCCCCGGAAGCCCAGACCTAACGACGCCACTGCATAATGCCACGTGCGTCCACTTTTTTGTAACAGCCTAAACATTACGAAACTTCTATTTCAATCACATAAGCCTCACATAATTCGACATGATAGACCTCAATACAAAAAGGGCTTATCTCACGCGAACAGATTTTGGGCGGAGTAAATTGCCTCTTCCTCTCTCGAATAAACCGTTATGTCGCACACAGATGCATTTCCATTGAAATCAGCATGGGGTGAAGTAAATTGCACTACGCATGCGCGGCATTCTGACGTATGGAGCAAACAGCTATTCGTATGTGCACCATAACAGAGCAAAAAGAGAGCGGGACTGAGGGAAAGACTGATATGAAAGGAGATTCATAGAAGGAAAATAAGAAGAAAAAACACCAAGGGGAACCAGTGAAAATAAGCTCGTCAAGCATTTTCAATGATCAGTTTAGCAAACTTTTATTCGTTGTGAAAAAAGGGACATTCCCGAAAACGATTGCCGCGTTCATGTGCTAGTCGGAACTTGTTAACTGGTTGTAGTTCTACATGTGCCACGTTCAACCAGTTTGCAAGTCGAAAATGTCAGAGTTTCCCAGTTCCGACTAACGCGTGAACGCGGCATAAGCAGCAAGAATAGCTGCATCACATTGCTCAATTGCATGGCTGTCCAAAATTACATGAAAATCAAAACAGCCAACTGAAAGACCGCTGCTTTCTCGCGCTCATATAGATGGAGAGACAGAGCGGTGGTGAGCGATGGATGCGTGGACAGAGATGAACATTGGGTAGTGTCGGTAAAGATCCAAGAGACTGGAAAGTGGACAGTAAATAATTGCAAACGGGGAGCTGTCAAAATAATGGATTTTAGCGTGCTACGGAATCTCATCAGCAGATACGTAAGTAGTGGATCGATCAACGCCGCAATGTTACATTTGTATTCCAGTAACATCTGCAACTGGCATTCTGTTACATATTCGTTACATTGTAACTAACATCACAACATTGTTGACTTTTTGAAACACAGACGTGGGTTGTTTAGGCCGGAAAACATGTGATCAAAGGTTTGTCACAGCTAAACGGCAGTGCAAATGGACTTCCGCCAGGCTTCAGTACTTTGTTTTCGAGCTGAATGTCGAATGTGCCAGAAAGGTCCAGATGCATTGGAAGAGTGTGAGGAATTGAAATCAACATGGCTGGTCGTTTTCTTTCCCAGAGGCCAGCAACAACACACCTGATATAATTGTCTAATCAACATGCTCTTTATTTAAATCAGGTGTGTTGGTGCAGGGCAAGAAAGAAACACTTCAAGAAGTGTATCAGTTCAAGAGGCTGTATTGATATGGGAAACATATGTTAACATTGCCGAAGCAAATTAAAGAAATAATATACAAAAGTGAAATAAACTTAAAAAATGAACAGTAAACATTACTCACAGAAGTTCCAAAAGACTAAAGACATTACACATGTCATTGTGTATATATACACTGTGTTGTAACGATATGCACATGGTTAAAGTACAAAAGGGAAAATAAATATATAAATATGGGTTGTATTTACAATGGTGTTTGTTTACTGGTTGCCCTTTTCTTGTGGCAACAGGTCACACATCTTGCTGCTGTGATTGCACACCCAATAGATACCCAATAGATACCAGTTGATCAAAATCGGGTTTGTTTTAGACTTTTTTGTGGATCTGAGGGAAATATGTGTCTCCAATATGGTCATACATTTGGCAGGAGGTTAGGAAGTGCAGCTCAGTTTCCACCTCGTTTTGTTCTTGAGAGCCAGGTCTGCCTATGGCGGCCTTTGTCAATAGCAAGGCTATGCTCACTGAGTCTGTACATACAGTAGTCAAAGCTTTCCTGAAGTCAAATCAAATTTTATATGTCACATATACATGGTTAGCAGATGTTAATGCAAGTGTAGCGAAATGCTTGTGTCTCTAGTTCCGGCCTTGCAGTAATATCTAACAAGTAATCTAACCTAACAATTTCACAACAACTACCTTATACACACAAGTGTAAAGGAATGCATAAGAATATGTACATAAAAATATATGATTTTTATTTTATTTTTTTATTTTACCGTTATTTTACCAGGTAAGTTGACTGAGAACACGTTCTCATTTGCAGCAACGACCTGGGGAATAGTTACAGGGGAGAGGAGGGGGATGAATGAGCCAATTGTAAACTGAGTGATGAGTGATGGCTGAATGGCATAGGCAAGATGCTGTAGATGGTATAGAGTACAGTACATACATATGAGATGAGTAATGTAGGGTATGTAAACATTATTTATTTATTTATTTTTATTTATTTTTTTACCGTTATTTTACCAGGTAAGTTGACTGAGAACACGTTCTCATTTGCAGCAACGACCTGGGGAGTAGTTACAGGGGAGAGGAGGGGGATGAATGAGCCAATTGTAAACTGGGGATTATTAGGTGACCATGATGGTTTGAGGGCCAGATTGGGAATTTAGCCAGGACACCGGGGTTAACACCCCTACTCTTACGATAAGTGCCATGGGATCTTTAATGACCTCAGAGAGTCAGGACACCCGTTTAACGTCCCATCCGAAAGACGGCACCCTACACAGGGCAGTGTCCCCAATCACTGCCCTGGGGCATTGGGATATTTTTTAGACCAGAGGAAAGAGTGGAAAGAGAGGAAAGCAGCATCTGGTCTCCCATCCAGGGACCGACCAGGACCAACCCTGCTTAGCTTCAGAAGCAAGCCTGCAGTGGTATGCAGGGTGGTATGCTGCTTATATAAAGTGGCATTGTTTAAAGTGCCTAGTGATACATTTATTACATACATTTTTCCATTATTAAAGTGGCTAGAGTTGAGTCAGTATGTTGGCAGCAGCCACTCAATGTTAGTGATGGCTGTTTAACAAACAGTCTGATGGCCTTGAAATAGAAGCTGTTTTTCAGTCTCTCGGTCCCCGCTTTGATGCACCTGTACTGACCTCGCCTTCTGGATGATAGCGGGGTGAACAGGCAGTGGCTCAGGTGGTTGTTGTCTTTGATGATCTTTTTGGCCTTCCTGTGACATCGGGTGGTGTAGGTGTCCTGGAGGGCAGGTAGTTTGCCACCGGTGATGCGTTGTGCAGACCTCACTACCCTCTGGAGAGCCGTTACAGTTATGGGCGGAGCAGTTGTCGTACCAGGCGGTGATACAGCCCGACAGGATACTATTGATTGTGCATCTGTAAAAGTTTGTGTGTGTTTTTGGGTCAAACTGTGAATCAGTTTGTTTCAGTCACAGTGGTCAGGTATTTCTGCCGCTTTGTACTCTCTGTTTAGGGCCAAATAGCATTCTAGTTTGCTCTTTTTTTCTTTCCAATGTGTCAAGTAATTATCTTTTTGTTTTCTCATGATTTGGTTGGGTCTAATTGTGTTGCTGTGCTGGGGCTCTGTGGGGTCTGTTTGTGTTTGTGAACAGAGCCCCAGGACCAGCTTGCTTAGGGGGCTCTTCTCCAGGGTAATTTTTCTGTAGGTGATTGCTTTTTTATGGACGGTTTGGGAATCGCTTCCTTTTAGGTGGTTGTAGAATTTAACAGCTCTTTTCTGGATTTGGATAGTTAGCGGGTATCAGCCTAATTCTGCTCTGCATGCATTATTTGGTGTTTTGCGTTATACACAGAGGATATTTTTGCAGAATTCTGCATGCAGTCTCAATTTGGTGTTTGTCCCGTTTTGTGAATTCTTGGTTGGTGAGCAGACATCACAACTACAAAGGGCAATGGGTTCTATAACTGATTCAAGTATTTTTAGCCAGATCCTAATTGCTATTTCAAATGTTATGTTCCTTTTGATGGCATAGAAGGCCCTTCTTGCCTTGTCTCTCAGATTGTTCACAGCTTTGTGGAAGGTATGTATAGTTTTTTGTGTGCTCCAGGGCAACGGTGTCTAGATGGAATTTGTATTCGTGGTCCTGATGACTGGATGTTTTTTGGAACACCATTATTTAGGTCTTATTGAAATTTACTGTCAGGGCCCAGGTCTGAGAATCATTGCAGAAGATCTAGGTGCTTCTGTAGGCCCTCCTTGGTTGGTGACCGAAGCACCAGATCATCAGTAGACATTTGACTTCAGATTCTGGTAGGGCGAGGCCGGGTGCTGCAGACTGTTCTAGTGCCCTCACCAATTCAGTGATATATATATGTTGAAGAGGGTGGGGCTTAAGCTGCATCCCTGTCTCACCCCATGTCCCTGTGGGAAGACATGTTTTTTTTGCAAATTGTAACCACACACTTGGTGTTTGTGTACAGGGATTTTATAATGTCGTATGTTTTTTCCACATCACCATTTTCCATCAATTTGTGTAGCAGACCCTCATGCCAAATTGAGTCAAAGCTTTTTTGAAATCAACAAAGCATGAGAAGACTTTGCCTTTGTTTTGGTTTGTTTGTTGTTCAATTAGGGTGTGCAGGGTGAATACGTGGTCTGTCATACAATAATTTGGTAAAAAGCCAAATTGACATTTGCTCAGTATATTGTTTTCCCTGATAAAATGTACGAGTCTGCTGTTCATGATAATGCAGAGGATTTTCCCAAGATTGTTGTTGACGCATATCCCACGGTAGTTATTGGGGTCAAATTTGTCTCCACTTTTGTGGCTTGGGGTGATCAGTTCTTGGCTCCAAATATTGGAGAAGATGCCAGAGCTAAGGATGATGTTAAAGAGTTTTTTTTAGTATAGCCAATTGTAATTTGTTGTCTGTATATTTGATCATTTCATTGAGGATACCATCAACACAACAGGCCTTTTTGGGTTGGAGGGTTTTTATTTTGTCCTGTAGTTCATTCAAGGTAATTGGAGAATCCATTGGGTTCTGGTAATCTTTGTCTCTCTTGCTCTCCTTCACATACATATGCACAATTTTGACATGGAAAAAGAGGGCAAAAACATTTATAATGGCTTCTTAATGACAGTTACCAAAGAGACCAACTAAAAGAGTGAGGGAGATTAAATAAACATTTTAGTGTCAAAATTGACTACAAAGTGGTTTATCCAAAACTGAGTTTGTGAGTTCGTCACAATTTACTGGAGGGTTTGGTAGGACAGAGTTCTGCAACCTTTTCTTGTCCAGGGACCCCCTCACAGGAAAACCGGTGACACAGCGAACCCATCATACGTTAGCAAAAATATTATTTTCTTGTCTTGTGTTATCATTAGGTGAATGATAATGGCAAGTAGCAGTAATCATAATTTTAGAATGAATAGATTTGGTTGATAGTTTTTCACTATTTGGACCTCCACATAATTGGAAGAGGAAGTGAAAACTCTAACATTAGCTAGAAAGGTAACTCCAAACACATTTTCACTATGAGCAGCTGTTTATGTTAGGTTAGCCATGTTTTGGCAAAAATGAATGTCCAAGTCAAGAAAGCTTACCAGCGGCACTTGCCGCACTGGTAGCCTGTTCACACAAGCCTATGTCAGATACTTGAATGAGTGTAACGATAGTCGTCATATTCCTCCTCCTCGGACGAGGAGAGGCGAGAAGGACCGGAGGACCAATTTGCAGCGTAGTAATTTAACATAATGAATTTATTTAAATGATAGACGAACACGAAACAACACTTGAGAATTTACAAAATAACAAACGCAGTCAACAGACCTGGACATAAGAACTTACATACAACGAAGAACTCACAAACAGGAAAAATGACTACACAAAACGAACGAACGGACAAAACAAACCGAAACAGTCCCGTGTGGCGCGACAAACACAGACACAGGAGACAACCACCCACAACAAACAATGTGAAACCACCTACCTTAATATGGTTCTCAATCAGAGGAGATGAAAACCACCTGCCTCTAATTGAGAACCATATCAGGTCACCCATTAACCAACATAGAAACACATAACATAGAATGCCCACCCACACTCACGCCCTGACCGACTAACACATACAAAAACAACAGAAAACAGGTCAGGAACGTGACAATGAGTGTAATTGGCTCAATTTTCCACTTTCTTAAAATATATTTTTTTGCTCCAAGAGTATCTTTTTTCTCCCACTCTGGTCGTTGTGGGTGGGGGGGCTGATAAGCAACCTTGGTAGCTGGGTGGGATTGGAAGGGGTGGGAGGTGTGCTTCCCCCCCCCCCCCCCCCAGACTGGTGGGAAACATGGTTTCTGGGTGGAGAGGTAGGATGTGGGTGGGTGGATGGGGACTAAGGAGGGGGGGGGTGGCTGTAATTATCCTTGTATACATTTCTTTGATAGTTTTTTTTACCTGTAACCCCCTCGCCCCCCTATGAGTTTCTTTCTTGAGAAAAAAAAAAAAAGTTGGTCACCAAGAAATAAAATTCAGTTGTATCCCAACTGCTACTTTTCAGTATTCCAAAACCCATTCGCGAGCATCTTATGTCCCAACGTGACCTGTTTTGTAGCATGATTCCCTATGAAACACTGACAGACAGATGCACACTAGATAGTGAGAAAGTTGTCAAAAACTTAACAGCACTGAAACACACATGTCGCCACTCGCCGGTGACTTGATAAGGTGATTGTAGCCTGGCTGCTCAATGTGCCTGCTAGCTACTACTTGCTAGCTTCATTGACAAACACAGAGTTGGAAATTAGCTATCTAACAAGTGAATTTGGGCACTGATGAACAGTGTGTAGCTTGTGCTTTATTTTTGATAGTTTGAGAGCTTGCAGATGATGAAGTTTCAGACATGTTATTGTTCTCAGAAATCTGTCCTGAGCGTGCAGCCAGACTTTCCGGACTCAGTAGACTATATGCAGTGCACTGAATAGTTTTTCATCCACATTTTTTTACTTGAGAACATACTACACCAAACATCTTAGCTAGATTTAAAATTGCGACACTAAGACCTCAGCGTAAACGTCTAAATCTATTACAGATTTCTTGATTTGTATTACATTAATTCAGATTATTTTACTATATTGTTGCTAAGGTGACTCGGGAGGGACAAACAGCTGTACTTGCCAGGGTACAATATACGAACATAACACACCCAAGACAACTCTCGTTTAGCTTCAGTCATGGCCGCTAGCATTTCTTAATGAGCAATCCTTAAAGCAAGGCCAAATCAGGAAGTGCAGTCACCCTTTTGTGTGTGTGAGAGAGAGGCAGATATCAAGAAGGAAAGTCACACAGAGAATTACATCAATTTGATGTATAATCAATGGGAGGAACAGGAGCAGAGCAGGAAATGGCTGTGCTGATGAGTGTTGATGACCGTGAGTTACAGTATTACCAGTAAGAGCACTAATGTCACTGTCATTAACACAGCCCGCTATCTGCACAGAAAGGAAGCAGCTGGACGCTAATGAGAGAGGGTAACCGTGATAGGAAGCAGGCCGCTGACTTAGTCTCAAATTATACCCTACACAGTACACTACTTTTTTTTTAAATGAAATTTTCTTACAGAGTTCAAAGATAAAATAGTAATCACATAGTGCATCTACTTCTGACCAGAGCCATGCAGTAGCCTATGCGGTGAACTATAGGGCATAGGGTTTAGACTAGATATGGTCCTAATGACAGAAGGGAACAGTGATAGGAGGCTGTCCTCGCTCTCAGGCTCTCTGAACATAGAGTGCAACCTCCACTAAAACCTGCCTACACTGGGTGTCTATCTTTGTTTTGTAGAGTGTGTGTGTGTGGACGGCGGCTTGACTGATGCCCTGCTGAGTGTGATGTCAGGGGAAATCACATTCACTAGTGAGAGGAGGTCACAGAGCTCACCTCTCATCCCTCACTTTTCCCCCTCTCCCTCCCTTCATTCTTCTATCACCATGGCAACATGAAGTTGAAGTGGTCATCCATCCATCTATTCTTCTCTTAGCTTGTTCTCCTAGGCTACAGGTATACACTCTAGGCAGGTGCTAAAGGTCAACTAGAGACTGTACAGCTAGTTGTTTACTATGTCTTGTTAACTCATTGATGTTTTACATTCTAGTCTTGTAGCAGACACTCTTATCCAGAGCAACTTACAGGAGCAATTAGGGTTAAGTGCCTTGCTCAAGGGCACATCATAAGATTTTTTTCACTAGGTTGGCTCGGGGATTCGAAACCAGCGAACTTTCGGTTACTGACCCAATGCTCTTAACTGCTTGGCTACCTGCCGCTGTAGTTTTGGGTATTTCCATGTAAAAGGACCCATGAGCACTAGAAGTCGACCGATTAATCGGAATGGCCGATTAATTAGGGCCGATTTCAAGTTTTCATAACAATCGGAAATCGCTAATTTTGGACGCGATTAAGAAATAAGAACACATTCTTTTTTTCAATGACGGCCTAGGAACGGTGGGTTAACTGCCTTGTTCAGGGGCAGAACAACAAATGTTTACCTTGTCAGCTCAGGGATTCAATCTTGCAACCTTACGGTTAACTAGTCCAACGCTCTAACCACCTGCCTCACAAGGACGCAAATGCAGTAAGAAGCCAAGGTAAGTTGCTAGCTAGCATTAAACTTATCTTATAAAAAACAATCAATCAATCATAATCACTAGTTATAACTACACATGGTTGATGATATTACTAGTTTATCTAGCGTGTCCTGCGTTGCATATAATCGATGTAGTGCGCATTCGCGGAAAAGGACTGTCGTTGCTCCAACGTGTACCTAACCATAAACATCAATGCCTTTCTTAAAATCAATACACAGAAGTATATATTTTTAAACCTGCATATTTAGCTAAAAGAAATCCAGGTTAGCAGGCAATATTAACCAGGTGAAATTGTGTCACTTCTCTTGCGTTCATTGCACACAGAGTCAGTGTATATGCAACAGTTTGGGCCGCCTGGCTCATTGCGAACTAATTTGCCAGAATTGTACGTAATTATGACATAACATTGAAGGTTGTGCAATGTAACAGGAATATTTAGACTTAGGGATGCCACCCATTAGATAAAATACAGAACGGTTCCGTATTTCACTGAAAGAATAAACGTTTTGTTTTTGAGATGATAGTTTCCGTATTCGACCATATTAATGACCTAAGGCTCGTATTTCTGTGTGTTATTATGTTCTAATTAAGTCTATGATTTGATAGAGCAGTCTGACTGAGCGATGGTAGGCACCAGCAGGCTCGTAAGCATTCATTCAAACAGCACTTTCGTGCGTTATGCCAGAAGCTCTTCGCAATGCTTCAAGCATTGCGCTGTTTATGACTTCAAGCCTATCAACTCCCGAAATTAGGCTGGTGTAACCGATGTGAAATGGCTAGCTAGTTAGCGGGGTGCGCGCTAATAGCGTATCAAACGTCACTCGCTCTGAGACTTGGAGTAGTTGTTCCCCTTGCTCTGCATGGGTAACGCTGCTTCGAGGGTGGCTGTTGTCGATGTGTTCCTGGTTCAAGCCCAGGTAGCGGCGAGGAGAGGGATAGAACATCCAATAGTCAAAGGTATATGAAATACAAATCGTATAGAGAGAAATAGTCCTATAATTCCTATAATAACTACAACCTAAAACTTTTTACCTGGGAATATTGAAGACTCATGTTAAAAGGAACCACCAGCTTTCATATGTTCTCATGTTCTGAGCAAGGAACTTAAACGTTAGCTTTCTTACATGGCACATATTGCACTTTTACTTTGTTTTTGCATTATTTAAACCAAATTGAACATGTTTCATCATTATTTATTTGAGGCTAAATTGATTTTATTGATGTATTATATTAAGTTAAAATAAGTGTTCATTCAGTATTGTTGTAATTGTCATTATTACAAACAAATTTTATAAATCGGCCGATTTAATCGGCATCGGGGTTTTGGGTCCTCCAATAATCGGTATCGGTATCGGCGTTGAAAAATCATAATCGGTCGACCTCTAGTGCAGATGCACTCACACCTGCCTGCTGCTGCCATTCCTGCCTGCCTGCTGCCATTCCTGAGCAAGCTCTGTACTGGTGGTGCCCCGATCCCACAGCTGAATCAACTTTAGGAGACGGTCCTGGTGCTTGTTGGACTTTCTTGGGCACCCTGAAGCCTTCTTCACAACAATTGTACCGCTCTCCTTGAAGTGCTTGATGATCCGGTAAATGGTTGATTTAGGTGCAATCTTACTGGCAGCAATATCCTTGCCTGTGAAGCCCTTTATGTGCAACGCAATGATGACGGCACGTGTTTCCTTGCAGGTAACCATGGTTGACAGAGGAAGAGCAATGATTCCAAGCACCACCCTCCTTTTGAAGCTTCCAGTCTGTTATTCGAACTCAATCAGCATGAAAGAGTGATCTCCATTGTTGTCCTCGTCAACACTCACACCTGTGTTAGCGAGAGAATCACTGACATGATGTCAGCTGGTCCTTTTGTGGCAGGGCTGAAATGCAGTGGAAATGTTTTTTGGGGATTCAGTTCATTTGCATGGCAAAGAGGGACTTTGCAATTAATTGCAATTCATCTGATCACTCTTCTTAACATTCTGGAGCATATGCAAATTGCCATCATACAAACTGAGGCAGCAGACTTTGTGAAACTTAATATTTGTGTCATTCTCAAAACTTTTGGCCATGACTGTAGTTAATGTCATCCCTCCCAGCTCTTACTGACACCTACCCATGAGCCCCCTCTCTTTCAATTTACTGTAACCAGCATCCTCATCCACTGAGCTCCGACCGACTCCGGACGTCCATGGACATTGAAAGTAGTTGAAATTTGGTCAGTCCACCCTGGCCTTGATGTTAACGTCCACAGACGGACTGGACTGGACCAAGTCTGAACCTATTATAGACGTACACTACCGTTCAAAAGTTTGGTGTCACTTAGAAATGTCCTTGTTTTTGAAAGAGGCAATTTTTTTTGGTCCATTTTTAAAATGACATCATTGATCAGAAATACAGTGTAGACATTGTTGTGCTTTGGTGGTGGTAAATTTTGAGATTTGTACAGGGTAAAAGGAATCTTAAAGAAGGAAGGCTATCACTCCATTTTGCAACGCCATGCCATACACTGTGGACGGCGCTTACTTGGAGCCAATTTCCTCCTACAACAGGACAATGACCCAAAGCACAGCTCCAAACTAAGTAAGACCTATTTAGGGAAGAAGCAGTCAGCTGGTATTCTGTCTATAATGGAGTGACCAGCACAGTCACCGGATCGCAACCCTATTGAGCTGTTGTGGGAGCAGCTTGACCATATGGTACATAAGAAGTGCCCATCAAGCCAATGCAGGAAGCATGGGGTGAAGCATGGGGTGAAATCTCTTCAGATTACCTCAACAAATTGACAACTAGAATGCCAAAGGTCTGCAAGGCTGTAATTGCTGCAAATGGAGGATTATTTTACATTATTTATAACCTTGTCAAAGTCTTGACTATATTTCCTAATCATTTTGCAACTAATTTCATGTATGTTTTCATGGAAAACAAGGACATTTCCAAGTGACTCCAAACTTTTGAACGGTAGTGTACGTTTCACAAGTTTGGATAGTACAGTCAATACAATACTGTGGTACAGTAAAGTATTGTACTGTACTATACTATACTGAACTCGCTTGTACTCTACTGTATTACACTGTACTGAACTCTGCCCTGCTCTGCTTTTCTGTGCTGGTCTGTATTGTACTGCACTGCACTCTACTGTGCTCTGCCCTGTGATGTCCAAATGTGTGAAACATGAGGAGACTGACATTCATATCCATAATTATGCATTTTTGTGTAGTACAGATCAGGGAACCATTATGTAATTCCGTTACCGTAATTTTGTTACCGGGTGTAAATCCACTTCACTTACTTTAGTTCAGTAACCAGTGGAGGAGAGGAGTGCAGAAGCTATGTAGAGGCTTGGTAGGGTGTAGTGTGACATTTATTCACTTTAAAGCCCCAGGTGCCAGGCTGTGGTCAGGCGTTAGCGGCAGCTAGTGATGAAAGGGACATTTCAGCTCTGTGTTAGCGCCAATGCTAACCTGGCAGAGGGCTAAAGGCAATCTATTCCTGTCTCTGCTCCCTCTCCCTGGGGCTGAGCCCCTGTGAAGAGAGGGGGTGGTGTTAAACCTAGTTGCCAGTCTTTAGGGGCAGAGTGTATGTGAGGGGGCAGTGTTGGATTAAGCATTTTATTCATCTACACTTTACAGTTAAAACAAAGGACTTGATGTTTGCCTCTTTGCAGTTCTGTCCATCTAGGAATAAGTCATGCCTGGTGTTTATAGCAGGTCTACATTGATATTGATGTTATGTGCTGTTTCCTTTTAATGTCTGTTTTCCATCAGTGAGTCTTGTCTCTTTCCTTCACCTCCTGTCATAGAAATGGACCTCTTTTGATGTAGAAAGAATATCTGGTCCTGTACTACCTTCTACTACACTCACTTTGTAAGGCTCGACTCTTTCTCTCTCCTCTGTTCCTCTCTGGTGGACCCGTGCTGTGTTGCCATGACGATTAATGATATATCAGTGGTGGCAGCATGAGTGTGACTGCAGAGAGATCGTGACTGCGTGGTGGTATAGCTGCTCAGACAGACAGACAGACATGTCTGAGCGGTGCTGCTTGTCTCCCATTTGTATGTCTCTCTGTCCAGTATGAAGGAAGTTAGAGGTAGTTTCGTGAGCCAATGCTTCTAGCAGATACCCATAGACTTCCAGTCATTGTGCTAATGCTAGTTATCAATTGCGCTAGCGTTAGTTAGCTACTTCCTTCAAACTTCATTCAGAGACATGTTCATCTGACTCTGGGGAAGAAGATTTAGGGCCTTTTATTACACACTATAACATCTTTAGTGTCTCGAAGCCCTGCTGGGGGCAATGTAGCATGACATAGAGGAGATTCCTGTTGATGCTGATCTAAGGTCAGTTTAGTGTTTAAATGATTAAGGTTAGGAGGATTTGAGGAAGGGTAAGCTGATCCTACAGTAGATCTGATCCTAGGAGGGGAGCTGTGGGTCGGGGTCTTATTTGATCTCTTATGGATGATCCCATCCATGTCACATCAGATTATGACAACATGACTTGTGGTGGGATATAGCGATGATGTAACACCATCTTTATATAGAGACGGGCCTCTTTAGTTTGATTAATAATACACGTCAAAACAATATGGCCGCCCGGCCAACATACTCTCGCTGTCCGGTCTCTTCTCATCAGCATAGAAAGTTGTCGAACGTGGCCGTTTGACACGGATCAGAACTTATTACTGATCAGACTGTAAAGCTATTATTCTCTCCCTCTCTTCCTCTCCCACCGTCACATTTGCAGAATGTGACAGGAAGGAGATAGAGAGGAGAGAATGGAAGAGGAGAGGAAGGGAGGATAATATTATTGTATGGACATTGGATCTGAAGTTAAATACGGCACACACTGCACTGCACTAGTCCTTCATACACAGAGGTGGTGTTACAGCCAACCTCTATATTATTCAACTCACACACACTGCACTGCACTAGTCCTTCATACACAGAGGTGGTGTTACAGCCAACCTCTATATTATTCAACTCACACACACTGCACTGCACTAGTCCTTCATACACAGAGGTGGTGTTACAGCCAACCTCTATATTATTCAACTCACACACACTGGGGAGGTATAGCCAGCATGTGGTTTTGAAGTCATTTTCTAATATCCTAATATGTTGCCTTACTCGGGATGCGCACACACACACTCTGACTCCTGAAGTCCTCACAAGAATAGTAAACAAACAAATATTTGATCAACTGGGGTCATTTTGTTGGTCCCCACAAGGTCAAATGCTATTTCTAGGGGGTTTAGGGTCAAGGTTAGAGTTAGGGTTAGGAGCTAAGGTTAGGTTTAGGGGTTAAGGAAAATAGGATTTTGAATGGGACTGAATTGTGTGTCCCCACAAGGTTAGTTGTACAAGTGTGTGTGTGTCTGTCTCATGTGACAACCTGTTGTGGGTCACAGATCATCTAGTCATCATTAGGCAGCTATTACTGTAACTGTTTTTACTGCCCCCCTAACCCCTCTTTTTCACTGGCTCCTTCACTCTTTCCATTACTTATCACACATATCACATATCCCCTTCTCTTTCCCAATCTCCCTAGTAAGTCTATATACTACACACAGATCTCTACTCCTCTCTTCTTCTCTCCTTTTACTCCTCTCCTCAACTGTAACCTGTCTTGCATTTGTTTCCCCCCATCTTCTTTCTCTCGCTCTCTCTTTTTTTCTCTTTTGTGTGCGCTCTCGCTCTCTCTTGTGCGCTCTCTCTCTTTTTCGCTCTTTTGCACACTCACTCTCTCTCTCTCTCTCTCTCTCTCTTTTGCACACTCACTCTCTCTCTCTCTCTCTTTTGCACACTCTCTCTTGCTCTCTTGCCTCTCCTTCTCTGGGTCATGCCTCTCTTCTTGGGTTTTGGAGCAGCCCGTTTGCTGACACTCTCTGTTGGCTAAGTGTCTATTTATAACCAGCTGCTAAATGCTTGTTGATCAGCCTGGTCTGGGCAGTGGTCTGGGCAGTGGTCTGGGCAGTGGTCTGGGCTGGTCTGCCGCATCATGTAATGGACTCTACCACTGGGTGACACGCAGCTCAGAGGCAGCAATGGTATCAAAAGTTTAAAAACATATCAACCTATTATGGTCTCATTCATAGATCAGACCATAGAATTAGAATTTTATTGTTGAATGTAATCTATGGCAGAGAAATGTGAGTTCTCACTGTGCTTTCTTTTGTTCGATCAGATCAGCTGGTTTATATTAGTCATTACAGTCAAGATGTTGTGAGAATCAGTGAGCATGGATGATGTCATTGGTTTCAGATAACTAAAGTCACTGAGGTGCTTGTTCTAGTATTTGTTATTGGATAGTTGAAGCGTTATTGGGCTCCCGAGTGGTGTAGCGAGTGTTTCAGAGCCACCCAGTGTGCAGGGCTCTGCCTAACCAGGGAGGAAGCTCTCTGTGTGGGGAGAGATCAGAGTATGGGCTGCTGCCCAATGGGCACTACACCAAGACGCAATCTGTTTCTCTCAATTCAATTTAAGGGCTTTATTGGCATGGAAAACATATGTTTACATTGCCAAAGCAAGTGAAATATATAATAAACTAAAGTGAAATAAACAATACAAATGTAACAGTAAACATTACACTCACAAAAGTTCCAAAAATAGTAAAGACATTTCAAATGTCATTATGTCTATATACAGTGTTGTAACGATGTGCTAATAGTTAAAGTACAGTGGAGTTAAAGTACAGTCAGTGGATTGACTGTGAACGCTCTGAGAGACTCTGGGTTGAGGTCAGTGATAAAGTAGTCTACAGTACTACTGCCAAGAGATGAGCTATAGGTGTACCTACCAAAGGAGTCCCCTCAAAGCCTACCATTGACTATGTATATACCCGGCATCCGACAGAGCTGCAGGATTTGTGACACGTTTTTGTTGGTTATGTTGTCGTAGTTGTGTCTAGGGGGTTATATGTGGGAGGGAATGCTGTCACCTCCAGTTAGGTGATTGTCCCTCTGTGTGCTGAGGGTGTCAGGTTCTGGCATTTAGGTACATGTCCCTGAGTCTGGAAATTGTTGATCTCCCCCTCAAGGATGGAGAAGCTGGGATTCTATTGGGGGGATATAAACTCAGCAAAAAAAGAAACGCCCCTTTTACAGGACCCTGTCATAGATAATTTGTAAAAATCCAAATAACTTCACAGATCTTCATTGTAAAGGATTTAACTTCTTGCCGCACGGATCCCTTTAGCGGGATCATTTTCGTAAACAACCGCTGAATTGCAGAGCGCCAAATAAAAAAATAAAAAATACAAAAAATATTTATAATCGTGAAATCACAAGTGAAATATACAGTGGGGCAAAAAAGTATTTAGCCAGCCACCAATTGTGCAAGTTCTCCCACTTAAAAAGATGAGAGAGGCCTGTAATTTTCATCATAGGTACACTTCAACTATGACAGAGAAAATGAGAAAAACAAATCCAGAAAATCACATTGTAGGATTTTTAATGAATTTATTTGCAAATTATGGTGGAAAATAAGTATTTGGTCAATAACAAAAGTTTATCTCAATACTTTGTTATATACCCTTTGTTGGCAATGACAGAGGTCAAACGTTTTCTGTAAGTCTTCACAAGGTTTTCACACACTGTTGCTGGGATTTTTGCCCATTCCTCCATGCAGATATCCTCTAGAGCAGTGATGTTTTGGGGCTGTTGCTGGGCAACACGGACTTTCAACTCCCTCCAAAGATTTTCTATGGGGTTGAGATCTGGAGACTGGCTAGGCCACTCCAGGACCTTGAAATGCTTCTTACGAAGCCACTCCTTCGTTGGAGGTGGAGTGTCTGTCATGGTCTGGGGTGGTGTGTCACAGCATCATCGGACTGAGCTTGTTGTCATTGCAGGCAATCTCTACGGTGTGCGTTACAGGGAAGACATCCTACTCCCTCATGTGGTGCCCTTCCTACAGGCGTATCCTGACATGAACCTCCAGCATGACAATGCCACCAGCCATACTGCTCGTTCTGTGCGTGATTACCTGCAAGACGGGAATGTCAGTGTTCTGCCATGGCCAGCAAAGAGCCCAGATCTCAATCCCATTAAGCATGTCTGGGACCTGTTGGATCAGGTGAGGGCTAGGACCATTCCCCCATGTAATGTCTGGGAACTTGCAGGTGCCTTGGTGGAAGAGTGGGGTAACATCTCACAGCAAGAACTGGCAAATTTGGTGCAGTCAATGAGGAAGAGATGCACTGCAGTACTTAATGCAGCTGGTGGCCACACCAGATATTGACTGTTACTTTTGATTTTGACCCCCCCCCCCCCCCCCCCCCCCCTGTTAAATTTCTGTTAGTCACATGTCTGTGGAACTTGTTCAGTTTGTCTCAGTTGTTGAATCTTGTTATGTTCATACAAATATTTACACATGTTTGCTGAAAATAAACGCAGTTGACAGTGAGAGGACGTTTCTTTTTTTGCTGAGTTTAGGTAGCACACATGAGGACATTTTTCTCTGTTAAGATCATTTCCTTATTAATTTCTAGCCAGACATAACATGTTCCCGTTTTGACTAATTTGATAGAATTGGTTAGGTCTGATCTATACCAAATTAGCATACCCCCTTAGTCTCTTCCCTGTTTCACACCTGGTAGTTTGGTGGATGGGACTACCAGCTCTCTGTAACCTAGTGGGCCACCAGTGGGTCCATCTCCTTTATTCCATGTTTCTTGTAGGATGACAATGTCTGCATTTCCAATTTCTTTGATGATGTCTCAGTTCCTTCTCTTTAGGCCAAAGGCAGATGACCTTGTATATTCCAGGATGAGATATAGTAAAAGCTTTGTGTTCCATAGTTTCTAGTGTTGTTTTTTTAGGCCCGGACCATCACAGTAGGAGTGAGCAGAGCATGTTGAGCGTCTGACCTCTCAGGTTGCAGGATGGGGCTTGGGCGGGTTATTAGTGGGGGTTGGGCCTGTTGCTCTGCTCACGGCCTGGGCATATGTCCTGCTGTCATGTTGAGGTCCTTGCCTCGGGGGGTGGGCAGAAGGGGCATAGGTCTGATATGAGGGGGCCTATATAGGGTGTGGCCAGGGTTTGCTTGGGCTGGCTGGTGATACTGTGGTCTGGGTGTAGGTCCTCTTGGCGTGGGTTCTCTCTGTTTAGGTCCTTCACGAGGGGGTCTTGCAGGTCTAGGAGGGTGTCTCGCTGGTCTGGGCAGGGTCTCCGTTGCTCCTGTGACGTGCTGGGGCTACGGTTAAGGGTGACGTCCTACAGGGTCCTGGCAAAATTTGGGATTGCTGCCTTGCAGAGGTGGACCTGGTCGTAAAGGCTGTTCAAGTCCAGGGTGGAGTGGTGGGCCAGGTAGACATTAGGTTTTGAGCTACAGTCTCATGAAATGCTTGCATTCACCCGTCGTATGGTAGCAGGGTGAAAGTCTTTTCGTGGTAGCAGGATGGCAATAACCACTTGTGCGTTTGAAAAAGCTTCTTCCTCTTTCTCCATCACACCTTTAGTGCTGTGGCCACTCTTTCCTTATGGGCACTCAGGTAATTTGTGCCCGTGTGAATTAAAATGTGGCTGGGGGACCCTAGTTTGTCCTCTGACAACAGCTCCAGGGCATGACTAGTGTTTGTCCTCTGACAACAGCTCCAGGGCATGCCTAGTGTTTGTCCTCTGACAACAGCTCCAGGGCATGCCTAGTGTTTGTCCTCTGACAACAGCTCCAGGGCATGCCTAGTGTTTGTCCTCTGATAACAGCTCCAGGGCATGCCTCGTGTTTGGGCACCAGAGTTTGGCCACTTTGTGTTTGGGAAAAAGTTTATCCTTTTGAATGCATTTGCCATTTGAGTCGATGAGGAGCACAATCTCTGGCTCGCTGGATGGGGGGGGGGGGGGATTGTTCTTCTGGAGGGCTATTGGGGGAGCTGACAGGGGGGCTGTTAGGGGGTCTGTTGGGTTGGTGGGTCCTGTGTTGTCTGTCCCGTTGAGGTTGCGGTCTGGGCCCGAGGTGGGCTGTTCTGCTGGCTTGTCTGGGGGAGTGTCCTGCTCTCTGTCACACATCAGCTGTGTCACACCCTCCTTCAGTGCCATGTGTGCCTCTTTAAGCTCTCTCAGACAGTGTCCTTCTCCACCTTCTGCACTCCGGGTCTTGTTGGGGGTGGAGGGGTGTTGTACTGGTCTATTTCGTGGTTTTGTTCTGTCTGGATTGTGTGGACTAGCTCTCTAAACTCCACCATGTTTCTCTCCACCTCTGTGAATGTGTCCCTCTCAATGATGCAGGAGCAGTGCAGTTGTGGGACCTTGTTGTGTTCAGTGTTGTGGGGGTGACTATCCTCGTCTGTAGGACAGGTTGAAGAGGTGTGATCAGACTCACTCAGGATGGGGGAGTCGTCACAGTGAGAGAGCTTTTCCTGCTGTGCTCTCTCTTTGATCCTGTAAAAGTCCTGCTAGAACTGCATGAGGATGCCCTGCACCATTATGGTCCCAGACTTGTACAGGTTGAAGAGGTGTGATCAGACTCACTCAGGATGGGGGAGTCATCACAGAGATCTTTTCCTGCTGTGCTCTCTCTTTGATCCTGTAAAAGTCCTGTTGGAACTGCATGAGGATGCCCTGCACCATTACTGTACCAGACTTGTACACGTTGACAGAGGTTGTTTCAATTTCCTCAATGTCTAGTATTCTGAGTTTCCACCCTGGGCCAATACCCTCTCTCTTGACATAGGGGTAGTGTGCTCTTATAGCACTGTGCCATGCCAGGGGATGGTCTGTGTGGAAAATTACGTTGCTTACGTTCCCCTCTTTGTGGTAGTCAGCAAATAGTGTCTCTGGATTGTCCTTGAGGAGCTTTTTTTTGTACACTGTTATTTTTAATATCCATTGTGTCCTGTATTGTAAAACTCTTGAGCCCAACAATGGCAGGAGAGTTTTCACACATCTGACTCCACACTTCAGTGCTAGTTGAAGATGCCGCCAGGTCTGTTCTGACCGAACAACTTGGTGGTGTAGTATACTTATTTACGTAGCTTTATATAACAAAATGACCTAGAGATTATTGTTTTTGGCTTCAGACTTATCTTCAGACTAAATATTACTCACTCAGTGTTGTGTTGGATGGTATTTCCAGGTTCAGCTGTGTTTCTTCTGCAGGTGTTTTTTCTTGACAGTCCATGGTAGTAATAGTCCATTCGGGTAATATTGTCCAAAATCAAGGTTTTAGGTGTTAGGTTTTAATTTTCAGAGTAAAAACTCAACAGACAGTATGAAAACTCAAACCAAGTTTATTCTTCCCAGAGGATCAATACAGCTTCATCAGACAACGACATTTCACACAAGCACTGATATGTAACCCTTCCTCCTAGGCTGAGTCTCCTCCTACTCATCTGAACAAACATTGCATCTTTGTTGCTAGGCAGGAAACAAAGTGATACGTGCCATAAACTTTTCTCCCTTAACGTGACCTGACCTGACCTCAACCCCCTTCATCACCAATCCATGGTTCTCTCCCCTTACCAATGCCTGCCACGTGATCACTTTCCCTACACTCAGCACAATTCAAGCTTTATTGCACACAATATATACCTTCTTCCTACAGATAACCATTAACTTCTGGTGTAAACCCTCTAAACCTAAACACTCAATATTTCAATAGGATACCTGATAATTAACCCTATCCCAAGTTTAGGAGTTAGAACCCAGAATCCATCAGTCCCCCTATTTTGAACATTTCACTCCATACTGTTCAACATTACATTACACTTATACATGGACAAACAATGATAATAAACATGAACAAAAAATAAAACATAATTAACATTCACAGTGAGGTTTACAAACTGGGAGACTTATGGCCTCTGTTCTATGATCACACCAAGCACACTCGTCTTTACATTCTCATAGAACACTGATAATAACGTGTCCACTGGAGCTGTTCACTTCTTCCATTTCATCTTTCTCCTTCTAAGAGAATGATAGCACAAGATTTTAAAAGCAACGAGAAACACAAAACATTACAGTATTAACAATGTGGTAAGCTATGCATAATAATATATGCATGAAAGCCTAAAGTTTGATAACATGACAATTCCCACTCTCTATTTACCTGACTATGCCTTCAGGATACTTTTCTGCTGAGTTTGCAAAAAGAAAGCCCTAAAAAGCCTCCTCATGTTTCGCCCAGTCTTCCCTGTCTGACCACAGGATCCAGGAGGTGTTCCCAAGCCATGTCATCCTCACTTTGCTCCCCATCTCCTTCTTTGCCACCTGATAGGCACATCATCTGATAGGCAAGTGCGTATCCATAATCAACGCTACATCCTCTTGAGGTAACTCAGCACTGTATGTGCTTTCACATCGATGCCTTCAGAATGTTGTCCAGAGTACAATTACCCCAACATCTATCCTTTCATGTGATGCATTAACCAATAAAGCAACTAACCCAACCTAACTATGATGTTTAAAGTGTCTCCTAGACCCAGCCCATCTGCATGTCTACAGTGGAATCTAGTGTCTCTCTCTCTAGCTCCGTTTCCTCTGTCATGGTGTCTTCAAGCTCACCCATTATGCACCTGGATCTCACTTCACATGAGAACTACGCACCCACCGAGGAGAGACATGACAATCTTTACCGCTGCAGGTGCTGTAAGCAGTACTGTGTGTGGAACAGACCAACATTGTCCCAACACCCCCGCCTGGTGTATCTTGATGTACACTCAATCTCCAGAATTCAGGCCACGCCCTCGGTTATCTCCTGCTCCTCATGTGCCTCGTCCATCAGGGAATATACACATTGCAACGCATGGGTCATTTCCTGACAACAGACTCTCCCCTTATCCCAGATCACTAATCAGTGAGGTGAATAACAGCCCCCGGTACTCCCATCGGTCCCCCAGTTACCAGCTACCCAGCCATGTGGCATGAGTCCTCATAAAATGATATGCCAACAATGCTACTAAAGTAACCCCTGCTACTACTAACATGGCCCATGACTATAGCCTCCTTCAATTACTGTCCTTGCAGCGACTTCCGTGAGAATAACTACTGCATGTAATCTGTCCAGTGTTCGCTGGCTGTTAGAAATTGGGAAAGAGATGAATGAGTTTGAAGAATATCTGAGTCACAGGTTTCTTGAAAGGTCACCATAGTGTCTGAGATGCCAACACTATCTCTGCTACTCTCACCGCGATCTGGGTATGTGTAACGTTCAATTTAACTTCATATTAGTCCCTATATTGTGCAGTTAGCTGTCTTGCCTCTCCTACAAGCTATCTCCTGTAACAATATACCTAGTCTCTGACAATGATACCGCTCTATCAACACAACCTTAATTTATGAGCCCCCACAGATCTCCACCGCAGTCACATTCCATCCCACTTAACAGTCTGATGTAAACATTCTCAACCACAGGCCTCATGTGTACCTCGTCTCCTGCTACAGATACATTTACACATATATCATTCCATCTAACCCATAACACACTAGTCACTACTCCTAATGCACTTCTACAGTTATAAACATACTAAAACATTCTCAAATCACTTAGTCAATATACATCAGTCCCTCGTCTGGAACAACGATCACTCTTATGTTCCAAGAAACCTAAAAACATGTTGACTTGAAAAGGAAAGAGAAAAAAAGTACATGTTTAATAATTTCACACCACCCTTGATGCGACTAAAACTGGGGAAAGCAGCATCCATCTGCTCCGTTCTATACCCATGTGATGCTGGTCTCCCTGCTGTCTCTTTCATTTTCATCCTTGGGTGTTAACGCAAAACACAGACTGAGCCTTGTATGCAATTAATTGTACCGTATCATATAAAAATTCTGATGACATGGTAAAATAAAAAACCTTCATGGTTGACCCAAGCTATCATCCAGTGAGTTCTCTAATAACCTCCCTGTCGGAGGACACTTAAAGATAAGGTTTCGAGAGCCTCCCTAGGCCTAATACATTTGAGCAGTGCCCCCACCCCTCACCGTTCGAGAGCAACTCTCTCTCGCTGAATCCGATTCATAACCAAAACATTTTATAAATTATCCAACCCAAATTTAGAATGACAGTCCTTAGTGCTTTACTTTCAGTCTATGACTCGAAGTCAAGCCTGTCATCCTAGCACACCTCATCCCGGTTAGAATGTACATTTAGAAACGGGACCTTTTTATTGCCGGTAATAACTCTTCTCATTACAGCCCCCCTTTGGCCCTGTTTTCCTGTTGTGAGTGGCCTGGTAATGAAAGATCGGTATCTCAGTGCATACTTAGTCTAAATTGTTTGCAGTGTGTAGACCTTATTACATTCCACATTTTTTTTGCATCTCTAAGACAAACGTCAAAGAGTATAACAACATACTGTTACTGTTGAAACCATTTTCAAACTTAGTTCATACTCCCTTATTTTACTGGCGACCTCTCGGAAGAGTTACCAGATCAGGGAGTTAGCACCCTAACCCAGGGGGAATCCCAACACTCCAGCAGACCCAATCTGGTGACATTTGTATCGAAACAAAGACAAAAATGAAATCAGCAAAACACATATCACAATCCATTTGGAGTAACTGTCATCACTTATTAACATATATTTTTCCTTTTTATATGCAGACTGAACAAAATACATTTGTATATTTACCCAAAGACCAGGGCCCCAGGGAACTGGTAATTTCCCCTTTGAACACATGATTCACATCGTGATTCAAAAACAAACAACGCTGCATGTTAACTCAAAAATAAACAAATTCGAATAACCAATCAACTTAGAATTACAAAAATAGTATCTCATAAAGTAATGCTAAAATAGAATAGAAACTAGTGTTTCTCGTTCATTTTATAATTAAGTCCCACCTGTTTCGGTCATGAGATTGATCAGGCTTCACCAGAAAGTCAGGATACAGGGCATTCAACATCCTTCAATATTTCCTCTCCCTTTTCTCCCCCTGTCCTTCGGAAACCATTTCAAAACATTTCCATCCTTCTGCATACTCAATTTAAAATCAAATTGGAAAGACCCCACTAAATAAATCCCACGGTATCAACATCACTAACGCATATTCATAACCGGTAAGTTGTGTGTGGTAAACTGTAGGTCAAAAACACACATGAACAGGCCTCACTTATCTGGGAACTCCATTTATGGCCTAATCCAGATACTGTTATACCTAAAACTGCCGAATATCACTAACTGCTCTCCCCTAGACCACAGTCTCCGGGAACATTCCAACGAGAGATGATGAAACCTCCTCTTCTGGAAAAGAAAGTGTACATTTCGTTAGCATTCTTCATGCTACATAATAATCAGCAATCCAAAGGTATTAATTATAAACCAAACTTGATAATGGTAAATCTACTGTCCTTACTCCAACCATTAAATGTTTGTTTTAATCCACCCCATAATTTCTGTATTTTGTATTTAGCATGTACTACCCTAAGACACAGCGACTTTATCTCACCATCGAGTCCAACGATTCACTGGTCTCTTTTCCCCATGATTCTCCATAACCACCGCACCACAATGTTCATCAACTAAAAAAAAAGTGAAGTTCATTTTAGGTTTAGTAACCCCTTTGCTAATTCCTCGTTACGCCTCCACCCTTTCGTCCATTCTAGAAATCTATTTCAGAATAAGATGACTTAAAATGTAAATCTATTTCATAATTAAACCACATAAAATGTCTCATGAGATTAAAAAAACAAGGTGTTTGGCCATCATTTTAATTTGTTACCTCTGTAGAATCCACCCCCCTGGGACTTTGCCTAGATTCTTCAACCCAAAATAATTTTTACTGTGGCATATTTAGCCAATTTCTCATCATAAGGTATCTGCGATATTTGTTTCCTGGCCTCCATTAAAAAGTTGTGTAAGACGATATCATACGTCTTCCTTCACGTAGAAACTGTCATCTCTATGAACCACTATCGATCGTACCGAGGCCATACACCGCTATGTGAAAGTTCCTGTCCTGCTACTTTCCGGAGGATTTGCTGCCCTTTTGGAAAGGATGCAGACGCTTGCATGGCAGCATTTCCTCCGACTGCAGCAGCTCCATCCCTACTCTACACTCATTCTTCCAATGCCCAACGGCCCCACACCTAAAACAGGACTCTGTCTCCCTACGCTTTGAAGTTTTTTCGCTGCGTTTCTTTGTCTTACCTTGGCCATTGAAACCACTGTTAGAGACTTTCACTGTGGCTGTATTAACCCCTCGCACGTCTGCGAAGTGAGCAGAGTTATATTACACACTCAAAGCATCCTGCTCTACTTCATCCACAACCCCCGCAGCTGCCGTTTTGATCACAGGTTTCAAACTTGCCATCAAAGCCGAAGTACAAATTCTACCAATGTACTCATGTACCCAGTCTTTTTGCAGCTGAGGACATCTACTAATTTTCCATATTCAAATTGGTACAATGCTCGTGCACTTCTTTCAGCGGCTCCATGGCTTTATTAAAATCCTCTAGCTCCGCTTTACAGGGAGAATCGGGGCCGTCTGTTGCCATATCAATAGTTATTATTCCCAAACCTCTCCCATCGGTGTCCAGGGTATTTAGATTTCTTCACTCCCGTCTCTAATACAACCTTCTATTAACTATTGTACAAGTTAGTGCTTCCATCTTCCCCGGAGAATAGTTATGGTATTTGTGTCTATTAATTGGACAGGGCACTTAATACCTTGTATTAGAACCTATGCTATAGCGGCTGCCAATTTATTACTGGAGAATACGCATTACCTAATGTCTTATTCCAGTCTTGCGCCTCAAATAGCACTGTTGTTGATAACACACGTTACCAATTTATTCACACTTGTCTTCCTATTTCTACATAATCTTTCATGGTTCCCCCTCCCCAAAGATCATAAACCAACCTTTCTCTTATTGCTACGTTACTACAGACGTATCTTGTTCAAACATTCATACACATACAAACGCACGCACACACACACCCCGCGGCCTCACTGTGTGGGCTTCCAACCTCCTTACGGGTCTGGCCAATACACCACTACACTAGGGTTTTACCCTCTACAGGAACTATCCTGCTCTGGACTTACTCTGGTTCTAAGAGATTTAGGTATGGAATTTTGATTTGATTTTAATGTTGAGGTTAGTGTCCTGTATAAACTTGCATTTTTTCGCAAGGACTTATCTACATTTATTCAACTGTAATTCTATATTTTTTGCAGAAGAACTCAGGAGCTCACTGTCACTCTCACTCTCACTCTCACTCACCCTGTGTATTCTATAGAATCACAGTGGTAAAGGCACAGCCGCTCTCTGAAGCAGCCTTTTCACTTCTGTTTCTTGAGAATCTTGTGGGAGATCGTTTAATTCAGGGTAACTCAACTTCCTTATCCACCCTGGGTCATGTGTTCTGTAGAAAATATTTTACTGACACTACTGCTGAACATTAACTTGTTCAATAAGAATGCACATTTTCATATCAAAACGTTTGCTACAATTTTACTACAACGTGTTATTCCCTCGTCTCTCCTCACTATCTGTCTCTTGCTCTCTGTGTCTCGCTCTTTGTGTCTCCCCCACCCCCCCACCCTTTCTCTCTAACAGTGTGCGGGGGAGGAGTATTGGGTGGACAGTCGTACGGTTTACATCGGTCACAAAGAACCCCCGCCGGCGGCCGAGGCCTATATCCCTCAGCGTTACCCTGACAACCGCATCGTCTCCTCCAAGGTGAGCAGGTGTCATGGCAACCAAGCCGTCAGCACAACAACCACGTCATTTAGCCCTGATAACCAAGCATGTTGTGCTCTTGTGACAGTATGTCATCTATGATTAGCAACATCTTAATGTGGGTGACAACCATAGATATCTGCTACTGCTCAAGGTTCGTTAGCCGTTTCTATGAGGAACTGTCATTGTTGATATCAATTTTGGATTAAATTAAGAAAGAAAAGACACACACTGGTATAAAGTGTTATTCCCTCTCTCTAGAAAACATGTTGATAATGTGGGTGTGTGTCAGTGGAGGCTGGTGAGGGGAGGACGTCTCATAATAATATCTGGAACGGCGCAAATGGAATGGTGTCAAACACCTGGAAACCATCTATTTGGTCCATTTGATTTCATTCCTCTGATTCCACTCCAGCCATTACTACAAGCCCGTACTCCCCAATTAAGGTGTCACCAACCTCCTGTGGTGTGTGTTCTCTTTACCAGTACACCTTATGGAACTTCATCCCCAAGAACCTGTTTGAACAGTTCAGAAGAATCGCTAACTTCTACTTTCTGCTAATCTTCCTGGTCCAGGTGAGAATATGCCATCTCTCTGTTTGATCTGAACCCCAGGGCCGTTTTATCATACATATTGTAAAGACTGGTGTTTCATATTATCAGTTAAACACGTAGGCTATGTGAAGTGAATGGGAGTTAATTGTTTGGCTTGGAATGGCTTATGGTCATGGTCCACGATGGATATAATATGAGCCGTCCCATCCAGTAGCTGGAGGAGATGATGAACGGTAAGAGGAGGAGACTGGTTGGCGGTGGTCCATCTCTGTACCATGGAGAACCTGAATGAATGATAATCAGCTGGTTCTCTTCCTCTCTCCTCAGCTCATCATAGACACGCCCACCAGCCCTGTCACCAGTGGACTGCCTCTCTTCTTTGTCATCACTGTCACCGCCATTAAACAGGTAGACGAGACACACACACATCCTCTGGTCATTGGTGTTGGTAAATCTAGGGAAGCCTTCCCTAGATAGCAGTGATGCATGAACCACACCTGGCTTATAAAGCCCAGGCCTTATACAATCATTAATCTAAAACATGACATGTTGTGTAGAGGCCATGGAAACAGGTCACCATGTTGACAGATTATACCACTAATTAGATACCAGCGATGACCATATCTCTCTCGCTCTCTGTGTGTGTGCTCCATTTCTCCCCACAATCCCTCATTCCCTTTCCTCCTTGTATCTATCAACCCCTCCTTCCTCCCCTTCTCTCCTCCAGGGTTATGAAGACTGGCTGAGACACAAGGCAGACTGCAGTATAAATGAGTGTCCCGTGGACATGGTGCAGCAGGGGATGGTGGTGAGGACACAGAGCTCCAAGCTACGGGTACTACTACGCTATTAATGGGCCTTCTACTCTCCAGTCTACTACACATTATTATGACGCCTTTGGGCCTCATTGGCTGGTGTTTCTCTATTCTGACCAAGCATGCGTGTTCATTCATGTTCAGATAGAGCCTTTAGCTGTAATAGCTATAGTATGTGAGTATAATGGCTAGTATGAGAGCTCATCCTTCTTCATTAAATTATTATTCATGTAACATTATGAACTGATTATTTTATACACTGAATAATACCCGTAGTTATATAACCTTTGAACATTTATATCTTAGCCACGGCGATCATCTTTGATCATATTGAAATGAAATCCATTCCTGAGACCTTTTTAAGGCCGGTCTCCATGGGAACGTGCGTGCGCTTGTCTGCAATGCCATAGCTAGCGTCCCAGAGAAGATCAACATTCCCCCTACAGTACCATCCCAAACATTCCTGTTGTGATTACTCTGGTCCCATACAGGGGAAAGGATTTGCCTTTCCAGACAGAGACTAAATATCAATATGACTGATATGTCGGGTCGTTATTATCCTGTTATCTTCTGTGCTGTCAGGCTGGACTAGGGTCAGAACCACTATATTACCATAGAATTAGGAATTAGAATTTAAAGGATTTGTATGGTTGTCACTGTAATATCTATAGTTGTATTTGAGTGTGCGTCGGCACGTGTTGCCATAGCCATGCCGTCCACTGAAACGTGTCCTGACTATGAAAGACATTCATCATCCAAACACACATACAGTTGAAGACGTAAGTTTACATACACTTAGGTTGGAGTCATTAAAACTCGTTTTTCAACCACTCCACAAATTTCTTGTTCACAAACTAGTTTTGGCAAGTCGGTTAGGACATCTACTTCGTGCATGACACAAGTAATCTTTCCAACAATTGTTTACAGACAGATTATTTCACTTATAATTCACTGTATCACAATTCCAGTGGGTCAGAAGTTTACATACACTAAGTTGACTGTGCCTTTTAAACAGCTTGGAAATTTCCAGAAAATGATGTCATGGCTTTAGAAGCTTCTGATAGCCTAATTGACATAATTTGAGTCAATTGGAGGTGTATCTGTGGATGTATTTCAAGGCCTACCTTCAAACCCAGTGCCTCTTTGCTTGACATCATGGGAAAATCAAAATAAATCAGCTAAGACCTCAGGAAAAAAATTGTAGACCTCCACAAATCTGGTTCATCCTTGGGAGCAATTTCCAAATGCCTGAAGGTACCATGTTCATCTGTACAAACAATAGTATGCAAGTATAAACACCATGGGACCATGCAGCCGGCATAACGCTCAGACTACGGTTTTCAACTGCACATGGGGACAAAGATTGTACTTTTTGGAGAAATGTCCTCTGGTCTGATGAAACAGAAATATAACTGTTTTGCCATAATGACCATTGTTATGTTTCGAGGAAAAAGGGGGAGGCTTGCAAGCCGAATATTTTATTTTACCTTTATTTAACAAGGCAAGTCAGTTAAGAACAAATTCTTATTTTCAATGACTGCCTAGGAACAGTGGGTTAACTGCCTTGTTCAGGGGCAGAACGACAGATTTTTACCTTGTCGGCTCGGGGATTCGATCTTGCAACCTTTCGGGTTACTAATCCAACCCCCCCCCCCCCCCCCCCCCCCCCCAAAAATACCATCCCAACCGTGGCAGCATCATGTTGTGGGGGTGCTTTGGGGAGGGACTGGTGTACTTCACAAGATAGATGGCATCATGAGGCAGGAAAATTATGTGGATATATTGAAGCAACATCTCAAGACATCAGTCAGGAAGTTAAAGCTTGGTCGCAAATGGGTCTTCCAAATGGACAATGACCCCAAGCATACTTCCAAAGATGTGGTAAAAAATCTTAAGGGCAACAAAGTCAAGGTATTGGAGTGGCCATCACAAAGCCCTGACCTCAATCCCATAGATAATTTGTGGGCAGAACTGAAAAAGCGTGTGCGATTAAGGAGGCCTACAAACCTGACTCGGTTACACCAGCTCTGTCAGGAGGAATGAGCTAAAATTCACCCAACTTATTGTGGGAAGCTTGTGGAAGGCTACCTGAAACGTTTGACCCAAGTTAAACAATGTAAAGGCAATGGTACTCAATACTAATTGAGTGTATGTAAACTTCTGACCCACTGTTAGGAGAATTAAGTTCTCATATTCTTTACCAATTAAATTAAATTACTCAGTCTGCTAAATCAGGATTTGTAGGATACTGATAGAAATAAAAACAGACAGAGGCCCAGTCTACAATAGTCAAATGTTTATTTACGGGAACGTTCCGCCTATCATTTCCTGTACATTGGTCTATATACCTCACATTTCGCCATAAATGTCCCTCCTCCTCTCAGAAACAATGACAATATAGTTCACAAGTCTTCCTGTCATACATTGTCTGCCACCTGTTATACAATCTACTACAAGCCCAAGGTCTCTCCCCTCCCTAGGTGGGGACAGAATGTCCTGTAAGGAACACAGTAGTACAGCTTGTCTGTCGATAGCTCCTCTTATCTCATACGTTGTCTCACACTTGCACCCTGCTTACATACTAAAAAGGAACAAGAAGTCCATGTCCTAATTCTGACTAAAACTACACACATCAGATTTATAGATGTAGGATTCTAATAAATTTCATACAATCATACAATAACAGGGTAGTTTTAGTTATACTTCTACGTTAAATGTATACATCATTTAGTCATTATTCATAAAATCCATAACACCCACTGGGAATGTGATGAAGGAAATTAAAGCTGAAGTAAATCATTCTCTCTACTATTATTCTGACATTTCACATTCTTAAAATATAGTGGTGATCCTAACTGATCTAAGACAGGGAATCTTTACCAGGATTAAATGTCAGGAATTGTGAAACACCTTAGCCAACTACATTTAAACTCAGTTTATGTAAACTTCCGACTTCAACTGTACATGCACATTCTACCGATGTTCCTCACCGATGGTCCCCTGACTCCCCCCACAGATTAAACAGAGTGGATTTTGGGGAAAAGAGGAATAGTAAATAAGATATTAATCATAGCTATTGAGTGTGTATGTGCAGTACAGTGGTGTGTACGGTCACCGTGGAGATGGGATTTATAGGCAGTTAAGCTGCTCCACTTGCATAATCCCACTCTTACGCAACAACTCAATCCCCAAGAAAAAAGGAGTGTGAAAAATCTGAAAGTGTGATTGTGCACGAGGCATGTGTGTTTCCTGTAGGAGAACTGCTAATTATTTCTGGATCTGCAGCAGCACCTCTGTGTTTGTTTACAATGGCATGGGGTTTATAATGGGCACATTTCAATTATATCCCATCCCCCAAATAGTGCAAACATTTTGACCACCAGAGCCATCAGGCTCTGGTCAAAAGCAGTACACTGTATGAGGAATATGGTAGTCCCAGGAGCGTAGGCACGAGTGAGCCTGGGTGGACCCAGGCCCACCCACTGAGTAGTCTGGCCCACCCACTGGGGAGCCAGGCCCACCCACTCAGATTGAGCATTAAACATTCATTAAAAGTGTTCCAAACGGGACATTATTTGTCTTTTTACCAAAACATGCAATCACCATCAGATAGAATTCCGAGCAAGAAGTTAGTCAGATTTTATTAAATATAACAGAACAGATTAACTGGAATGACATTCACTCTCATGGGATGGGTTGACAAAAAGAACTAACTAAACCACAAAAAAAAATTCTCGGCACATTTTTTTGAAATGTGTAAAATTGCAGGAAGTTAGCCGCTCTAGCCCCACCCACACCAAAGAAAAGCCCAACCACCAACAAATTTGTCTATCACTGGGTAGTCTACACCATTTAGATCAGGTCAACCGTAGTGAACAAGGGAATAGGGTGTGATTTTAGGACCCAGCCTGTATTTCTTGAGTCTAAACTGATGATGTGGTTGACCTGTCAGGTCGGGGACGTTGTCATGGTGAGGGAGGACGAGACGTTCCCCTGTGACCTCATCCTCCTTTCCTCCAGCCGCGGTGACGGAACCTGCTACGTCACCACTACCAGCCTGGATGGAGAGTCTAGCCACAAGGTATGTACACACACACACACACACACACACTCACATACTGTTACGCACACACACGTACACTGCTGGGATTCACCCCTGAATTATTCCAGCATGCTCTCTGATCAAACATGACTTCTCAGTGATTCGTCTCTCTCTCCCCCCTACTATGCTGTGTCAGACCTACTATGCTGTACCAGACACCATGGCCTTTAAGACAGAGCAGGAGGTGGACTCTCTACATGCGACTATTGAATGTGAACAACCACAGCCTGACCTCTACAAGTGAGTGACACTCAATGTGTGACACACACAGAATCATTCAGTGACCTGTTTGTTTGTTGAAAATTGCATACATTTTATTTTTCCCATTTAGATTTGTGGGGCGCATCAATATTTATAAGGAAAGAGAGGATCCCATAGCCAGGTAAGACCAGCATTCCCCTCTTTCAATTTTAAACAGTCTTTGAAAGGGCATGTCTTTGCCATAGATAGTAAAGCTTTTTCTTTTTGACTTTTTATCTTGTTCCTTTTCTCATTTTAGACCGCTGGGAGCTGAGAACCTTCTCCTCAGAGGAGCTACCCTGAAGAACACAGAACACATTTATGGTAACACACACACAGTTCTGTGGTTGAAGATATATCTATGGTTATATTTGCGAATGAGTCGGCACGTGTTGCAATAGTCATACCGTCCACCGAAATGTGTTCTCCTGACAAGTAAAATACATTCTTCATACACACACACACACTGTTCTGCGTCTGTAGTGATGGTAACCCCTGGTTGTTGTTCCCTCAGCTGTAGCCATCTACACAGGCATGGACACCAAGATGGCGCTTAACTACCAGTCCAAATCCCAGAAACGCTCAGCTGTGGAAAAGTAAGATTTATTCCCATAACTTCCCCTCTCTGTGTCTGGTTGCTCTGGTGTGGCTAGAACTACCTGTCTGATGAAGGATAGCAGGAGTTGGAAGAGTAGCGGGAGTTGGAAGAGTAGCGGGAGTTGGAAGAGTAGCGGGAGTTGGAAGAGTAGCGGGAGTTGGAAGAGTAGCGGGAGTTGGAAGAGTAGCGGGAGTTGGAAGAGTAGCGGGAGTTGGAAGAGTAGCAGGAGTTGGAAGAGTAGCAGGAGTTGGAATAGTAGACTCTGTTATTACATAAAGTCTGCATAATTCTATTTGATCTCTTTCAAGCTGTGTGTGTGTGTGTGTGTGTGTGTGTGTGTGTGTGTGTGTGTGTGTGTGTGTGTGTGTGTGTGTCACTCTATTGACAATTCTTTTACATCCAGTTCTGGAGAATCAATCTGCATTTAGCTCCTCTAAACTTCTCCTCCCTCCCCCTATCTCCCTCCAGGTCTATGAATGCGTTCCTAATCGTGTATCTGTGTATCCTGATCAGTAAAGCGGTCATTAACACGGTTCTGAAGTATGCGTGGCAGTGGTCTGCTGACCGCGATGAACCCTGGTACAACCACAGGACCGAGATTGACAGAGAACGCCATGTGGTTAGTTCCCCCAAACCACTACACTACCCACAAAGCACGCTGTCATAGCAAAAATTATTAATCAGGTCACTCCTTATTTAATGTTCACTGATTCTGATAAAGCCTTTTGTTCTCTGTCTCTAACCAGCCTTTTGTTCTCGTTCTCCCCTTCTCTCTCTTCCTACATCCTCCTACTCCCTGCCTCTACCCCTCCCTCCATCTTCTCCTCTCTCTCTCAGGTGATCAGGGCGTTCACAGACTTCCTGGCCTTCATGGTGTTGTTTAACTACATCATCCCAGTCTCCATGTACGTTACCGTGGAGATGCAGAAGTTCCTGGGTTCTTACTTCATAGCCTGGGACAAGGATATGTATGATGAGGAGCTGGGGGTGGGGGCTCAGGTCAACACATCTGACCTCAACGAAGAGCTAGGACAGGTACACACACTCACACATCTTCTGAACATCTAGATATACTAGACTCACTTGTGTCCACACACGCACACACACATTTATACTGCACGTATAGTACACAAACACACACATACGTATACTACACACACTCCAAAAACTGAGTTTAGGGCTTGTATCCATAAAGCATCTCAGAAAATATCTTTGAAATCCTGTTAACCTGTTTTTAAGACAACAACAAAAAACTCCCAGATCCGAGCTCCCAGCTTTTAGGATGATGATCAAACACTGTTCCGACAAACTCTGAGCCAGGAGTAAAATCAACTCAGAAAAGTTTATCTCAGCTGGTAGTCACGACAGTTTGAGGTACCGCAAAGGAAAGATATTGATGATCCTCATTGACATTGTTGCAAATTATGGGGAATAACCAATCATGAGGAGGCATCGCCAGGTGTAAACTCTATAGCACGCTTCAGACAACCACAGTGAATGTGACTGTACATCCTAATGTTGAAATGGTAAAATGTTTAATATCATTTCTCCTGACATGATCAGTTCTCTTAATTGTCGCCTAATAAGCTTTTGTTTTTACCAATTCTGATGGTTGTTAAAATTAGAATTTTGACAATATTACAGTTATCAACACACTTGTCACTCCCATTCAACAACTCTAAATCGCTTTGTCAGTCAGCCCCAAGCCACTCACCGGTAATGTTGCATACAATGTTTGAAAGGTCTGTCGTTTTCATCAAAGACAATCAAAGTTAACATAAGCTCTAGATGTCTTTAATTACCCAATTTATAGGTATGCCTAATTTAGGCTTCTTTTTTAACGTGATATTGCACTCCAAAGGGATAGCATAATGTAGTTATTTCATATATTTTCCTTTCAATTATTTAACTAGGTGTTATGTGAAATCATTGTCAAAGGCACAAGTGATGCTGTTTCATGTAGGTCTAGATTATTTGTGGATTGATTCTTTAGAATTATAAAAAAAATCTTTCAACAACTCCAAAGCAATTGCATGTGGTGCAGGAACCACTGACTCGCTGCATTTTTCCATTATTAAGACACCTGCTGGTAACTCTTAACTGGTTAGTACAGCTCACAAAGTCTCCTAAATATCTGTCGACTCTGTGTGACTATTATGAATAAAGGGGCTTCATGTATAGCTTTTGTTTTTTCCCGTAGGAGTAAAATGCCTCTTTTCTCACAACGTATGACCAATTTTCTACTCTGAGACGCTTTGTGGATACGGGCCTAGGTCAGCATCTAAATATAACGTCTGCTTCTGTCTGTGTGTGCAGGTAGAGTATGTGTTTACTGATAAGACAGGGACGTTGACAGAGAACAACATGGAGTTTATAGAGTGTTGTGTGGACGGACACGTCTATATCCCCCACGCCATCTGTAATGGACAGATCCTCAGTGCTGCTTCCAGCATAGACATGATCGACTCTTCGCCTGGAGGATACCGCAGGGTAAGACACAGTGTGTACCAGTGTGTACCAGTGTGTACCAGTGTATACCAGTGTGTACCAGTGTGTACCAGTGTGTACCAGTGTGTAATAGTGTATACCAGTGTATACCAGTGTATACCAGTGTATACCAGTGTGTACCAGTGTGTACCAGTGTATACCAGTGTATACCAGTGTATACCAGTGTATACCAGTGTGTACCAGTGTGTACCAGTGTGTACCAGTGTGTAATAGTGTATACCAGTGTATACCAGTGTATACCAGTGTGTACCAGTGTGTACCAGTGTGTACCAGTGTATACCAGTGTATACCAGTGTATACCAGTGTGTACCAGTGTGTACCAGTGTATACCAGTGTGTACCAGTGTGTACCAGTGTGTACCAGTGTATACCAGTGTGTACCAGTGTGTAATAGTGTGTCTGTGTTCCTGTGTGTCTCAGGAGCATGAGGACCTGTTCTTCCGGGCTCTGTGTCTGTGCCACACGGTGCAGGTGAAGGAGGAGGAGACAGTGGATAGCATCAAGAGAGGGATCCACCTAGGAAAACCCACCTCCTTCTACATATCATCCTCTCCTGATGAGGTGGCTCTGGTGGAGGGCATGAAGAGGTAACACACACACCAGTGGCGGTCGGTGCCGTTTAAGATGAGGGAGGATATTGGGTGACTGTCATTCATATGCCATTCACCCAGTTCAATGTAATATTGCTAGGTTTAGGCTACTAGATAATACTCAAATTTTCACTGTACCCATCATGAGGTTGCTATAACCTAGACTATGAATGATTGTTTACAACGTTGGGCCACAGGTCGAGATGATAATTTTGAGTGCATCTAGCTGATCTAGGTGGAATCATTAGTCCAACAGTTGCAAAGGAGAGTTTTTATTGGGCAAATGCAGGTATGTATATCCTCGTTTCTTTTCATTTAAGAAACATTTTTCAAGAGAATCGGTGGAATGAATACACCCTTGATCACACGCAAACAGTTCAGTTTCAGCCACATACAAACAGCATCATCACTTTGCTTGTTGTACAGTGTATATATAATTCCTTCTTGCAACTATCTATGCGCTCTCCTCTCACCTTTTCCCTTCACTTGTGGATTTCAGTGCACAACACATCAGCTGTCTGGGACCAGGCGAAAAAACCTTTCCAAGCCAAACTTTCATATCATGACCACTAACCACTACACACAGCCTACATCGTTGTCACGTCATAGTCTATGAGAACTAACACGTTCGTAAACCCACTACGTTCATGCAGTATAGTGTACAGTCAGAAAGCAGTTTAGCAGTTAAACCGGTGGGCCGCAGTGGTGTTGGGTGGTCCTTTGCATGGGGTGATGTAAGTCTCCTTTAACAATCAGTCTTCCATATAGATGACACAGGAACCTTGGTATAAAACTTTTTAGTAATAAAATGCAATTGCAGACAGAGTTTCACATACAGAATACCTCAGTAGTCTATAGTAAAGATCTGTGTGGTGAAACAGGAGACAAAGCTCATTAAACTAGTGGGTGTGACGACCTACCGTCAATCATACCTTAACATTGTTGCATTGGATTAGATACAAAGTAACTAAGATGAGAAAAGCATGTCTAAACTGTGGTTTCTCACTCTGCTATCTCGGCCTTGAGCCTGTGTGGCTATCAGCAGGTGCAGACAATTCTCAGCCTGAGAACTAAAGCAGAACATCTCCATTTACCCAGTACTTTTCCATCATTGAGCATTGCAAGCATACAAAGGTTATCACATATATATATATATATATATATATATACAGTAGTCATGGCATTGGTGTATCCCCACACCCGACCCCCAGGGTAACCCCCAACAGTGGCAATACATTTATAAAAGCTTAACTTGGAAAAGTCCCAGTGTTGGATAGCAATAGCCAGCTAGCTAACATAGCATCCCTCTCTGTTTGAGCCAGGTGTTTGTGTAGGCTAAACTAACTAGCTGCATTTGCTAGCTAAATGAACAAAAAAAATACAACCAAATGTCTCTCTTGCTTCTCCTTAATTTTGAACGAAAGAAATGTTTTCAAAACAGTTCAGCTATTGTCTTTCTCTCTTTGAGTCAACTACTCACCACATTTTATGCACTGTAATGCTAGCTAGCTGTAGCATATGCTTTCAGTACTAGATACATTCTCTGATCCTTTGTTTGGGTGGACAACATGTCAGTGCATGTTGGAAGAGCTCTGATAGGTTGGAGGACGTCCTCCGGACATTGCCATAATTACTGTGTAAGTCTATGGAAGGGGGAAAGGGAACCATGAGCCTCCTAGGTTTTGTATTGAAGCCAATGTACTCAGAGGAGGACAGAAGCTAGCTGTCCTCCAGCTACACCATGGTGCTAACCTACAGAGTGTAAACTTTCATTGCAAAACGGTGCTTTTGAATCAATTATTTGGTGACGTAAATATATTTAGCATAGTTTTATCTAAAAAATAAATATTTTTTAATGTTTCACTTTTAATTTTTATGAAATTTACTGAGGAGGATGGTCCTCCCCTTCTTCCTCTGAGGAGCCTCAATTGACACACACACACTGAAGGACACATACACACAAACTGAAGGACACACACACACGCACACAATACATGCACACATTTAACAATACACACACACTTAGTGATACACACACTAGGCCAGGGGTGTCAAACTATTTTTGCACTGCGGTGCGCATTCGGACCTCACAATGTTCTTTGCACTTAAAATTGATTCAATTCCAAAATCGCTTTTGGAATTTTAAATTCTCCATGACTGTCTAGCTTTCATTTCGATGACTTTTAGCAAGCTGGACAGAGTGAATAGACTATAAAGGTAGGTCCATTATCATTTCTATACAGTTTCGATTTGGTTTTAGTCATTTCGATGTCGATTGAGATCGATTTACTTCATACCACTCGCAGGCCAGATTGACACCCTGCACTAGGCAATACACACATAGTGATAAACAAGAACACAAATAGTCATGCTTTTTCTCACACCCATTCACGCATGTACGCACACACTGTACACACGCACTTAGTCATGCTCTTTCTATCTCACACGTGTAAGAACACATGCTCACATTTACAACTCCATGGTCTCTGGTCATGGTGGTGGGTCTGTTTAGGGTGCAGCTGATCACGTTATTGTACTGGACTCTGTCATAGTGGCCCTGTTGTAACGACCTCAGTGCTGTACTGGATGGGTGTCTACTGTCAAACTGATGTACACTACCAGTCAAAAGTTTGGACATACCTACTCATTCCAGGGTTTTTCTTTATTTTTACTATTGTCTACGTTGTAGAATAATAGTGAATACATCAAAACTATGAAATAACACATGGAATCATGTAGTAACCAAAAAAGTGTTAAACACATCTAAATATGATTTATATTCCAAGAGTCTGCAAAGCTGTCATCAAGGCAAAGGGTGGCTACTTTGAAGAATCTCAAATCTAAAATATACTTAGATTTGTTTAACACTTTTTTTTGGTTACTACATGTTTCCATATGTGTTATTTCATAGTTTTGATGTCTTCACTATTATTCTACAATGTAGAAAACAGTAAAAATAGACCAACACCCTTGAATGAGTAGGTGTGTTCAAATTTTTGACTGGTACAAAGAGTGTATCTCCTTCTAACCTACAGAACATTCTCTTCCCTCTCTACATTTTCACGCACACACACATTCTCTCTCTCAGGTTGGGGTACACCTATCTGAGACTCAAAGACAGTCATATGGAAATACTCAATAAGGACGATGAGATTGAAAGGTAGGGCTTTGCTCAGAACATAATTCGTGATTGTCCCATCTTTTATTTTGGAGTTTAGTATTTCACAGCTTCCTGTGAAACCATAGAGTATTCATGTTTAAGTTATGCATGCATAACTCAAGTTATTAATTGATTCCACATAATGGAAGTTCATTCTGACCGTATTGCTGCCAATTGGTAAACCCTACGTGCTTTGGTTTGTGTGCAGGATGTCTGTAAACATTTTAGCAAAAATGCAACTTCCTTATACTAAGACACCACTGCCAAGAAAAATGCATGTGAAACCCCAGTGAAAAGTTACATAGAAGTGTGTGGGAACAGAAGACTCCAGAATTGGTGGATTTATCAAGGGTTTAAATAGCTGGTTTGGATCCCACAGGGACCACTTGTATAATATCAGTATCTACATCCCTCTCTGCAGTGGGCTGTCTATGAAATGTCCATTTTAAGAGAGAACGAAGGAAGAAAAAAGAGAGGGAGATACAAAGTAATGGGAGGGAAAGAGAAGGATGATTCATCTATTACAATGACTTTTAATTTGACTACTCTGTTTTTGTCACTAGCCCCTCTTATTGCTGTGTACATTATTAGAGAATGTCCTGTGTATTATGTCTGGTACTAAGGGAGTTGTCGTCTCCTGTGTGTGCTCCAGGTTTGAGCTGCTTCACGTGCTCAACTTTGACTCTGTCAGGAGGAGAATGAGCGTCATTGTCAAGTCTTGCTCAGGTAACACACACTCATACAAACACTATCTGACATTCACATAATAATGAATAGAAACTCAGAGATTCAGATGTATACAATTAAACCTACAGTTGAAGTCGAAGTTTTTACATACACCTTAGCCAAATACATTTACACTCAGTTTTTCACAATTCCTGACATTTAATCCTAGTAAAAATACCCTGTCTTAGGTCAGTTAGGATCACCACTTTATTTTAAGAATGTGAAATGTTAGAATAATAGTAGAGAGAATTATTTATTTCAGCTTTTATTTCCTTCATCACATTCCCAGTGGGTCAGAAGTGTACATACACTCAATTAGTATTTGGTAGCATTGCCTTTAAATTGTTTAACTTGGGTCAAACGTTTCAGGTAGCCTTCCACAAGCTTCCCACAATAAGTTGGGTGAATTTTTGCTCATTCCTCCTGACAGAGCTGGTGTAACCGAGTCAGGTTTGTAGGCCTCCTTGATCGCACACACTTTCAGTTCTGCCCACACATTTTCTATGGGGTTGAGGTCAGGGCATTGTGATGGCCACTCCAATACCCTGACTTTGTTGTCCTTAAACCATTTTGCCACAACTTTGGAAGTATGCTGGGGTCAATGTCCATTTGGAAGACCCATTGCGACCAAGGTTTAACTTCCTGACTGATGTCCTGAGATGTTGCTTCAATATATCCACATAATTGTCCTTCCTCATGAAGCCATCTATTTTGTGAAGTGCACCAGTCCCTCCTGCAGCAAAGCACACCCACAACATGAGGCTGCCACCCCCGTGCTTCACCGTTGGGATGGTGTTCTTCGGCTTGCAAGCCTCCCCCTTTTTCCTCCAAACATAACGATGGTCATTATGGCCAAACAGTTCTATTTTTGTTTCATCAGACCAGAGGACATTTCTCCAAAAGTACAATCTTTGTCCCCATGTGCAGTTGCAAACCGTAGTCTGGCTTTTTTATGGTGGTTTTGGAGCAGTGGCTTCTTCCTTGCCGAGCGGCCTTTCAGGTTATGTCGATATAGGACTCGTTTTACTGTGGATATAGATACTTTTGTACCTGTTTCCTCCATTTTCACAAGGTCCTTTGCTGTTGTTCTGGGACTGATTTGCACTTTTCGCACCAAAGTACGTTCATCTCTAGGAGACAGAACGCGTCTCCTTCCTGAGCGGTATGACGGCTGTGTGGTCCCATGGTGTTTATACTTGTGTACTATTGTTGGTACAAATGAACGTGGTACCTTCAGGCGTTTGGAAATTCCTCCCAAGGATGAACCAGACTTGTGGAGGTCTACAATTTTTTTTCTGAGGTCTTGGCTGATTTCTTTTGATTTTCCCATGATGTCAAGCAAAGAGTAGGCTATGAAATAACGGTAGGCTATGAAATAACGGTAGGCTATGAAATACATCCACAGGTACACCCCCAATTGACTCAAATGATGTCAATTAGCCTATCAGAAGCTTCTAAAGCCATGACATCATTTTCTGGAATTTTCCAAGCTGTTTAAAGGCACAGTCAACTTAGTGTATGTAAACTTTTGACCCACTGGAATTGTGATACAGTGAAATAATCTGTCTGTAAACAATTGTTGGGAAAATTGCTTGTGTCATGCACAAAGTAGATGTCCCAACCGACTTGCCAACACTATAGTTTGTGAACAAGAAATTTGTGGAGTGGTTGAAAAACGAGTTTTAATGACTCCAACCTAAGTGTATGTAAACTTCCGACTTCAACTGTATGTGTGTTTGTGTGTCCTCAGGGGAGTACCTGTTGTTCTGTAAAGGGGCAGACACCTCCATCTTTCCCAGGGTGGTGTCAGGGAAGGTGGAGCAGGTGAGGGCACGGGTGGAGCAGAATGCTGTGGTAAGTCTATACACAAGTGTACACAGACACACACAGTCTCTATATAGCATCTTTTCTTTATACTGAGCAGAAATATAAACAGAACATGAAACATGGGACCAACACTTTACATGAGCTGAAATAAAAGATCCCAGAAATGTTCCATATGCACAAAAACTTATTTCTCTCAAATTTTGTGCAAAAATGTGTTGATATCCCTGTTAGTGAGCATTTCTCCAAGATAATCCATCCACCTGACAGATGTGGCATATTAAGAAGCTGAGTAAACAGCATGATCATTAAACAGGTGCCCCTCTAAAATGTGCTGTTTTGTCACACAACACAATGCCACAGATGTCTCAAGTTTTGAGGGAGCATGCAATTGGCATGCTGACTGCAGGAACGCCACCAGATAATTTAATGTTAATTTCTCTACCATAAACTGCCTCCAATGTCGTTTTAGAGAGCTTGGCAGTACGTCCAACCGACCTTGCAATCGCAAACCATGTGTAACCACGCCAGCCCAGGACCTCCACATCCGGCTTCTTCACCTGTGGAATTGTCTGAGACAGCTGATGAAACTGTGTGTTTGCACAACTGAAGAATTTCTGCACAAACTGTCAGAAACCGTCTCTGGGAAGCTCATCTGCATGCTCGTCGTCCTCACCAGGGTCTTGACCAGACTGCAGTTTGGCGTCGTAACCGACTTCAGTGGGTAAATTCTCACCTTCGATGGCCACTGGCACACTGGAGAAGTGTGCCCTTCACGGATAAATCCTGGTTTCAAACGTACTGGGCAGTGTGGGGTCGTGTGGGCGAGCGGTTTGCTTTTGTCAATGTTGTGAACAGGGTGCCCCATGGTGGCGGGGGGGTCATGGTATGGGCAAGCACAAGCAACGAACACAATTGCATTTTATCAATAGTCATTTCAATGCACATAAATACCGTGATGAAATTTTGAGGCCCATTGTCGCGACATTCATTCTCCGTCATCACATGTTTCAGCGTGATAATGCCCAGCCGCATGTCACTAGGATCTGTACACAATTCCTGGAAGCTGAAAATGTCCCACTTCTTCCATAGCCTGCATACTCACCAGACATGTCACCCCTTGAACACGTTTGGGATGCTCCGGATCGACGTGTACGACAGCGTCTTCCAGTTCCCGCCAATATCCAGCAACTTCGCACAGCCATTGAAGAGGAGTGGGACAACATTCCACAGGCCACAATCAACAGCCTGATCAACTCTATGCGAAGGAGATGTGTGGCGCTGCATGAGGCAAATGGTGATCACACCTATCTGTGACCAACATCTGTATTCCAAATCATGTAAAATCCATAGATTTGAACCCAATGAATGTATTTAAAGTAACTAATTTCCTTATATGAACTGTAACTCAGTAAAATCTTTGAAATTGTTGCATGTTGCGTGTATATTTTTGTTCAGTGTTGATACAGACACCAAAACCCTTAATCGCAAACAAATACACCATGACAGCGCAATACACAAGGGGTGGAACAGTGGCAAAGGTACCCACAGGACAAACAGAATAATATTAGTCTGAGGAGAGATTAAATAGCATTAATACAATAAAAATAATTTGTATGTATAATCATTTTTGTACATGAAGTCTCCCACTCCCTTGGTAAAGACACCATACCCTGAACGAGGGGAAAATATCAAATGTAAGAGTTGAACTGAAATTACTGAACCCAAATGTTTTACAGCGGCCTTAAAATGAATTTGTGAATCAGTGTATAACTGAAGTTTGCCTTCACAGAAAAATACATCAGTTTAACTTCACAAAAAAATACATCAGTTTAACTTTGTAAAGTAAAGGTGTGTTTAGAATTATTTTCGTTGTATTAATGCTATTTAATCTCTCCTCAGACTAATATTATCCTGTTTGTCCTGTGGGTACCATTGCCACTGTTCCACCCCTTGTGTATTGCGCTGTCATGGTGTATTTGCCAGCATACCACCCTGCATACCACTGCTGGCATGCTTCTGAAGCTAAGCAGGGTTGGTCCTGGTCGGTCCCTGGATGGGAGACCAGATGCTGCTGGAAGTGGTGTTAGAGGGCCAGTAGGAGGCACTCTTTCCTCTGGTCTAAAAAATATCCCAATGCCCCAGGGCAGTGATTGGGGACACTGCCCTGTGTAGGGTGCCGTCTTTCGGATGGGACGTTAAACGGGTGTCCTGACTCTCTGAGGTCATTAAAGATCCCATGGCACTTATTGTAAGAGTAGGGGTGTTAACCCTGGTGTCCTGGCTAAATTCCCAATCTGGCCCTCAAACCATCATGGTCACCTAATAATCCCCAGTTTACAATTGGCTCATTCATCCCCCTCCTCTCCCCTGTAACTACTCCCCAGGTCGTTGCTGCAAATGAGAACGTGTTCTCAGTCAACTTACCTGGTAAAATAACGGTAAAATAAAAAATAAAATAAATAAAATTTGTCTAATATGCCTATAGCATAACCAAAACTCCAGATATATATCTTGAGTCTCACAACCCTAAATCATATATCTGCTATGGTCATAGTACTGTGGCTGCTATTACCTTCAAGGGGCAATTCACTGTTGAAGCAATAGAATTGCCCTCCCCGCCAATAGTTTTCATAAAAAGCTGAGGGATGGGGCTGGAGAAATGTAACCACTCTCAAATTCATAAACCGCTGTGGATGCAAGGACTGACCATCCATGATATGAAAGTATAGCTTTAATTATTGTTTTGTGGCTATACAGTGTGTTTACATTTACTTTGTTTACAAACATTGGAGTAAAACAAGCTTATGTTGGGTTCTGATGGGGTACGACAGTTGAACTTAGTTCATGAGGCATTTATAAGCAGTGGTGGAAAAAGTACCAAATTTGTCATACTTGGGTAAAAGTGAAGATACCTTAATAGATGACTCAAGTGAATGTGAAAGTCACCCAGTAAAATACTACTTGAGGCTAAGTTTTAAAGTATTTGGTTTAAAAAAATACTTGAGTATCATAAGTAAAATTCCTTATGTTCAGCAAACCAGTCGGCACCAATTAAAAAAAAAAAATTATGCACAGCCAGAGTCACACTCCAACACTCAGACATCTTTTACAAACGAAGCATGTGTGTTTAGTGAGTCGGCCAGATCACAGGCAGTAGGGATGACCAGGGATGTGAAGTGGGTGAATTGGACCATAAGCATTCACAATGTAACAAGTACTTTTGGGTGTCAGGGGACATGTATGGTGTAAAAAGTCCATTATTTTATTTCGGTGAAGTAAAAGTTGTCAAAAACATAAATAGTAAAGGTAAATACAGATACCCAAAAAACAACTTCGATATAAACAGTGGGGTAAAGTACCTAAGTTATGTTGTTCAAGAATACGTCCAAAAATGGATGTAGCAACTGCAGATTGCCTTTTTTAACAGGCATAACCATAATCTCTCACTCAACTGAGTCTCTCGTTTACCTCTGTCAGGAGGGCTTACGGACCCTGTGTGTGGCCTACAGAAGTCTGTCCCCAGCGGAGTATGAGGAAGCATGTCATCAGCTGAGCGACGCCAAGCTGGCCCTGAAGGACAGGGATCAACGGCTGGCCCAAGCCTATGACCTCATTGAGAGGGACTTCACCCTGCTGGGGGCTACGGCCGTGGAGGACAGGTAGGAGAGAAAGGGGAGGCAGAGGGGGGGATTGGAGATACGAGGTGGTGAGCGAGGGAGGACGGGGAAGGAGCGAGAGGAAGATGGAAAGCAGGAGTTGTGAAGAAAAAGGGAGCAGGAGAGAGGGAAAGGAGATTCAGGGGAAAACAGCAGGAGGGGAGAGGGGGAAAGAGTGGGTAAAAGAAGTGAGCGAGAGGAGAGGGGGAAAGAGTGGGTAAAATAAGTGAGCGAGAGGAGAGGGGGAAAGAGTGGGTAAAAGAAGTGAGAGAGGGGAGAGGGAGAAAGAGTGGGTAAAAGAAGTGAGAGAGAGGAGAGGGGGAAAGAGTGGGTAAAAGACGTGAGCGAGAGGAGAGGGGAAAGAGTGGGTAAAAGAAGTGAGCGAGAGGAGAGGGGGAAAGAGTGGGTAAAAGAAGTGAGAGAGAGGAGAGGGGGAAAGAGTGGGTAAAAGAAGTGAGAGAGAGGAGAGGGGGAAAGAGAGTGGGTAAAAGAAGTGAGAGAGAGGAGAGGGTAAAAGAAGTGAGAGAGAGGAGAGGGTAAAAGAAGCGAGAGATGTAAAAGGGAGATTTACCATCATGGAATTTCTGATTTGATGACCACTTGTTTTCCTAATCGACTAGCCCTCTGATGTATGATACACATTGACCTGGCCTTGTATAGATTAGTCATCAATAACCGGACTGAGTTGATCAGTGTGTTAACCCATCGGCTGCTGGCCGAGGAGACTTATTGACTACAAGAGTTATCAATGACCACAAAGGAAATACTCTAACTCTTTCTCGGCCTTGATTGTTTTTACAATGGTGTGGAATCAATGTAGTCTTTTTAATCAGGATTTAATTCAAGAGGTTATCTCTTGAATTGAATTATATTTTTTTATAATAAATATTATTATTGAATTGAATTATATTTTTTAATAATAAATATAAAATGAATAGGGTGAAAAATAATATTATTGATCAATAATGTCACAATTTCTATCTTGTGTACTTTGAAACGTCCATACAGCCTATTGTGATGTGTAATTCTAACAACCTATTGACTGCTGTGCAGGCTCCAGGAGAAGGCAGCAGACACCATCGAGTCTCTCCAAAAGGCTGGGATGAAGGTATGGGTGCTGACGGGGGACAAGATGGAGACAGCGGCGGCTACGTGCTACGCTAGCAAACTGTTCCGCCGCTCCACACAGATACTGGAGCTGACCAAGAAACGCACAGAGGAACAGAGTTTGCATGATGTTCTGTTTGACCTGAGCAGGACTGTACTCAGACAACGCTCCCTGTCAGGGTAGGCTGCACATTTTGTGTTCCTATGTTTTGTTTGTGTGTATTCACGGTATGTGTGTATCTCTGTGTGTTAACATCTGTATCTGTGTGTATTTCCCCAGGCTGTCTGTGGAATGTCAGGACTATGGTCTGATCATCGACGGGGCCACCCTGTCTGCTGTGCTGAAGCCCAGTCCAGAGAGCTCTGGCTCAGGGAACTACAGAGAGATCTTCCTGGAGATCTCTAGGAACTGCAGTGCCGTGCTCTGCTGCCGCATGGCGCCCCTACAGAAAGCACAGGTTGGTCTGATGTCACTTCCTGTCTCACATGGGAAACCAGTGAGATAGAGAGTGGTTAGTTAGCCTGTTAAGTCATTGTGAAAAACTGGTCTTCTACTATAATGACCTAGTTAGGCAAGAGGTGAACTGTCAAGTGATTTTTAAAATGCATCTTAGTCTGTACCTTATTAGCAGTATTATTTTGGTATTTAATGAGTTGTGGTATGACTGTTGTCTGTCCAGATTGTGAAGCTGATCAAGGCATCTAAGGAGCACCCCATCACTCTGGCCATCGGAGACGGAGCCAACGACGTCAGCATGATTCTCGAGGCACACGTGGGCATCGGTGAGCTCATCTCTCTAATTGGCAAGCTCTTGGGTCTATGATTGGTGGGAGTCATTAGGTCCCAGACATCTCATTGGTGTCAAAACAGACACTAGATATTTCACGAAGACCTATTGGTATGAATGTTTTCCATCAATCAACCAATCCCTTTCTGTCTTCTAAGGCATCATGGGTAAGGAGGGGCGCCAGGCGGCGAGGAACAGTGACTACGCCATCCCAAAGTTCAAACACCTGAAGAAGATGCTGTTGGTGCACGGACACTTCTACTACATCCGCATTGCTGAGCTGGTGCAGTACTTCTTCTACAAGGTGAGCTTTACTTCTGACACTAATACTGGGCATTTACTGGGCACACATTTCAATTGTTTAGTATTGAATGACACAACCAGGGACTTTGACACCACCTCAGCCTGGTACCTGTCCCAGAAGAGAGAGCCATTGGTGAGCCAAATGTCGAGGCACGACGCTGCAAGCAGCTGAATGAGGAACAATGTTTAGTCCTCCCTTTCTCACTTTGTTTCTCCCACTTTCACTCTCTCGCTCTCCAGAATGTGTGCTTCATCTTCCCTCAGTTCCTCTATCAGTTCTTCTGTGGATTCTCTCAGCAGGTAGGTGCTCAGAATCATCCTAAATGACGGTTGCCTATAACGGTTGCCCGTCATGGCTGCCTGTTTTGTCATGTGTGGTCTGTATCTTTCTGACTGTGCTGTTTGTGTCTCTGTGCAGCCACTGTACGACACAGCCTACCTGACGCTGTACAACATCAGCTTCACCTCGCTGCCCATCCTCCTCTACAGCCTCATAGAGAAACACATCAGCATAGAGATGCTCAAGAGAGATCCCACTCTGTACAGGTCAGAGGAACATCCCACTAAAACTGTTTTGAAAGACAGTATAATTCCCACACAGAAAAAAAGGTTTGAACCAATTATATTGTTTCTGTTTGTTGAAACATTCTCTCTTTATCTCCCCTCCTCGCTCTCTCCCCCTCCTCCCATCTCTCTCTCTCTTTCCGTCACAGGGACGTAGCTAAGAACGCTCTCCTGCGCTGGCCCGTGTTCCTCTACTGGACGTGCCTGGGCTTGTTCAACGCCTGTATCTTCTTCTTTGGTGCCTACTTCTTGTTCGACAACACCACCTTCACCAGTAACGGACAGGTGAGCCCTGGCAACCGTCTCCACTGCAACCGGGGCAGAGCGCCGTTGTCAAGGACCAGTTGACATGTTGCCCCTAACCACAGATCGAGGATTAGATGACTAAACCCCAAATCATAAGCATTGACCATTAGCTGGGTGCCATTTTGAGATTCACTCAGAGTGATGATTGATAGAACACCCATCCATCTACATGTGATTGTCCCATAACACCAGACGTTGAGACGGGAGTAATACAATGTGGTCAGGTTCAGGTTATCTATGGGTAAGTTATGGTCAGGTTGTGGTTCATTTGTGTTCGGAGTCCAGACGGAATCTCAGTGGTCTTCTTTAGCTTGACAACCATCAGGACTCCATTCATATGGACACTGCAATAGCATCTTTCTCTGTACTGTTGATTTATGTCATTACTGTTTTGTATTGCCTTTGGTCCTGTTCTTTTAAGTTCAAACATCCTGGAATCCATTTACTCTTTGTCCTGATTATTTTCTCTTCTTCTTCCTCCTCTCTGCTTCTACTTTATTTGACTTTTCTTCCTGTTCCTCAGCTTATGACCACCAACACACAGATGGTAAGCCTGTCTCTCTCCCTCTCTCTCTGTCTCTCTATCTATCATGTTCTTTTAGCTTCTGTTGTTTTTTAGTTATGAGTTTAGCTTTGAGCTTTACCGTTTCATTCCGAAACATCCATCCATCCCCACCTCCGGCATCCACCTCATTCTGCCTGTAGTTGTTCAGTTCCACATCTCTAGAGCGCCTCTACCCAGTCCAACACCTGACCTCACTAGCTCCACTCTACTAATATAGATACACTAGTCTCTCCCCCACATTATCCTTTATCTGTTGGTAGTATATTTAATTGTGTGTGTGTGTGAGTGCATATGTGCTGAGTAGTAGTACGTCATAGACGATGCCTTTTGTCAAAAAAGCAGACACTCTGCTGTTCATTCTAGCTGCACTGTCTTGGAAGGTGCCCTCTTTCACCCAAATTATGTATGTTCACATTGTCTAGTGTTTGTAGGAGATATATTTATTGTTGAGAGATACATTTCTAGTTGTCATGCTCCTTGGGTAGGGACATGATGATGTTGATTAGGCTAGTGAGAGGAGGAGGAGGGGTAGTCAGGGATGACAACATGGGGGTTCCAACTCCTCCACTATGCTAATGAAACACATCCTTTCTCACTCTACCTCTTCCTGCATCTCTCTTGATCTCTCTGATTACGTCTCGCTCCATCTCGTTCTCTACGGCTTTCTCCTTCTCTCCAAACTCTCCCTCTCTTCATCTGACTCTCCCTCTAATATCTTGCTCTCCTGTCTCCCGCACTCTTCCTCCTGATCCTTCCCGATGGCTGCTTTGACAGTCATCTGTGAGGAGAGACCACACACACAGAGAGGGGGATGACTAAGGAACAAATGTGTTGATTTGCTCTATTTTTAGCACTATATTTTGCATCCTGCTTTTGCTTTCAAGTTTCAAGGTTATTTACCATAATTGGTCTCATTATGTATACAGTGCCTTGGGAAAGTATTCAGACCCCTTGACTTTTTCCACATTTTGTTATGTTACAGCCTTATTCTAAAATGGATTAAATAAAGAAAATCCTCAGCAATCTACACACAATTACCCCGTAACAACAAAGCAAAAACAGCTTTTTATACATTTTTGCAAATGTATAAAAAGATAAAACGGATAGTATTCAGACCTTTTGCTATGAGACTCGAAATTGATCTCGGGAAGGGTACCAAAACATTTCTGCAGCCTTGAAGATCCCCAAGAACACAGTGGCCTCCATCGTTCTTAAATGGAAGAAGTTTGGAACCACCAAGACTCTTCCGAGAGCTGACTGCCCGGCCAAACTGAGCAATCACTCTGACAGAGCTCTAGACAATCATCTCTGCAGTACTCCACCAATCAGGCCTTCATGGTAGAGTGGCCAGACGTAAGCCACTCCTCAGTAAAAGGCACATGACAGCCCGCTTGGAGTTTGCTAAAAGGCACCTAAAGACTCTCAGACCATGAGAAACAAGATTCTCTGGTCTGGTGAAACCGAGATTGAACACTTTGGCCTGAATGCCAAGCGTCACGTCTGGAGGAAACCTGGCTCCATCCTTACGGTGAAGCATGGTGGTGGCAGCATCATGCTGTGGGTGTTTTCTTCAGTGGCAGGGACTGGGGGACTGGGAGACTAGTCAGGATCGAGGGAAAGATGAACAGAGCAAAGTACAGAGATCCTTGATGATAACCTGCTCCAGAGCACTCAGGACCTCAGACTGGGGTGAAGGTTAACCTTCTAACAGGACAACAACCTTAAGCACACAGCGCAGGAGTGGCTTCGGGATAAGTCTCAATGTCCTTGAGTGGCCCAGCCAGAGCCCGGACTTGAACCCGATCAAACATCTCTGGAGAGACCTAAAAATAGCTGTGCAGCAACACTCCCCATTCAACCTGACAGAGCTTTAGAGGATCTGCAGAGAAGAATGGGAGAAACTCCCCAAATACAGGTGTGCCAAGCTTGTAGAGTCATACCCAAGAAGACTTGACTCTGTAATCGCTGTTGTCAAAGGTGCTTCAACAAAGTACTGAGTAAAGGGTCTGAAATAGTTATGTAAATGTGATATTTCAGGGGGGTTTTCTTCATAATTGGGTATTGTGTGTAGTTTGAGGGAAAACAACAATTTAATCAATTTTAGAAAAGGCTGTAATGTAACAAGATGTGGACGAAGTCACAGAAGACCACACATTTTCTATAGTATTTAGGTCAGGGCTTTGTGATTGCCACTCCAATACCTTGACTTTGTTGTCCTTAAGCCATTTTGCCGCATCTTTGGAAGTATGCTTGGGGTCATTGTCCATTTGGAAGACCCATTTACAACCAAGCTTCAACTTCCTGACTGATGTCTTGATGTTGCTTCAATATATCCACATAATTTTCCGTCCTCATGATGTCTTCTATTTTGTGAAGTGCACCAGTCCCTGCTGCAGAAAAGCACCCCCACAACATGATGCTGCCACCCCCGTGCTTCATGGTTGGGATGGTATATGTATATATATCTCTCGTTCAAAATAATAATTCTATGCATGCGTGCATACAGCACCAGTCAAAAGTTTGGACACACCTACTCATTCAAGGGTTTTTGTCTATTTTTACCATTTTCTACATTGTAGAATAATAGTGAAGACATCAAAACTATGAAATAACACATATGGAATCATGTAGTAACCAAAAAAGTGTTAAACAAATCTAAGTATATTTTAGATTTTAGATTCTTCAAAGTAGCCACCCTTTGCCTTGATGACAGCTTTGCACACTCTTGGCATTCTCTCCACCAACTTCACAAGGAATTATTTTCCAACAGTCTTGAAGGAGTTCCCACATATGCTGAGCATATGCTGCTTTTCCTTCACTCTGCGGTCCAACTCATCCCAAACCAGTTCAATTGGGTTGAGGTCAGATGATTGTGGAGGCCAGGTCATCTGATGCAGCACTCCATCACTCTCCTTCTTGGTCAAATAGCCCTTACACAGCCTGGAGGTGTGTTTTGGGTCATTGTCCTGTTGAAAAACAAATGCTAGTCCACTAAACGTAAACCAGATGGGATGGTGTATCGCTGCAGAATGCTGTGGTAGCCATGCTGGTTAAGTGTGCCTTAAATTCTAAATAAATCACCAACAGTGTCACCAGCAAAGCACCATCACAACATCTCCATGTGTCACGGTGGGAACTACACATGCGGAGATCATCCGTTCAACTTCCCTGCGTCTCACAAAGACACGGCGGTTGAAACAAAAAATCTCAAATTTGGACTCATCAGACCAAAGGACAGATTTCCACCGGTCTAATGTCTGTTGCTCGTGTTTCTTGGCCCAGGCCAGTCTCTTCTTATTGGTGTCCTTTTAGTAGTGGTTTCTTTGCAGCAATTTGATCATGTTGAGATGGGTCTGTTACTTGAACTCAGTGAAGCATATATTTGGGCTGAAATTTCTGAGGCTGGTAACTCTAATGAACTTATCCTCTGCAGCAGAGGTAACTCTTGGTCTTCCTTTCCTGTGGCGATCCTCATGAGAGCCAGTTTCATCATAGCGCTTGATGGTTTTTGCGACTGCACTTGAAGAAACTTTAAAAGTTCTTAATGTTCCGGATTGACTGACCTTCAGGCTATCTTCTGTTTACCAACCCTACCTTGTCACAACACAATTGATTGGCTCAAACGCATTCATTTGTGGAATATTTATTTATTAACTTTAACAATGCACACCTGTTAATTGAAATGAATGAGTAGGTGTGTCCAAACTTTTGAGTGTGTGTGTGTACGTGGGTGTACATACAATGGGGAGAAGAAGTATTTGATACACTGCCGATTTTGCAGGTTTTCCTACTTACAAAGCATGTAGAGGTCTGTCATTTTTATCATAGGTACACTTCAACTGTGAGAGACGGAATCTAAAACAAAAATCCAGAAAATCACATTGTATGATTTTTAAGTAATTCATTTGCATTTTATTGCATGACATAAGTATTTGATTCATCAGAAAAGCAGAATTTAATATTTTGTACAGAAACCTTTGTTTGCAATTACAGAGATCATACGTTTCCTGTAGTTCTTGACCAGGTTTACACACACTGCAGCAGGGAGTTTGGCCCACTCCTCCATACAGACCTTCTCCAGATCCTTCAGGTTTCGGGGCTGTCGCTGGGCAATACGGACTTTCAGCTCCCTCCAAAGATTTTCTATTGGGTTCAGGTCTGGAGACTGGCTAGGCCACTCCAGGACCTTGAGATGCTTCTTACGGAGCCACTCCTTAGTTGCCCTGGCTGTGTGTTTTGGGTCGCTGTCATGCTGGAAGACCCAGCCACGACCCATCTTCAATGCTTTTACTGAGGGAAGGAGGTTGTTGGCCAAGATCTCGCGATACATGGCCCCATCCATCCTCCCCTCAATACGGTGCAGTCGTCTTGTCCCCATTTGCAGAAAAGCATCCCCAAAGAATGATGTTTCCACCTCCATGCTTCACGGTTGGGATGGTGTTCTTGGGGTTGTACTCATCCTTCTTCATCCTCCAAACACGGCGAGTGGAGTTTAGACCAAAAAGCTCTATTTTTTGTCTCGTCAGACCACATGACCTTCTCCCATTCCTCCTCTGGATCATCCAGATGGTCATTGGCAAACTTCAGACGGGCCTGGACATGCGCTGGCTTGAGCAGGGGGACCTTGCGTGTGCTGCAGGATTTTAATCCATGACGACGTAGTGTGTTACTAATGGTTTTCTTTGAGACTGTGGTCCCAGCTCTCTTCAGGTCATTGACCAGGTCCTGCCGTGTAGTTCTGGGCTGATCTCTCACCTTCCTCATGATCATTGATGCCCCACGAGGTGAGATCTTGCATGGGGCCCCAGACCGAGGGTGATTGACCGTCATCTTGAACTTCTTCCATTTTCTAATAATTGTGCCAACAGTTGTTGCCTTCTCACCAAGCTGCTCGCCTATTGTCCTGTAGCCCATCCCAGCCTTGTGCAGGTCTACAATTTTATCCCTGATGTCCTTACACAGCTCTCTGGTCTTGGCCATTGTGGAGAGGTTGGAATCTGTTTGATTGAGTGTGTGGACAGGTGTCTTTTATACAGGTAACGAGTTCAAACAGGTGCAGTTAATACAGGTAATGAGTGGAGAACAGGAGGGCTTCTTAAAGAAAAATTAACAGGTCTGTGAGAGCCGGAATTATTACTGGTTGGTAGGTGATCAAATACTTATGTCATGCAATAAAATGCAAATGAATTACTTAAAAATCATACAATGTGATTTTCTGGATTTTTGTTGACAGACCTCTACATGCTTTGTAAGTAGGAAAACCTGCGAAATCGGCAGTGTATCAAATACTTCTTCTCCCCACTGTATATGTGTGTGTTTATATGCATGTTTTTTTTGGCCTTGTAGCGTAAGATAGCAATGGTCTGCTGTACCAGAGTCAAAACTTCAGTATTTTTTCATCCTATAGCTTGTTCTCCATCTTCTTTTAAATAATGAGCCAACATGTTTTCAGCACTCTTATTCCCATAACTAATCCCAACAAGGGACACATACAGAGCAATATGTTTGGAACATCAAATCACAAGAAAATTGCATTATCGAATCACAATATATACAGTGCCTATCATAAGTATTCACTTCCCTTGGATTTTTTCACATTTGTTGCGTTACAAAGTGGGATTGAAATGGATTTAATTGTGATGTTTTGTCACTGATCTACACAAAATACTCCATAATGTCAAATTAATAAAATATTACAAATGTTTTAGTTGCATAAGTATTCACCACCTTAGATGGCAAGCCTAAATAGGTGCAGGAATAAAAACGTGCTTAATAAATTACATAATAAATTGCATTGGCTCACACTATGTGCAATAATAGGGGTTAAAATAATTTTTTCATGACTACACCATCTCTGTACCCCACACAATCTATTAATTACACTTTGGATGGTGTATCAATACACCCAGTCACTACAAAGATATAGGAGTCCTTCCTAACTGAGTTGCTGGAGAGAACGGAAACCGGTCAGGGTTTTCATTAGGAGGCCAATGTGGCAAAGAAATTAACTTTTTATCCTAAATACCAAGCGTTATGTTTGGGGCAATTCCTACATATCGCTTAGTGTCACTCTCCACATTTTCAAGCATGGGGGAAGGGAAAGGAGATACCTAGTCAGTTGCACAACTGAATGCATTCAACCGCAATGTGTTTTCTGCATTTAACTCAACTCCTCTCAATCGGAGATGCAGGGGGCTGCCTTAATTAACTTCCACATCATCGGTGACTGGGGAGCAGTTGTTGGGGGTTAATTGCCTAGCTCAAGGGCAGAACAGCATATTTTTCTAACTTGCCGCCTCTATTAATGGCCCAACGCTCTTAACCACCTGCCCCCCTGGTGGTGGCTGCATCATGTTATGGGTATGCTTGTCATCAGCAAGGACTGGAGTTTTTCAGGATAAAATTTAACAGAATGGAGCTAAGCACAGGAAAACCTGGTTGTCTGCTTTCCACCAAACAATGGGAGAATAATTCACCTTTCAGCACCTTTCAGCAGGACAATAACGTACACAAGGCCAAATATCAATCAATCAATCAAATTGATTTACAAATCCCTTTTTACATCAGCAGATGTCACAAAGTGCTATACAGAAACCCAGCCTAAAACCCCAAACAGCAAGCAATGCAGATGTAGAAGCACGGTGGCTAGGGAAAAACTCCCTAGAAAGGTGGGAACCTAAGAAGAAACCTAGAGGAACCAGGCTCTGAGCGGTGGCCAGTCCTCTTCTGGCTGTGCCGGGTGGAGATTTATAAGACTACATGGCCATTTAAGGAAGTCCAGGTTGTTCTTCAAAATGTTCAAACATTCATAGATGACCAGCAAGGTCAAATAATAATCAGTGGATGTAGAGGATGTAACAGGTCAGCACCTCGGGAGTGAATGTCAGTTGGCTTTTAATAGCCGAGCATTGAGGTTGAGACAGCCGGTGCGGTAGAGAGAGAGAGTCAAACAGCAGGACCTGGACAAGGTAGGATGTCCGGTGAACAGGTCAGGGTTCCCTAGCCGCAGGCAGAACTGTTGAAACTGGAGCAGCAGCACGACCAGGTGGACTGGGGACAGCCAGGAGTCGTCGCATTATCCTAGGGCTCAGGTCCTCCGGGAGGGGGAGAGAATTAGAGGGCGCATACTTAAATTCACAAAGGACACCAGATAAAACAGGAGAATTACACCAGATATAACAGACTGATCCTAGCCTCCCGGCACAGACTATTGCAGCATAGATGCTGGAGATTGAGACCGGTGGGTCGGGGGACACTGTGGCCCGTCCGACGATACCCCTGGACAGGGCCAACCAGGCATGATATAACCCCAGCCACTTTGCCAAAGCACAGCCCCCACACCACTAGAGGGATATCAACAGACCATCAACTTACTACCCTGAGACAAGGCTGAGTATAGCCCACGAAGATCTCCACCGCACGAGACCGAGGGGGCACAAAACTGGACAGGAAGATTGTCTGTGACTCAATCCACTCAAGTGACGCACCCCTCCTAGGAACGGCATGGAAGAGCACTAGTAAGCTAGTGACTCAGCCCCCATAATAGGGTCAGAGGCAGAGAATCCCAGTGGAGAGAGAGGAGCCGGCCAGGCAGAGACAGCAAGGAAAATATATACTGGAGTTGCTTACCAAGAAGATTGTGAATGTTCCTGAGTGACCGAGTTACAGTTTGATCTTGAATCTGCTTCAAAATATATGGCTAGAAAATGGCAGTCTAGCAATGATTAACGACCAATTTGACAGAGCTGGAAGAATTTTGAAAATAATAATGGGCAAATATTGTACAATCCAGGTGTGCAAAGCTCTTAGAAACTTACACAGAAAGTGCCTTGCTAGTCCCAGCACTAAAATGCAGGTGAAATTGACATTGCTTGTTTTTAAGCATCAAACATTACAGGGTTTAGGGTTGTAATACAGTAATTATAGATGGTGCTCTGTGTTGAATAATGGTTTTAAAGAAGTCAATGGTTTCAACCGATGTCTCCCTGGAAAACGGATCTTTTATCTCAATGGGATTCTGTATATAAAGGATGAAATGCAGCGTGATGATGTACTGTAACAAACTGTTCCTCCTCTCTCTGTTCTCTAGATGTTTGGAAACTGGACCTTCGGGACTCTCGTCTTCACTGTGCTGGTGTTTACTGTCACGCTCAAGGTGGGTTAGTGTATGTGAGTGTTTTGTGAATCCGATAATAGTGGATTCCATAATCCCTTTGCACGTGTGAATAGCCTGTGTGTGTGTGAGAGAAAATTGATCCAGTAGACTTGCTCATCAGTCGTTAGAGCTGTGTGCCCTGCAGGCGTGGCGATTGATAATGTGTGTGTATCCTGTGTGTTGCAGCTTGCCTTGGACACACACCACTGGACCTGGATCAACCACTTTGTCATCTGGGGCTCCCTGCTTTTCTATGTCATCTTCTCTCTGCTCTGGGGAGGCATCATCTGGTACGCCTCCCATTCTTACAACTAACTGGTTCTTACGCTGTACATTATTAGTATCACTTAAACAGAAATAAAATAACTAGATGTCATCTCTCCCTCTAGGCCCTTCCTGAACTACCAGAGAATGTACTATGTGTTCATGCAGATGTTGTCCAGCGGTCCGGCCTGGCTCGGCATCATCCTTCTCATCACGATCAGCCTGCTGCCTGATGTGGTCAAGAAGGTCCTCTGCAGAACCCTGTGGCCCACCGCCACTGAACGCGCACAGGTAGGAAGGACCACAACTTGACCACATAAATAAGAGTGTACCAGTGAATGAAAAGGTTATTTGTCTTCAGAAACAATATGTTCACTAGATAAGTACTGTACCTGTAAAATCACCAAAGGTATCCAGGTAGAGCTCCCTCTGATATGCCAGACAACTCATGGTACTAAAACTCATTTCAAAGATTTTACTGAGTTACAGTTCATATAAGGAAATCATTCAATTGAAATGAATTTATTAGGCCCTAATCTATGGATTTCACATGACTGGGAATACCGATATGCATCTGTTGGTCACAGATACCTTAAAATAAAGTTGGACTGATTTTCTGTTCCACTTCCCTATCTGGTGTGACTACTATTTGGCTTTTGCAGCGCAACACATCTCCTTAGCATTGAGTTGATCAGGCTCTTTATTGTGGCCTGTGGATTGTTGTTCCACTTCTCTTCAATGGCTTTGCGAGGTTACTGGATTTTGGCGGAAATTAGAACACGCTGTTGTACACGTCGATCCAGCGCGTTCCAAACATGTTTCAGGGTGACATGTCTGGTGAGTATACAGGCCATGGAAGAACTGGGACATTTTCACCTTCCAGGAATTGTGTACAGATCCTTACGACATGTGGCTGTGCATCATCATGCTGAAACATGAGGTGATGGCGGCAGATGAATGGCATGACAATAGGCCTCAGGATCTCGTCACGGTATCTCTGTGCCTTCAAATTGCCATTGATAAAATCCAATTGTGTTCATTGTCCGTAGCTTATGCTTGCCTATACCAAAACCCCACCGCCACCATGGGGCACTCTTTTCACATCATTGACATCAGAAAACCGCTCACTCACATGACGCCGTACACGCTGTCTGCCATCTGCCCACTACAGTTGAAACCTTGGATTCATCTGTGAAGAGCACACTTCTCCAGCATTGGCCATCAAAGATGAGCATTTGTCCACTGAAGTCGGTTAGGATGCCGAACTGCAGTCAGGTCAACACCCTGGTCAGGACGACCAGCACACAGATGAGCTTCCCTTTCTGACAGTTTGTGCAGAAATTCTTCAGTTGCACAGTTTCATCGGCTGGTCTCAGACAATCCCACAGTTGAAGAAGCCAGATGGGAAACTCCTGGGCTGGCATGGTTACACGTGGTCTGCGGTTGTGAGGCCTGTTGGACGTACTGCCAAATTCTCTAAAACCATGTTGGAGGCAGCTTATGGTAGAGAAATTAACATGTAATTCTCTGGCAACAGCTCTGGTGGACATTCCTGCAGTCAGCATGCCAATTTAATGCTCCCTTAAAACTTGAGACGTCTGTGGCATTGTGGTGTTTGACAAAACTGCACATTTTAAAGGGCCTTTTATTGTCCCCAGCACAAGGTGCACCTGTGTAATGATTATGCTGTTTAATCAGTTTCTTGATATGCCACAGGTGGATGCCACAGGTGGATGGATTATCTTGACAAAGGAGAAATGCTCACTAATAGGGATGTAAACACATTTGTGCATAAAATCTGAGAGAAATAAGGTTTCTGTGCGTATGAAAAATTTGTATTTCAGGTCATGAAACATGGGACCAACACTTTACATGTTGCGTTTATATTTTTGTTCAGTGTAGATTGACCCTCTGTTAACCCACACTGTATTGCTAAAACTCCTCCACCTTTCACCACCTATTATTACTACTTCCTGTCACAATTGCATCGGTGTTTGAAATGTGGCAAAGATTCCACCAAGCCTTATCAGAACGCAAGGTGAAGCAAATATCACATTGCTTATACCTATCCAATGCTTTCAGATCTGTAGCTAAATCTGACTGATTCCTTTCTACTTTTCTCTTCCCTCTCTGCCTCTGCTTTGCTTCCTAATCGCCCCCCTTCAATCTCTCCTGTCTCTATCTTTCTCCTCACCCCACCCCTCCCTCTGTCTCCCTCCGCCCTTTGACCCCATCACCCTGGGCAATGGCAATGGCAGTCCAATCGCCCGTGCCTTACCGTGGAGCTATCCACCATCTTCGTGCTCACTCAGTCCGACAGCAGATTGAGTTTCTGATTGGCCGAGAGACTGCAGAAGAGGAGGAGGTGACTCTTTTTAAACACTTTCGTCAATATCACGTCAGTGTTCCACCGTCATTGAGTTACATCAGTTTCAACATTTAACTCCCAACTTTCCAAAGTCAATCACAATAGTGTTCCCATCCGGGGCTTCCATTTCTATGTCAAACAATTGAACTCAAGTGCCAGACAATACTGACATTCATACTGCTAAAATATGCTACTGCTGATCATGCTACAGCTGATAACAAGCTCTAATCACTGATTTCATAACCTTATTAACCTATCACTAGCCTTCTGTTAGCATCTCGCTAGCTTTACAACCTCACCCAGTACAATACTCAGCCTGTCATTCTCATCATGTTCCCCTATGGATGCTATTCAAATGTAGCACTGTATGTATTGTATATTCATGTTTAAAATGTACGTTGATGTGCTATTCCATCCAAATGCTAACTTGCTAGCATGTGTGGCACACCGACGCTAGACTAATCTTCCGTGACAACAGACAGATTATTGCTAGCAGTACGCTGGGAAGTTGAAGGGCTATCATCATGTTAGTTACAGTGCAGTGGTTCACCGCATGTCTTCTATTCGGAACCGCCTCCTGGTTCCTGACCCCTTCTCACCCTTACTGTTTGCCCACAGAGGGTGAGGGCTGATGGCGTGTGTGAGGGGAGTGTGTCCCCGGCCACGGGCCCGGACCCCAGTCCTGTTGCTGGTGGTGGAGGCAGTGAGAGCGACATGCTTTGCCCTGCTAGGACCTGTGAGGGGGAAAGAGGAGGTGAAGGGGTGCGAGCTGCCAGGACTTATGACTCCATGATGTCACACAACCCTAACTACCTTCTCAGCCAGCCCCTAGACCACGCCCCCTCAGATGGAAAGGGTTGTTACGGTAACTGTGGGGTACATCTTGGTGGGTGATGGTTTACGCTTTGTGATTGGGCATGTACCTTCCTGAACGCTGGGACCTTTTGAAGGGTATTGGGGGCATTTAATTTCCCGCTAGAGGCTCTTCACTGCTAGCTGGTTTGGGACAAATCACAACCATGGAATGCAACGCATGGGGCCTTCTGGGTGGTTTACGTGTGATGATTCTCTTCCAGTGCTTTAGGGTGGTTAGCCTGCAGGATCAGGGTGACTGGCTTGAGCTGGTACTGTATTGTAAACAAACTTGGGATACAGAGGCCTTTTCTGGCTTTCCTTCTGTCCTGCTGAGAGATGCTCTTAGGTAGCCTAATTTGTTCTTACCTGACTTGCCTAGTTAAATAAAGATTAAATAAATAATAAATAATCATTAAAGGTAAATATATTGTTATTGGATCACTCACATGCTGTCCGTGTCAACACGGGTTTCAGAGGCAATGCCACACATACATTTTGTGCAAATAAATACATTTGGTATCTTAAACATGGAGATAAAGTTAAATACATAGGAAAACATTGGCATTGATTATTATTGAATACATTTGATTGAATAAAATCCCCAGGCCACATCAGTGTACTTTTGACCTCTGGGGTTGGAAAATGGTACAGCATGTATGTTAATCTTTCATTGTTATTGCATGCTGATCACCTGAATGTGAATTGAACATGAAACAGACCAGGGTATTTTCAGTAGGTCTTACCACTTCCTCTCTCTATCCCCTCCTTCCCTCTCTCCAGGACATTGACAAGCTGTTGCAGAGCAGTGTAGCAGAGTTGACCCCCGTGTCCTCTCGCCCTTCTGGCCCCTCCTCCAAACGGGAGAGCACTGACTCCTCCCACCTTCACCTTGGGGTTCCGGGGCCCCTAACACTCCACAGGTCTGAGTTCTTCCCCCACAAACTGGTATTGGCCCACTGGGCTGATGGGGGTGGGGCAGACCTCCGCACCCTCATCCCCTACGTGCTCCGTAAACTCGGGCTGGCTTTGCCTACTACCCAGCAGGGCCAGAGACCTCGGTGTGACACACCGAGACCAATATGTGACCTAAACCTACAAATACTATGGATTTGTGTTCCAATCATAAACAATGCATACACACAAACGCTCACTAATTCTCACATACTCCTCAAATGTGAAACATTTACCATGTGCATTGTCAGCCATTCGGAAGCGGATACGATTTGAGGCTTCCACATGCTTCAGTTCGGCTGGCGCCTTGCCGAGAATGTAACGAGTGCGCTTGCATACTCCCTTAAGACTTTCGCTTGAAAAATCAATACAAAATGTATGTCCGTTTTGAGATGCCGTAGCCAGCATACAATTCCTCAAAATAGACAGAAATAATCTAAGAACTCGTGAAATTTTGACGTTTTTGCCGATGAGATCTTAGTTGAGCAATTTACATCTAACTAAGATGATTGGTGCAGTATTTATCAATGAAAAAATGTGCATGAAAATTATTTGTCACGTTGAATGACAACAAAGACTTTATTGAAGAATCCCTACTGTTGACCAATCACCGACTTCGGCTACCGACTTCGACTTGCCTCGAGAAAACATGTTGTGTCCCTGAACAGCCGAAAAAACTCTTCCCAAAGTCCAAAAGGACAAATATTTCAGAAAATGTCGTCATAATATATGCACAAACTCTTACGAACTGTTTCGGCTGGGAAGCATGCGGACACCTTTGTGACCTCCAAGCTGCCTCCCATTGGTCCTGTCATAGTTCTATTTCAGTCTGGTCCTGATCCCAGTCCACACCACTACTCTACGGTACTCTACTATTCAATTCTACTACTTTACTACTCTATTACACTACTCTATTCTACTACTTTACTACTCTATTCTACTCTACTACACTACTCTATTACTCTACTCTTCTGCTACTTTATTCTACTCTATTACACTACTCTATTCTACTACTCTACTCTATTCTACTCTACTAATCTACTCTACTCTATTCTACTACTATACTCTATTCAACTCTACTACTATACTCTATTCTACTCAACTACTCTATTATTCTACTCTACTAATCTATTCTACTCTACTCTACTATGATAATCTATTCTACCCCACTACCCTACTTTATACTACTCTACTCTTTATGTGAAAATACTTGAATCCAAAAGGAAAACTCTCACTGAACAAAAGGAGAAATTCTGTATTTGAATGTCTGTCTCTTCTACACAATGGAATCGTACTGTGTCACAATATCAAATGGGCCGGCCTTTTCTGCTTCCATTTTATTTACTGTGTTTCTCTTGTTTTTAACTTTCTTTACTGTCTCTCCATTTTGCTCTTTTTGTTGAAATAACTGGTGTTGCTTTGCAAAATGTTCTGGGGAGAAAGACCTCTGTTATTCTGTGCGTGCGTGTGTGTCACGGTTTCCATTAGCCGGCAATTGCCAAGCTTTTGACCGATTTTTAAAGAAAAGCCCATAAGTTAATAAAGCTGTTCCAGGACAAAATGAACAGGATAAAAAAAATCCCATTGCAAAATAATGCTGTTTATTCATTGATGTTAATACCAGTTGATGGAAATACATTTGACCATCATGAGTATTGGCCTATAGGTTAATTTGTATAATTTAGTGGAATTAAATTGGCCTGTGTATTCTCGTTAGTCATCATGTATCTTATTTATCCAACACAACTATCACATGTGCACAGCATACAGAGCCTATTTTGAGGGGGATTTCTCCTGCAGCTCCTCAGCTGGTCGCTGCTGGATTAAAACATGCTTTTATAAACCCATTCATTGTGCAACAATTCTAAATGCAATCATATGTTTGTTTTTTTAAAGAAAGAGCTACTATTTTTATTTCTCAACTGGTAATTGAAGCCTGTGTCCCATTCACCATTCAAGTGCAGGCAACAGGCTATCAGTGCGTCACCCACCATTTTACAATGTGAGCTGGAGGCAGTATGCATTTTGAAAACATACTTCATTGTTTGAAACCTGAATATTTTATTTCATATTCAGAGGCATGTCTTATGTTGCTTCAAAGTAGCCTGTAGGCAAAATCCAAACATGGTAACATGGAGGAAATTAAGTTTGGGGAAGCTTACAATTTATCCTACAATTTCTACAGTTCTGTGTGCCAGTTATGATTTTTATGTAAGTATTTTCGTGGGACAGTTTAATTTAAAACCTAGTTGTTTTTCAAAATAATTTTCACGTGGTTAATCATAAAAATGTCAGCTAATGGGAGACCACCAGCTTCTGCCAAATGGACACATTGATACGCCGTGATCCATTGGTGCCTAAATTATTGAGCACATGGAACTCGTAGCCTATAGGCCAATGCAGCAGTAGGCCTATAACTTCCATTGCTTTTTCACACAAGGATTCGTGACTATTGAGGAGGAGATTGTTGGAAAGATTTTTTTAAAAGCTTACTGTGAGGAATTATAATTTTAATATTTAAATCGCAATGGATGTTAAACACTTTCCTACCTTTCCGTGCAGCAGGCCAGGGACTTCTATGCGTGCTCAGGAGCGCGCTCCCTCAACATTATCAGGACAGAGAAACCAGACACATGCTCAGGAGCGCGCTCCCTCAACATTATCAGGACAGAGAAACCAGACACATGCTCAGGAGCGCGCTCCCTCAACATTATCAGGACAGAGAAACCAGACACATGCTCAGGAGCGCGCTCCCTCAACATTATCAGGACAGAGAAACCAGACACATGCTCAGGAGCACGCTCCCTCAACATTATCAGGACAGAGAAACCAGACACATGCTCAGGAGCGCGCTCCCTCAACATTATCAGGACAGAGAAACCAGACACATGCTCAGGAGCGCGCTCCCTCAACATTATCAGGACAGAGAAACCAGACACATGCTTATTGCGCACATGGAGCACTCCAAATAAACAACAATGCAAATATTGACAAATCTCATAAACGATGGTTATGAAATAAACCAAAACTTGTTTCTCACAAGTATAGCTGGTTTATGTTTCCACTCTGAGAATGAGAACGGCAAATGACTGTAATTAATACAATCATTAGCAGAAATTAATGTAAACAAATTATGAGGATTATCAGTACATTTACTACTGGTGACATATGTAATGGGGAATTGAACAATTCACACAATGAAACAATGAATGCTCAAGAATTGGCGGGAGACAGCTGAGCGATTCTGGAGAGAGACTCACCTATATCTTCGCCCCTTGTCTCAACATTTTAAATTATACTCAAGACACTATCTTCTCACATATTTTATATGCTTTTGACTGACAGCTGCAACTCAATAATCAGCTAGGCCTATTTTCAAGCGTGCTGCCCAAATTGCGGGCTTCCCAAATAGGCTTAGTCCAGGCCTATGAGCTTGTGATCTGAAATAATCTACAGCAATTTTTTTAAAGAAGCTAATGTTTCCGGCGCCACATTTTCCTAGCGGAAACCTTGGGGGGATACCTCTGCCTTAATATAACAATAACAGCAGGCTAGGAGCCAAATGAGAATAATGGAATTGTATAACTCTCACTCTAGTGGTGTATCTATCTATTCTAAATCAAATAACATTTATTTATAAAGCCCTTTTTACATCAGCAGATGTCACAAAGTGATGTACAGAAACCCAGCCTAAAACCCCAAACGGCAAGCAATGCAGATGTAAAAGCACGGTGGCTAGGAAAAACTCTCTAGGAAGAAGCCTAGAGAGGAACCAGGCTCTAAGGGTTGGCCAGTCCTCTTCTGGCTGTGCCAAGTGGAGATTATAAAAGAGAGAGGGTCCAAAACAGCAGGTCCGGGACAATGTCGCATGTGTGGTGAACCGGTCATGGTTCTATAAAGCCTTACACATCTATCAGTATATTTATAACCCATTCCTAATCTTCCCATTGCCCCTATCCCCTAGTCCGCAGTGCACCTGTGTAAATCTGAAAGCATTGAATAGGTGTATGTAGTATGGTGAAAATTCCACCAAGCCTTTCAAGGGACAAGATGGAGCAACTAGCATAGATATACACAAGGGCCTAGGGGAAGGGAGGTTAGTGGTCCATTTGTGATTGGGCAAGAGGTGATAGAAGAGGATCAGAAGAGGGATGTAGAATACAAGCCACCCTCCCTTAATCCACAATCTCTCATCTCCACTGGTATAGATGTACTGTGTATCGCCAACTGGAGCTGTGCAGCTTGTTTAGTGGCTGGTTAGTGTGGGAACTGGTATGACATGTGTGTGTGGTGGAGCATCTTTCATTTCTCCATGTGCCCTCACTCTTATTGTCAGTGTTCTTTTCTTTCTCTTCATCATTTATCTCTCTCACCCCCCCCCCCCCCCCCCCCCCCACACGCACACACACAGACAAAACCTCTCTCATACCCATCATCTATCATAATCCTGCATAGCACCACTATCTCCCATAGAGCCCCACAGTTGAGGTGTCATAATACCCATAAAACCTAGCGGTCAAATAGGGAAATGGTTCCAATCGTTTTTCCACCATTCATTTCTCCCATAGGGGAAAATGTAGGCTTACCTTGGCGTGATGTTTTGATATCCATGTAGATCTCTCTGACAGACAAGGTGACTTGTATCAATATATTTGGCTCCATTTACTTTGATTCGAAAATACTAATTAGCATCAAAGTAGGCATGTAAAGACTCTTAATCCCTGCAAGCTCTTACATGTCATCTCTAGCTGACACCTTTGCTAACAGGTATTGTCAATTTAAAACTTGCACAAGACCGTTCACAGAATTGTGAATTTAAAGAAATGTTGCCAATTTATTCATTACCAATTTAGTTAACATTAGATAGTTAATCCAGAAATTCTTACTTTTATTCTGTAGTCTTGTCCAGATCATCATGACATTGATAGTTCTTTATGATAGCTGCTAATGTGGCTAACTAGTGTTTCATTTTTGGAAGTTAAATTACAGGCAAATATATTAATAAGTCACCTTGTCCTAGAGAGATGTACACGGTTATCAAAACATCACGCCAGGGTAAGCCTTCACGAAACACAGCGCTTATATGAAGTGTTTCTAAAATCCACTATGGGAAAAATAATTGGAACCATTTCCTTGTTTGACCGCTAGGTTTTATGGGTATTATGAATCATACTGTAGTACTCTATAAACTTTTTCTACTCACTCAGGCCACCATGTGGCCATACACTGTAACAGCACTCTGTTTGGGTCAGACAGAAAGCTATGGTATCTACTATGCCCTGTACACAGGCTGATAGGGTTATTTCATGGATGTTTCAATGACTGATTAGTCAGTGTTGCTTGCGTTATGTTTGTTGTCTAAAGATTGTGTATTCTCTGTTATGCAAAGGTTCTTGTCTGTATTCCTAGTATGATGTGTCTTTATCGCATTGTGTTATGACTATTTATACATGTTCGATTATCAAATTAGGTATTTTATATGGTATATTATGAATGTAGGTTGTTTATCATGTATGGATGTAAATTCAACTAATAGAGGTATCTATGTATAAATGGGGTATGGTTTGGAGACTTGAATCGAACAGCGGTGTCACAATCAAATCCATCTTTCTAGAATGTCATATAAATGATTGGTTTGCCACATCCTCTATATAGTAGATTGTGATTCAATGAATCTATTTTCCACATTTCTAACATGTAAACGTATGAGGTGAAACGTCTGCCTTTGTCCAAAGCTCGTCTATGGTGTTAGTGAGCGACTGAAATTCATTGGATCATAAGCATCTTTGTATGTTTATATGTCTGCTGAGTGTTGATACACACACACACACACACACACACACACACACACACACACACACACACACACACACACACACACACACACACACAACAAATATCTATAGGCCTGTATATCTTCTGTCACAACTCTCTCCTTTTGGGGATTTTGTTAAAGGTCCGAGTTGAGGTTTTTTGTTTGTTTGTATTATGACTAGAAGCCTTCGGTTGGGCTTACTGACATGGATTGCAAAGAAGTTATCGTGCATGTCATATAGCCACTATAAAGAATATTTGGTCATGTTTTTATGGAAATCATGCATTGTCTGATGTTCTTATCATTACTAGAGGCTAGCCAAAATACAATGTAGCTGGAACACTCAGGCAGGTGGTTATGGGGAGAGTATTCACTGTTTGTTACTCATTGGATGAGAGGTCAAATCATCACGTTGTCACTTATTATTAGTAGTAGTAGTTATTATTACAATTATCCATGTTATTGAAAATATATATCAATCAAAATATATTTTATTGATACTTTTGTATCCAGGGGAGAAGATTCTATTTTAACTCTATTTATTTAGATATTGCCTTCGGTTTTGGAACAGACAAAATTCAAAAGTAGACCCACAGAATAAACACACTGTAGACTTTAGAAGGAAATGAAACACACAGCACTTTGTACACCTCAGATCCCTCAAAAAATAAGGTTTACTACTGTAAGTGCACTGAGTTTTATAAATAGACTAGTCACCCACAGAGATTATATTTCTACAAGTCACTCATCTCATAAACTCTTTGTATTGAACTTTTTTGTTTTAAATATCATAGTGAGAGAAAAAGTGTGACCAAATAACTTGATTAGTCAATGAAGATTTGGGACTTCTCTCTCTCTCTCTCATTGGTTAACCACACCAGCCTTGTGACTATTGCTGACCAGAATGTCCACTGCTTTTTCAGCACAACTTTAGGTGCTCTCACCATACTGCTCCTGAACTTGTGATACTCTCACAAATGAAGTGTCAACTACTGTACTGTGCCCTCAAAGTCAAACGGTATTCTGCGTAACATACAAACCTACATTGTTTGTATCCGTGAGCAGTTTTCGAGCTTGTTTTTCTACAAAGATTGAAAAATCAGTTTTGTTGACATTTTGCCAGCCTTTCTGTAGCGAATGAGGACAAAGCTCTGTACTGTCATTCTGCTTGTAATAAATACATTATTTAACACACCGGTTTGTCAGACTCCATCCTGTATGTCACAGTAACTGCATTCTTATTGGAGGATATATATATGACCTGACTAAGTTGAGCGGGCCCAGTGTTCTGGCCCAGTGCACCACAGTAATGTGTTGTAATGGCACAGGATGGCCACATGGTTGTGATGGAGGACAGCTAATCTCAGAGCCCACATAGAAAACAACCACAGATAATGAATGATAACAGCAAGTGATAACCATCATGCTCTTAATGAGGATGAGGTAAACCTTTTTATGTTATTCTCTTACATTTTCTCTACCCCTCCCCCCTCACTGTCTCCATCTATTGCAGTCATGTCCTTTCTCAGAGCTGCAGGGAGACTTTAAATCAAACTGACCTCTCTCCTTGTGACTGCAGCCAAGCCTCAGTCCTATCAGTTGTGTGTGTGGTGTGTATGAGTGCAAAAATCTGACTTGGCTGCAATTGCGCTCCTCTCCCCTCCTCTAGGTCTGCATTGTGTGTGCATGTTGAGGGTGCATGCAGTGCATCTGTGAGCCAGCCCCCTCTTTTCCTCCTCTCCAGTGCCGGCATCCTCCACTCTGCATCTCTCTGTCACTGCAGCTGGGGACGTCTGCATCCATCGCAGCTTCAGCATCCTCCCCATCCTCTCTGCAGCCAGCATCCTATCTCTTCTCTAAAACATTACTCTCTCTTCTCTCCTTTCTCCAGCACCCCTCTCTCCACTCACGTCCTCCACACCATCTGTAGTGCAAGCCAGCCAGGCAAGCCCCCCCCCAGTAGCATCCTTACCCTGGGCTAGTGACTGTGCAGTCTCCCCCCTCTTGCCTCTTCTCCCCTGGGGAGAAGCAGCTACGCCAGTCCCTCTCCCTCCTCCACAGCATCGGCTGTCTGAAGCACCAGGGAGACAGGCAAGCAGGCTCAATCTCTCTCCAGCCACGGCGTCCCTTTTCTGGTTAGCAGGGCTCCCGTTCCCCCTCCTGAGGATGATCCTGTGGATGAAGACGGAGGAGATGGCTCTAGGAACGATGCTGGAGAGACTCCGACTGGTCACCCAAAACATAGGTGTGTATCAACAGCATCGCTAACAATAGGAATCTGAATAACATACAGGAGGTACTGTTGTTAAGAAAGGGTTTCCTGAAACATGTACAGCAAGAATATGACCAGCCAAAACGTAGGTAACAAGAGCATGACCAGCCAAAACGTAGGGAACAAGAGCAAGACCAGCCAAAATGTAGGTACCAAGAGCATGACCAGCCAAAACGTAGGTAACAAGAGCATGACCAGCCAAAACGTAGGGAACAAGAGCATGACCAGCCAAAACGTAGGTACCAAGAGCATGACCAGCCAAAACGTAGGGAACAAGAGCATGACCAGCCAAAACGTAGGTACCAAGAGCATGACCAGCCAAAACGTAGGTAACAAGAACATGACCAGCCGAAACGTAGGTAACAAGAACATGCTTATTTTAAACACAACATTTTAAACACGTCTGAGAAGATGGTGTAGCCTTACCTAACAACAGTATGACTATTAAAACATTGCTATATGTGGCGTAGTTGTACACTAATTGGTTTGTATGTTATCCTTGTCAATGACAGACCCATCACTGGTATGGGAGCACACTTAGCTATGTTCTGTGAAGCTGTGTTTTAGAGCTGAAATGTAACGTGTTTTTGTGTATGCAGTGTAATATTGACCTAAGTCATCGGAACCTCTGCAGGGGGATGTAACGGCTCTGGAATTGGCTTGGTTTTTCCTGCCTGTTGTCATGGGGAGACGTCATGTATTTACATTTATTTGGTGTCAGTACCCGTGCAGCTCTTGAATAGTTTGGTTGATCAGTTTAGATCAAATGATAGATAAGATAGATACATAGAGGTTTTTCTCTAACATAACTACCATACCTGTTGTATTACATGGTTATTACTGTAGTACAATAACCATGTCATATAGGACTCAAACATGGGTGTAAACAGATGATTGTGTTCTGTTACCTCATTGCCCTATTTCTTTCACCACTGTCCTGAAGTTACCAGTGTTTATTTAACAACCGTAAATGTATAGGTCTGTAATAGAAGACCAGGTGACCCAGAACATGTTACTTCACGTCTATATCTCTCAGCATCTTTCCTAATTTAGAGGTACATAACATCTCCTCTGTCACTGACATTCCTTCCTACCGTAGCCATGTTTTTACCATATGTCATGTATGTGTAAAATGGTTTTGGTCATAATGTACATCCATCATACATTTCTACGGTATTTTGGTGCAGGTTTACACACGGATTGCAAACATGAACTGTTGCTGTGAGTGTTCTAAGCCTGGTTGTCATGGAGTTTTGTGAGTTTTTAAAAGATGATGGGCTATATCAGTTGTGCGTTTTATGTGTATTATGGACACCATGTACTTACATAGATATAAAATCAGATATTATCTAATACCCTTATTAGATATGTTCCTCCCTAGCCACAGGATGTACTTATTAGATATGATCCTCCCTAGCCACAGGATGTACTTATTTGATATGATCCTCCCTAGTCACAGGATGTACTTATTAGATATGATCCTCCCTAGTCACAGGATGTACTTATTAGATATGATCCTTCCTAGTCACAGGATGTACTTATTAGATATGATCCTCCCTAGTCACAGGATGTACTTATTAGATATGATCCTCCCTAGTCACAGGATGTACTTATTAGATATGATCCTCCCTAGTCACAGGATGTACTTATTAGATATGATCCTCCCTAGTCACAGGATGTACTTATGAGATATGATCCTCCCTAGTCACAGGATGTACTTATTAGATATGATCCTCCCTAGTCACAGGATGTACTTATTAGATATGATCCTCCCTAGTCACAGGATGTACTTATGAGATATGATCCTCCCTAGTCACAGGATGTACTTATTAGATATGATCCTCCCTAGTCACAGGATGTACTTATTAGATATGATCCTCCCTAGTCACAGGATGTACTTATTAGATATGATCCTCCCTAGTCACAGGATGTACTTATTAGATATGATCCTCCCTAGTCACAGGATGTACTTATTAGATATGATCCTTCCTAGTCACAGGATGTACTTATTAGATATGATCCTCCCTAGTCACAGGATGTACTTATTAGATATGATCCTCCCTAGTCACAGGATGTACTTATTAGATATGATCCTCCCTAGTCACAGGATGTACTTATGAGATATGATCCTCCCTAGTCACAGGATGTACTTATTAGATATGATCCTCCCTAGTCACAGGATGTACTTATGAGATATGATCCTCCCTAGTCACAGGATGTACTTATTTGATATGATCCTCCCTAGTCACAGGATGTACTTATTAGATATGATCCTCCCTAGTCACAGGATGTACTTATTAGATATGATCCTCCCTAGTCACAGGATGTACTTATTAGATATGATCCTCCCTAGTCACAGGATGTACTTATTAGATATGATCCTCCCTAGTCACAGGATGTACTTATTAGATATGATCCTTCCTAGTCACAGGATGTACTTATTAGATATGATCCTCCCTAGTCACAGGATGTACTTATTAGATATGATCCTTCCTAGTCACAGGATGTACTTATTAGATATGATCCTCTCAATCCATCTCATCCTATTAATGTGACTCCTACTGGACTGGCCTTCTACTGAGTTACACATCTATGGTTTGATCCCGCACACGCACGCAAACAAAGGCGCCCTCTAACACACACACACACACACACACACATGCTCAATATCAGCTTTAGGCCCAGGGGGACTGCTCTCCAGTGTTGATATTGGCCATATGGATTTTGGTCAGACAGACTTAGAGAGGTGGTATATCAGTCTGTAACTGTCAATACAGAATAACAGTTACCAAGGCAACACCAGTGTCAATGTTTTGGCTGTCTGCTCGTTAGAACCATACAAGCTTTTGAGATATTATTCAGAGGGGCTGTAGTTTGTGTGTAGTAGGACGTGCATGAGTAATCTAGTACTATTCTAGTACTCGAACGAATGCCAAAGCTCCATCTTTAAACAAAATCAAATAGGCCTGTAGGCTACAACTATTTGGTGGAATGTTGCTTGTGGCTGCCCGAACGGGCAAGTGAAATTTGGTCCTGAAGACTACGTTAATTTGTTTTGACTCTAGTGTTCCATTTTTAGGCCTAGCCTACATGTGCATTTGTGGGGCACAACCCCCCCCCCTTCCCCCAAATAACGTGTGGCGGTATTTCAACACCATGCAGTGTTCAATGTGGAATTGTTCATGCATTTGGAAAATTCCAAAGAACAGGCAGAATAAACTAAATCAAACGTCTGTATATCAAAAACAGCACATTTTGGTTTGTAACCCTGAAAGAATTGTCTTTCAACTCGCCAAATTGAGCCCCATTTCAAATGATCTCTCTGTAAATAACTGTTCTATGCATGAGATGTGCATCACTTTTCACTGGCAACTTTTTTCATTTGGAAAAATATTCAGTGGTGTTATATTACATTTTATGTTTTACTATAAAATAGGTGTGATGACTGTGGGCTCGGGAAATAAGAGTGTCTTTTCTGCTAAATTAACAAAACAAAGCTATGACATTGCACAGCCATAGCTTTTACTAGAATGCTCCACTGCTGAGGTTACTGCCTTTTTGAAGATTGTGTTCCACAACATAATATGGCCAGTTGATATTACGGTTTCAATAAATGTAAACTTAAATGGTACTTGCTTTTTTTATGGACTGAATATACAGTACCAGTCAAAAGTTTGAATACACCTACTCATTCAAGGGTTTTTCTTTATTTTTATTATTTTCTACATTGTAGAATAATAGTGAAAACATCAAAACTATGAAATAACACATATGGAATCATGTAGTAACCAAAAAAGTGTTAAACAAATCAAAAATATATTTTATATTTAAGATTCTTCAAAGTAGCCACCCTTTGCCTTGATGAAGTGCTCAGTACTTGTTGGCTGCTTTTCCTTCACTCTGCGGTCCAACTCATCCCAAACCATCTCAACTGGGTTGAGGTCGGGTGATTGTGGAGGCCAGGTCATCTGATGCAGCACTCCATCACTCTCCTTCTTGGTCAAATAGCCCTTACACAGCCTGGAGGTGTGTTGGGTCATTGTCCTGCTGAAAAATAAATGATAGTCCTACCAAGCGCAAACCAGATGGGATGGCGTATTGCTGCAGAATACTGTGCTAGCCATGCTGGTTAAGTGTGCCTTGAATTCTAAATAACTCACTGACAGTGTCACCAGCAAAGCACCATCACACCTCTCCCTCCATGCTTCACAGTGGGAACCACACATGCAGAGATCATCGATTCTCCTACTCTGCGTCTCGCAATGACACGGTGATTGGAAAATTTGGTCTGATGAGTCCACATTTGATACAGCCTGGATTCGAACTAGGGTGTCTGTAGTGATGCCTCTAGCACTGAGATGCTGTGCCTTAGAAGCTTCATGAGGTAGTGACCTGGGTGTGTGTGGTGTGTGTGTGTGTGTGTGGGGGGGGGGGGGGTGTATTGTATGGTGTTGGTGTGTGTGTGTGTGTGTGTGTGTGTGTGTGTGTGTGTGTGTGTGTGTGTGTGTGTGTGTGTGTGTGTGTGTGTGTGTGTGTGTGTGTGTGTGTGTGTGTTTGTTGTAGGGTGAGTGTGTGTTGTATGGTGAGGGTGTGTTTAGGTATGGTGAGGGTGTGTTTAGGTATGGTGAGGGTGTGTTTAGGTATGGTGAGGGTGTGTTTAGGTATGGTGTGGGTGTGTTTAGGTATGGTGTGGGTGTGTTTAGGTATGGTGTGGGTGTGTTTAGGTATGGTGAGGGTGTGTTTAGGTATGGTGTGGGTGTGTTTAGGTATGGTGAGGGTGTGTTTAGGTATGGTGAGGGTGTGTTTAGGTATGGTGTGTGTGTGTGTGTGTGTGTTTGTGGTGTGTGTTTTGTTTGTGTGTGTGTGCGTTAGGTATGGTGTGCGTGTATTTAGGTTGTGTGTTTTGTGTGTGTTTTGTATGCTGTGTGTGTGTGTGTGTGTGTGTGTGTGTGTGTGTGTGTGTGTGTGTGTGTGTGTGTGTGTGTGTGTGTGTGTGTGTGTGTGTGTGTGTGTGTGTGTGTGTTTGTGTTGTGTTTTTTGTATGCTCTGTGTGTGTGTGTGTGTTTGTTTTGTATGCTCTGTGTGTTTTGTATGTTCTCTGTGTGTGTGTGTGTGTGTGTGTGTGTGTGTGTGTGTGTGTGTGTGTGTGTGTGTGTGTGTGTGTGTGTGTGTGTGTGTGTGTGTGTGTGTGTGTGTGTGTGTGTTTTTGTATGCTCTGGGTGTGTGTGTGTGTGTGTGTGTGTGTGTGTGTGTGTGTTTTTTTGTATGCTCTGTGTGTGTGTGTGTGTGTGTGTTTGTTTTGTATGCTCTGGGTGTGTGTGTGTGTGTGTGTGTGTTTTGTCTGTGAGTGTGTCCAATTTGTAAGTCTCTCTGGATAAGAGCGTCTGCTAAATGACTTAAATGTAAAATGTAAATGTGTGTATGCTGTGTATCAAATCAAATTTTACTGGTCACGTACACATGGTTTGTAGATGCTAATGCGAGTGTAGCGAAATGCTTGTGCTTCTAGTTCTGACCATGCAGTAATATCTAACAAGTAATCTAACAATTTCACAACAACTACCTTTTACACACAAGTGTAAAGGAATGAATAAGAGTATGTACATAAAAATATATGGATGAGCGATGGCCGAACTGCATAGGCAAGATGCAGTAGATGGTATAGATGTAACAGTCCTGACCTATTTATGTTAGTTTTTATGTGTTTATGGTCAGGGCATGTGTTTTGGGTGGGCAGTCTATGTTACCTGTTTCTATGTTGGTTTCGGTTTGCCTGGTATGGCTCTTGATTAGAGGCAGGTGGTTTGCATTTTCCTCTAATCAAGAGTCATATTTAGGTAGGGCATTATCACTGTGTGTTTGTGGGTGATTGTCTCCTGTGATGTCTATCGTGTTGTCGATGTTTTTCACATTTGGAGCTGTTTTGCTGTTCGTTCGTTTTGATGTTCGTTCCTGTTCGTAAGTTTACGTTTGTCCATGTAAGTTTATGTTCAGGTTCCGTTGTACGTCGTTTTCTTATTTTGTAAGTTTTTTGAAAGTATTTTGTTTTGTTTCGTGTTGCCATCAGTTCATCGTTATAAATAAAGATGGCATATTTCCCTGACTCCGCATTTTGGTCCGAAGATCCTTCTCTCCTCACCTCTTCTGAGGATGAGGAGAGCGACAGCTCTAACAATAGAGTACAGTACATACATGATGAGTAATGTAGGGTATGTAAATATTATATAAAGTGGCATTGTTTAAAGTAACTAGTGATACATTTATTACATCCAATTTTGAATTATTAAAGTGGCTAGAGATTTTGAGTCAGTATGTTGGCAGCAGCCACTCAATGTTAGTTATGGCTGTTTAACAGTCTGATGGCCTTGAGATATAAGCTGTTTTTCAGTCTCTTGGTCCCAGTCTCTTGGTCCCTACAGCAGCACCTAGATCTTCTGCACAGATTCTGTCAAACTTGGGCCCTGACAGTAAATCTCAGTAAGACAAAAAATAATGGTCTTCCAAAAAAGGTCCAGTTGCCAGGACTACAAATTATATCTAGACACCATTGCCCTAGAGCACTCAAAAACTATACATACCCCGGCCTAAACATCAGAGCCACAGACAGACCTGGCTCTCAAGAGAATACAGGCAATGTGCACACTGCTCACAAAATGAGGTGTAAACTGAACTGCACTTCCTAACCTCCTAACAAATGTATGACCATATCAGAAACATAATGTATTTCCCTCAGATTACACTGATCCACAAAGAATTTGAAAACAAACTACATTTTTATAAACTCTTATATCTATTGGGTGAAACACCACAGTCTGCCATCACAGCAGCAATATTTGTGACCTGTTGCAACAAGAAAAGGGCAACCAGTGAAGAACAAACACCATTGTAAATACAACCCATATTTATGTTTATTTATTTTCCCTTTTGTACTTTAACTATTTGCACATAATGTGACATTTGAAATGTCTTTTATTCTTTTGGAACTTTAAACTTTTTTATTGTTTATTACACTTTTGTTTATCATCTACTTCACTTACTTTGGCACGGTTAGCATATGTTTCCCATGTCAATAAGGCCCTTGAGTTATAATGTTGTAACATGATCTGAAACCAGTCAAGCATGTAAAAAACCCCATGAGCAGAACTATTAACTAGAATTACTAAGCTTTTCACTGTCATGCACAAAATCAACCATTATTCAGATGGACACCGTAATAAACCAGATTAGTGACACTAATATAAAAAACAGATGAAACAGTACCAGCATGTCTATGGCCCACTATGTGTAGACTAAACTGCACAGATCTCCTAACCCTCTATGCCCATTGCTGCTAAAGGCTGGCAAACTGCTTATCCATCTGGCTGTACAAGCTTGTACAAGCGGGCACCTTCTACCCAGAGCTTTGAGGGCAGCTGTGCTTCCTGTTGGATGGCACCAGGTAACTCCTCCTAAACCTGGGTAGAAATCCTGGCTCAGTTATAGCAGGCTTTACTACCGGTCTGTCTCTATAGGGCTGTCCAAAGCTTCACACACACGCACCTACGTGCATGCCCACTGGCCCACCTACACACACGTATGCGTGCACGTGCGCTCAAACAATGACACACAACGATGCCACCGCTCTGTCTCATGATCTACACAATAACATATTCCAATAGATAATGCCCAGTCAGTGTTTCTGTGATCTAGATGTGGATGTGGATTGACTAGAAGTAGGTCAAATCAGTCAGTTAGGAAAGCGAGGTGAGGACAGAAGTGATTGCTGCCCAACATCTCTGCCCCCTCTCTGCTGATTACAACACTTTATATTCCTGATGAGCTGAGAGTCTGTCTGCAGCGAGATGCAGTTTAGATCAGAAATCACATAAAGAGCAATCTGAGCTCAATCAGCAAGGTCAGTGCTGTCTGCAGCTTGAGTTGAATTGTACAGTGCAGAACACACAGTATCCCTCTCCCCCCCCCCCCCCCTTCAACAGGGAGTGTCTCTGACAATCTTCCTGGTTTGCTGGTTGCATGATTTGAGCCAGCTTGAAAACCCAGTAAGGTCAGCTTTACATTGACTCCTGTATCTGTGGTTTATGACCAGCAGGGTTGCCAGGAGCCTATGCTTGTTTCAGATCAGTGTTTCTCAACTTATTCCTAGTTGACTGCCAGGGTGTGCACATTTTCATTCTACCCCAGCATTCTGTGTGTGCAGAAGAGAGACAGCAGATGGGAGGAGGTTGAGTATGAGGGGTGAAGCTCACCTACATGACAAACGAGGGCTGCGGGAGGGAGGGAGGGAAGAGGTGTATGGAGTGGAGGTGTGATGGAGAGGTTGAGACGACAGTGGTGGTGTCTTGCCTCTCCTTCTCTGCAGTGTTCTCATCAGTATGGGAGAGAGATGCACTCCTCTCACCTTTTCACAGCCTACAGTAGCAGCCACAGTCTGTTAACCTGCCTGCCTGTTGACTATCACCGCATCTCTGCACACTAACCTATTCCAAGCTTATATGCCTAAACCCAGTAGACACTAACCGGCTGCCATTTTTCCTCATGATCTATTTACAGCAAGAGATGGAGAGTCTGCCAATACGACCAGCTCCCTCACTCAAAGACTAGCCACTACACCCATCTAGATTTAAATCCTCTAGCAGTCCAGAGCTTTCATTGAACTATTGAGCCATGTGTGATCACTGGCATATCTGATTGTGTTTGCATTTAAACATGTTTCAAACGGTACACCATGGAACAAGGGATAGACTTGAGAGAGAGATTAGTGGTAGAAGCAATGGCTGATTATAATTAGCCTCAGCAGAAGGGGATTTGTGCTTAAACGGCTGCCCTCTCTTTCTACCCCTCCTCTTCTCTCCTCCTCTCCCTCTGTTCTTCCTCCCCCCCTCTCTCTTTCTCTCTCCTCTTAAGTGTTTATGCTTCACTCTAGCTCGGTCGTGATGAGGAGTGTGGGTGTATGTTTTCAGTGCCGGGCCCACTGCACTTTCTGAAATCAGTCTTGGCTGAGGCATGGTGACAGACAGGGACTTAGCTCTGCGGCTCGGCTTGGATTGAACTGGACTCCTGTTTCTGACTTATCTGTACACTTGTGTGTGCACTCTACACTATGCATCCACACCTCTACACACAGCCTGCATGTGAGTGTGTGCTGAATCACTCCTCTGAGTGATAGTACATTGCAACTGATCCGGACCAGAACCAGTTACTTACCTCTTGGAGTGTGTACCGGAGCGGTCTGCCTGGGTCCGGGTCGGGGTACCTCTGGATGTGTGGGAGCAGCGCGGTCCCTCATGTCTGTCCATGAGTTTCTGCGGGAGGGGGCAGGTGAGGTGCCCTCCCGGATCATGAACAGACTGAGTCAGATGATCCAGAGCCTGGACATCTCTGGACTGGCCTCCCCATTCACCCCCGAAGCCAGCCGAAGGAACTCCTGGAGGGACTGGAACGGTAGGAGAGAATGTGTTGTGTGGGATGGAGGGGAAGGAATGTGGGGTGAGGTTAAGGGGGGGGGTCCTTTCCTGTAGGGATGAGGTTCTGGAAGGATTTCTTTAGGGCAGTGAGCCCAGATCATCACACACAAGGTTTCCTGTGGGCTTTTCTGCTCCAGACTGGGGGGTGTACACTCGCTCGTGCAGGCATAGAGTGCAAACACAAAAGTCATTCTGGGACCCATTTTAAAGGTATAAAAAAAGGCAGCCAAGCAGTAGTCTCATCAGTTGGACAATACACAGTAGTCTCATCAGTTGGACAATACACAGTAGTCTCATCAGTTGGACAATACACAGTAGTCTCATCAGTTGGAAAATACACAGTAGTCTCATCAGATGGACAATACACAGTAGTCTCATCAGTTGGACAATACACAGTAGTCTCATCAGTTGGACAATACACAGTAGTCTCATCAGTTGGACAATACACAGTAGTCTCATCAGTTGGACAATACACAGTAGTCTCATCAGTTGGAAAATACACAGTAGTCTCATCAGATGGACAGTACACAGTAGTCTAATCAGTTGGACAATACACAGTAGTCTCATCAGTTGGACAATACACAGTAGTCTCATCAGATGGACAATACAAAGTAGTCTCATTAGTTGGACAATACACAGTAGTCTCATCAGTTGGACAATACACAGTAGTCTCATCAGTTGGACAATACACAGTAGTCTCATCAGTTGGACAATACACAGTAGTCTCATCAGTTGGACAATACACAGTAGTCTCATCAGTTGGACAATACACAGTAGTCTCATCAGTTGGACAATACACAGTAGTCTCATCAGTTGGACAATACACAGTAGTCTCATCAGTTGGACAATACACAGTAGTCTCATCAGTTGGACAATACACAGTAGTCTCATCAGTTGGACAATACACAGTAGTCTCATCAGATGGACAGTACACAGTAGTCTCATCAGTTGGACAATACACAGTAGTCTCATCAGTTGGACAATACACAGTAGTCTCATCAGTTGGACAATACACAGTAGTCTCATCAGTTGGACAATACACAGTAGTCTCATCAGTTGGACAATACACAGTAGTCTCATCAGATGGACAGTACACAGTAGTCTCATCAGTTGGACAATACACAGTAGTCTCATCAGTTGGACAATAAACAGTAGTCTCATCAGTTGGACAATACACAGTAGTCTCATCAGATGGACAATACACAGTAGTCTCATCAGATGGACAGTACACAGTAGTCTCATCAGTTGGACAATACACAGTAGTCTCATCAGTTGGACAATACACAGTAGTCTCATCAGATGGACAATACAAAGTAGTCTCATTAGTTGGACAATACACAGTAGTCTCATCAGTTGGACAATACCTAGTAGTCTCATCAGTTGGACAATACACAGTAGTCTCATCAGTTGGACAATACACAGTAGTCTCATCAGTTGGACAATACACAGTAGTCTCATCAGTTGGACAATACACAGTAGTCTCATCAGTTGGACAATACACAGTAGTCTCATCAGTTGGACAATACACAGTAGTCTCATCAGTTGGACAATACAAAGTAGTCTCATCAGATGGACAATACACAGTAGTCTCATCAGATGGACAGTACACAGTAGTCTCATCAGTTGGACAATACACAGTAGTCTCATCAGTTGTACAATACACAGTAGTCTCATCAGATGGAAAATACACAGTAGTCTCATCAGATGGACAGTACACAGTAGTCTCATCAGTTGGACAATACACAGTAGTCTCATCAGTTGGACAATACACAGTAGTCTCATCAGATGGACAGTACACAGTAGTCTCATCAGTTGGACAATACACAGTAGTCTCATCAGTTGGACAATACACAGTAGTCTCATCAGATGGACAATACAAAGTAGTCTCATTAGTTGGACAATACACAGTAGTCTCATCAGTTGGACAATACACAGTAGTCTCATCAGTTGGACAATACACAGTAGTCTCATCAGTTGGACAATACACAGTAGTCTCATCAGATGGACAGTACACAGTAGTCTCATCAGATGGACAGTACACAGTAGTCTCATCAGATGGACAATACACATTAGTCTCATCAGATGGACAGTACACAGTAGTCTCATCAGATGGACAATACACAGTAGTCTCATCAGATGGACAATACACAGTAGTTTAATAAAGTGCATGTTGTAGCGTTAGCAATAGCATCAGTAGAGTACCTCCAGAGTCTGGTCTTCAGACAGGGGGAGACATGCTGTGGAAGCCCAGGAGGAGCTCTCTGAGGTGGTGTAGCAGCAGTGTGGAAAAGCTACCCCTGGTGCCACTGAGATCGCGTGAGTCAATCATTGGTTCAGCTCTGGGCTTAGCTGTGTGTGTGTGTGTGTGTGTGTGTGTGTGTGTGTGTGTGTGTGTGTGTGTGTGTGTGTGTGTGTGTGTGTGTGTGTGTGTGTGTGTGTGTGTGTGTGTGTGTGTGTGTGTGTGTGTGTGTGTGTGTGTGTGTGTGTGTGTGTGTGTGTGTGTGTGTGTGTGTGTGTGTGTGTGTGTGTGTGTGAGAGAGAGAGAGTCTACAGTGTGAAGCTACACTGCGTGTATAACCTTGCCTTGCTGTAATGTATTCAGCCTTGCTCCATGACTCTTGTTTATGTGTGCCAGTCTATTTCTCCATGAAGGTCTTGCAGACATTTAGCCCTGAGTGACTGAGTCTGGATCTCACTAAATGTCACTGTTCATTGCAACCTCTTGCTCTGCCTAGTACTCAACGTTATGGGCTGTATGAAATGGAAGGGGCTGATGTATGGCTAGTGTGTACTGTACTTTACTGTATGTCTCCTATCTCTTCTAAAGAATCTTCACCTCCCAGCAGCTCTGTTAAACCCATTATCTGGGAGTGAAAACCAGACCTAATGTTTACCCCCTGAAATGGCCCCCTGGGTTTCTGAGCACTATGTTACAGAGTAAAGGGACAAATACAGTTGTCAACTCGCTTTCCTTCCAAGGTTCATCAACAGAGTAAGACTTTGCCCATAATGAGTCTCTCTCTCTCTTTATAGCTGACTGAAGGTTGTCAAATGTCAGGCTTTTCTACATAAGTATTGACAGGTATCTGTTGCAACCTCACTCCACACACAAACTGTACTGATTTGTCTATTTGTATCCATCATTAAATACTTTCTGTATCACTCTTTATTGAATAGTGCTGCATAAGTGTGGTATTCTCTCTCTCATTTTCTCCCTCCCTCTTCACCCTTCATTATTCACTCTTCATTATTCATTACTTCATTCCAAAGCTTAAATACCTCCGTAGTCCACTGTACTCCTCTTTCCTCTTCTCTCCTCTCTCTCTCTCTCCTCAGAAAGTGGGAGCATTTGAGCAGTATAACTCTTGTGGCATACATGTCTCTGGCTTTATGCCCGACACACTAATAACCTTAACCCCCCTCAGGTCAGCGAAAGCAAACACACGTGTCTCACACACAAACATTCATATGGTTGTATAGGTTCAGCTCTGGGCTTAGCTGTGACCTAACTGTTTTACTGCTACAGCACCTGTATATAGGGCCAGATAATAGTCTGATAATTAAAATAAAATGGGTAAGAATGGCCTAATTTGTGGTAGAATGGCATCAATCCACATGCCATCTATCAATAGAGTCAGAATGACTATACTTAGTCAGAACTGTCTCTGTCATTGAGAGGTCCATTAAGAATCAGGCCTTTCAGTGGTTTTGTAAGAATAAAGTCTTTGAGTGAGATAGTGGAGATAGTTAGTTAGTTAGTTAGTTAGAATAGACTCTTTCTTTGAATGGTACTGTTAGAATGCAGTGTGTGAATGGTTAAATGGTGAATGGTGCTGTTAGAATGCAGTGTGTGAATGGTTAAATGGTGAATGGTGCTGTTAGAATGCAGTGTGTGAATGGTCAAATGGTGAATGGTGCTGTTAAATTGCAGTGTGTGAATGGTTAAATGGTGAATGGTACTGTTAGAATGCAGTGTGTGAATGGTTAAATGGTGAATGGTGCTGTTAGAATGTAGTGTGTGAATGGCTAAATGGTGAATGGTACTATTAGAATGCAGTGTGTGAATGGTTAAATGGTGAATGGTGCTGTTAGAATGTAGTGTGTGTGAATGGTCAAATGGTGAATGGTGCTGTTAAATTGCAGTGTGTGAATGGTTAAATGGTGAATGGTCCTGTTAGAATGCAGTGTGTGTGAATGGTCAAATTGTGAATGGTGCTGTTAAATTGCAGTGTGTGAATGGTTAAATGGTGAATGGTCCTGTTAGAATGCAGTGTGTGAATGGTTAAATGGTGAATGGTGCTGTTAGAATGTAGTGTGTGAATGGTTAAATGGTGAATGGTGCTGTTAGAATGTAGTGTGTGAATGGTCAAATGGTGAATGGCGCTGTTAAATTGCAGTGTGTGAATGGTTAAAGGGTGAATGGTACTGTTAGAATGCAGTGTGGGAATGGTTAAATGGTTAATGGTGCTGTTAAAATGCAGTGTGTGTGAATGGTTAAATGGTTAATGGTGCTTTTAAAATGCAGTGTGTGAATGTTTAAATGGTGAATGGTGCTGTTAGATTGCAGTGTGTGAATGTTTAAATGGTGAATGGTGCTGTTAGATTGCAGTGTGAGAAATGTTAAATGGTGAATGGTGCTGTTAGAATGTAGTGTGTGAATGGCTAAATGGTGAATGGTACTATTAGAATGCAGTGTGTGAATGGTTAAATGGTGAATGGTGCTGTTAGAATGTAGTGTGTGTGAATGGTCAAATGGTGCTGTTAAATTGCAGTGTGTGAATGGTTAAATGGTGAATGGTCCTGTTAGAATGCAGTGTGTGTGAATGGTCAAATGGTGAATGGTGCTGTTAAATTGCAGTGTGTGAATGGTTAAATGGTGAATGGTCCTGTTAGAATGCAGTGTGTGAATGGTTAAATGGTGAATGGTGCTGTTAGAATGTAGTGTGTGAATGGTTAAATGGTGAATGGTGCTGTTAGAATGTAGTGTGTGAATGGTCAAATGGTGAATGGCGCTGTTAAATTGCAGTGTGTGAATGGTTAAAGGGTGAATGGTACTGTTAGAATGCAGTGTGGGAATGGTTAAATGGTTAATGGTGCTGTTAAAATGCAGTGTGTGTGAATGGTTAAATGGTTAATGGTGCTTTTAAAATGCAGTGTGTGAATGTTTAAATGGTGAATGGTGCTGTTAGATTGCAGTGTGTGAATGTTTAAATGGTGAATGGTGCTGTTAGATTGCAGTGTGAGAAATGTTAAATGGTGAATGGTGCTGTTAGAATGTAGTGTGTGAATGGCTAAATGGTGAATGGTACTATTAGAATGCAGTGTGTGAATGGTTAAATGGTGAATGGTGCTGTTAGAATGTAGTGTGTGTGAATGGTCAAATGGTGCTGTTAAATTGCAGTGTGTGAATGGTTAAATGGTGAATGGTCCTGTTAGAATGCAGTGTGTGTGAATGGTCAAATGGTGAATGGTGCTGTTAAATTGCAGTGTGTGAATGGTTAAATGGTGAATGGTCCTGTTAGATTGCAGTGTGTGAATGGTTAAATGGTGAATGGTCCTGTTAGATTGCAGTGTGTGAATGGTTAAATGGTGAATGGTGCTGTTAGAATGTAGTGTGTGAATGGTTAAATGGTGAATGGTGCTGTTAGAATGTAGTGTGTGAATGGTCAAATGGTGAATGGCGCTGTTAAATTGCAGTGTGTGAATGGTTAAATGGTGAATGGTACTGTTAGAATGCAGTGTGGGAATGGTTAAATGGTTAATGGTGCTGTTAAAATGCAGTGTGTGTGAATGGTTAAATGGTTAATGGTGCTTTTAAAATGCAGTGTGTGAATGTTTAAATGGTGAATGGTCCTGTTAGAATGCAGTGTGTGAAATGTTAAATGGTGAATGGTACTATTAGAATGCAGTGTGTGAATGGTTAAATGGTGAATGGTCCTGTTAGAATGCAGTGTTTGTGAATGGTCAGATGGTGAATGGTGCTGTTAAATTGCAGTGTGTGAATGGTTAAATGGTAAATGGTGCTGTTAGAATGCAGTGTGTGAATGGTTAAATGGTGAACGGTGCTGTTAGAATGCAGTGTGTGAATGATTAAATGGTGAATGGTACTATTAGAATGCAGTGTGTGAATGGTTAAATGGTGAATGGTGCTGTTAGAATGCAGTGTGTGAATGGTTAAATGGTGAATGGTACTGTTAGAATGCAGTGTGTGAATGGTTAAATGGTGAATGGTACTGTTAGAATGCAGTGTGTGTGAATGGTCAAATGGTGAATGGTGCTGTTAAATTGCAGTGTGTGAATGGTTAAATGGTGAATGGTACTGTTAGAATGCAGTGTGGGAATGGTAAAATGGTGAATGGTGCTGTTAGAATGCAGTGTGTGAATGATTAAATGGTGAATGGTACTATTAGAATGCAGTGTGTGAATGGTTAAATGGTGAATGGTGCTGTTAGAATGCAGTGTGTGAATGGTTAAATGGTGAATGGTGCTGTTAGAATGCAGTGTGTGAATGGTTAAATGGTGAATGGTACTGTTAGAATGCAGTGTGTGAATGGTTAAATGGTGAATGGTGCTGTTAGAATGTAGTGTGTGAATGGTTAAATGGTGAATGGTGCTGTTAGAATGTAGTGTGTGTGAATGGTCAAATGGTGCTTTTAAAATGCAGTGTGTGAATGTTTAAATGGTGAATGGTGCTGTTAGATTGCAGTGTGTGAATGTTTAAATGGTGAATGGTGCTGTTAGATTGCAGTGTGAGAAATGTTAAATGGTGAAAGGTTGCTGTTAGAATGTAGTGTGTGAATGGCTAAATGGTGAATGGTACTATTAGAATGCAGTGTGTGAATGGTTAAATGGTGAATGGTGCTGTTAGAATGTAGTGTGTGTGAATGGTCAAATGGTGCTGTTAAATTGCAGTGTGTGAATGGTTAAATGGTGAATGGTCCTGTTAGAATGCAGTGTGTGTGAATGGTCAAATGGTGAATGGTGCTGTTAAATTGCAGTGTGTGAATGGTTAAATGGTGAATGGTCCTGTTAGAATGCAGTGTGTGAATGGTTAAATGGTGAATGGTGCTGTTAGAATGTAGTGTGTGAATGGTTAAATGGTGAATGGTGCTGTTAGAATGTAGTGTGTGAATGGTCAAATGGTGAATGGCGCTGTTAAATTGCAGTGTGTGAATGGTTAAAGGGTGAATGGTACTGTTAGAATGCAGTGTGGGAATGGTTAAATGGTTAATGGTGCTGTTAAAATGCAGTGTGTGTGAATGGTTAAATGGTTAATGGTGCTTTTAAAATGCAGTGTGTGAATGTTTAAATGGTGAATGGTGCTGTTAGATTGCAGTGTGTGAATGTTTAAATGGTGAATGGTGCTGTTAGATTGCAGTGTGAGAAATGTTAAATGGTGAATGGTGCTGTTAGAATGTAGTGTGTGAATGGCTAAATGGTGAATGGTACTATTAGAATGCAGTGTGTGAATGGTTAAATGGTGAATGGTGCTGTTAGAATGTAGTGTGTGTGAATGGTCAAATGGTGCTGTTAAATTGCAGTGTGTGAATGGTTAAATGGTGAATGGTCCTGTTAGAATGCAGTGTGTGTGAATGGTCAAATGGTGAATGGTGCTGTTAAATTGCAGTGTGTGAATGGTTAAATGGTGAATGGTCCTGTTAGATTGCAGTGTGTGAATGGTTAAATGGTGAATGGTCCTGTTAGATTGCAGTGTGTGAATGGTTAAATGGTGAATGGTGCTGTTAGAATGTAGTGTGTGAATGGTTAAATGGTGAATGGTGCTGTTAGAATGTAGTGTGTGAATGGTCAAATGGTGAATGGCGCTGTTAAATTGCAGTGTGTGAATGGTTAAATGGTGAATGGTACTGTTAGAATGCAGTGTGGGAATGGTTAAATGGTTAATGGTGCTGTTAAAATGCAGTGTGTGTGAATGGTTAAATGGTTAATGGTGCTTTTAAAATGCAGTGTGTGAATGTTTAAATGGTGAATGGTCCTGTTAGAATGCAGTGTGTGAAATGTTAAATGGTGAATGGTACTATTAGAATGCAGTGTGTGAATGGTTAAATGGTGAATGGTCCTGTTAGAATGCAGTGTTTGTGAATGGTCAGATGGTGAATGGTGCTGTTAAATTGCAGTGTGTGAATGGTTAAATGGTGAATGGTGCTGTTAGAATGCAGTGTGTGAATGGTTAAATGGTGAATGGTGCTGTTAGAATGCAGTGTGTGAATGATTAAATGGTGAATGGTACTATTAGAATGCAGTGTGTGTGAATGGTTAAATGGTGAATGGTGCTGTTAGAATGCAGTGTGTGAATGGTTAAATGGTGAATGGTGCTGTTAGAATGCAGTGTGTGAATGATTAAATGGTGAATGGTACTATTAGAATGCAGTGTGTGAATGGTTAAATGGTGAATGGTGCTGTTAGAATGCAGTGTGTGAATGGTTAAATGGTGAATGGTGCTGTTAGAATGCAGTGTGTGAATGGTTAAATGGTGAATGGTACTGTTAGAATGCAGTGTGTGAATGGTTAAATGGTGAATGGTACTGTTAGAATGCAGTGTGTGTGAATGGTCAAATGGTGAATGGTGCTGTTAAATTGCAGTGTGTGAATGGTTAAATGGTGAATGGTACTGTTAGAATGCAGTGTGGGAATGGTAAAATGGTGAATGGTGCTGTTAGAATGCAGTGTGTGAATGATTAAATGGTGAATGGTACTATTAGAATGCAGTGTGTGAATGGTTAAATGGTGAATGGTGCTGTTAGAATGCAGTGTGTGAATGGTTAAATGGTGAATGGTGCTGTTAGAATGCAGTGTGTGAATGGTTAAATGGTGAATGGTACTGTTAGAATGCAGTGTGTGAATGGTTAAATGGTGAATGGTGCTGTTAGAATGTAGTGTGTGAATGGTTAAATGGTGAATGGTCCTGTTAGAATGCAGTGTGTGTGTGAATGGTCAAATGGTGAATGGTGCTGTTAAATTGCAGTGTGTGAATGGTTAAATGGTGAATGGTGCTGTTAGAATGTAGTGTGTGAATGGTTAAATGGTGAATGGTCCTGTTAGAATGCAGTGTGTGAATGGTTAAATGGTGAATGGTGCTGTTAGAATGTAGTGTGTGAATGGTTAAATGGTGAATGGTACTGTTAGAATGCAGTGTGTGTGAATGGTCAAATGGTGAATGGTGCTGTTAAATTGCAGTGTGTGAATGGTTAAATGGTGAATGGTACTGTTAGAATGCAGTGTGGGAATGGTTAAATGGTTAATGGTGCTGTTAAAATGCAGTGTGTGTGAATGGTTAAATGGTTAATGGTGCTTTTAAAATGCAGTGTGTGAATGTTTAAATGGTGAATGGTGCTGTTAGATTGCAGTGTGAGAAATGTTAAATGGTGAATGGTACTATTAGAATGCAGTGTGTGAATGGTTAAATGGTGAATGGTCCTGTTAGAATGCAGTGTGTGTGAATGGTCAGATGGTGAATGGTGCTGTTAAATTGCAGTGTGTGAATGGTTAAATGGTGAATGGTACTGTTAGAATGCAGTGTGTGAATGATTAAATTGTGAATGGTACTATTAGAATGCAGTGTGTGAATGGTTATATGGTGAATGGTGCTGTTAGAATGCAGTGTGTGAATGGTTAAATGGTGAATGGTGCTGTTAGAATGCAGTGTGTGAATGGTTAAATGGTGAATGGTACTGTTAGAATGCAGTGTGTGAATGGTTAAATGGTGAATGGTACTGTTAGAATGCAGTGTGTGTGAATGGTCAAATGGTGAATGGTGCTGTTAGAATGCAGTGTGTGAATGGTTAAATGGTGAATGGTCCTGTAAGAATGTAGCGTGTGAATGGTTAAATGGTGAATGGTGCTGTTAGAATTCAGTGTGTGAATAGTTAAATGGGACTAGGGTATTTGAATAAAGCTGGTCAGAATAGAGTCTTTGTCCTGCTGGTCCTGATTAGCTGAGATAAGGTAGGACAGGACGGTAGGCAGGACAGGAGGAGAGGCCATGCTCTGTTAGTGCAGGTAAATGAGGACATAGAAATGAGCCCTGGGCCTTTATTCACAAAGTCTCAGAGTAGGAGGTCTGTTCTAGGATCGATTTGGCATTTCAGACCATAATGAATAATATAATGGGACCTGTTATTAGATCCTAGCACTCCTACTCTGAGATACTTTGTAAATACAAGCCCAGAGCTGTGATCCCTGTGTACCTGCGCTGACTTGGGTAGGGGGACTAGTATACACATGTCCAGGTATGAGTGTTTCAGGCATATAACTACAATTACAAATACTATGTCTATGGTTTCAGATGCAGAGGCAGACCCAGTTTAGCTCATGTAACAGATGACATGAAATGTCATATCCTGAGGTAAACACACATGAGTTACATGGGCAGGAATAGGAGAAAATGGTAATGAGCAGGGAGGGTCAGCTTTTGTCCTGTAGTGTAGTAGTTAGAGGAGGTAACCTGAGGTGGGAAGAGGAAGTCAGGGCAGGGTAATGCCTGAGTGACATGCTGCAGGCTATAAATCACCGACAGCCTGAGAGCGAAGAGGGAGGGAGTGTGGGAATGAGAGCAGGAGGGCAGAGGTAAAGAGAGGTAGGGCGGAGGTAGAGAGAGTGAGGGAGCGACACAGAGGGAATGCAGCAGTCGTACCTGAACTGAGCTGCATGGAACTGGACCTAAAGGAGCGGAGACAGGGATTCTTGGAAGAGGGGAAGGGGAGGGGGGGAACTACAGGAGAGGAGGGGAGAGAGGTGTCAGAACTAGGAGGAGGAAGGGTGTGAGGTAGAGTTGGACTCAGGACTGTGTGTAGAGGGGGAGTTGAGCGGAGTATAGGACAGATGGGGCTAGACTCTGGGGAACGAATAGAGGGACAGCAGGAGGATCATTGGCTTAACATGGAGGGACAGCTAGAGTGTTTACCTGGACGTCAGGGAGAGTTAGAGTTAGGTTTGGACTCAAGGTTGACAGGGGAGAGAGTGGAGGAATCACACATGAAGGAATTATCAGATGTATATTCATGGGAAAAGATGAAGAGAGGGACGGAGATAGATAAAAGGATAGAGGTAGAGGGGGAGAGGGTGGAATCTCGCATATGGATGGAGGGAGAGACTGAGGACAGAAGTATGGAGGAAGAGTTGAAGTTGTGTTTAAGGCCAGTGGAGGAGAAAAGAGGGATGTCTGTTCGTATTTCTCTGGAGGAGGTGGAGAGATACTACCGTTTCTCCCGTTGCTGCTACTGGTTACAAAGTGAGTGTTAGAGCATTGCTCTCTCTCTCTTGCTCTCTCGCTCTCTTTCTCTCTCCCCATCTGTCTTACTTACCATTTCTCTTTCCCTATCTATCTTTCTCATCAACTAAATCTCTCTCCCTATCTGTCTCGATCCCTCTCTATTTCTGTATTTTATGCGAGGGTTCTATTTTCTCTCCCCCATTTAATGTGAATCCCTCTCTACAGACTGTATTGTTGGTCTGTATTGTAGATGATAAGGAAATGGTCGGTTGTATTTTCTGTCCACTGTGGCTATGGAAATCCACTGTTGACATTCAACATTTCCTTTACTATTATCTCAAATTTTTCAATGGGCTGCATTTAAAATCAAGTTAAAGTTAAAGAAATATATACATATAATTATTTTGGTGCAAACGAATACTTTGAGTCATATATATAGTTGAAGTCAGAAGTTTACATACACTTTGGTTGGAGTCATTAAAACTAGTTTTTTAACCACTCCACAAATTTCTTGTTAACAAACTATAGTTTTGGCAAGTCGGTTAGGACATCTACTTTGTGCATGACACAAGTAATTCTTCTAACCATTGTTTACAGACAGATTCTTTCACTTATAATTCACTATCACAATTCCAGTGGGTCAGAAGTTTACATACACTAAGTTGACTGTGCCTTTAAACAGCTTGGACATTTCCAGAAAGTGATGTCATGGCTTTAGAAGCTTCTTCTAATTGACATCATTTGAGTCAATTGGAGGTGTACCTGTGGATGTATTTCAAGGCCTACCTTCAAACTCAGTGCCTCTTTGCTTGACATCATGGGAAAATCAAAAGAAATCAGCCAAGACCTCAGAAAAAGAATTGTAGACCTCCACAAGTCTGGTTCATCCTTGGGAGCAATTTCCAAATGCCCTATGGTACCATGTACTCTGTACAAACAATAGTACGCAAGTATAAACACCATGGGACCACGCAGCCGTCATACCGCTCAGGAAGGAGACACTTCTGTCTCCTAGAGATGAACGTACTGTGGTGCGAAAAGTGCAAATCAATCCCAGAACAACAGCAAAGGACCTTGTGAAGATGCTGGAGGAAACAGGTACAAAAGTATCTATATCCACAGTAAAACGAGTCCTGTATCGACATAACCTGAGAGGCCGCTCAACAAGGAAGTAGCCATTGCTCCAAAACCACCATAAAAAAGCCAGACTACGGTTTGCAACTGCACATGGGGACAAAGATCGTACTTTTTGGAGGAATGTCCTCTGGTCTGATGAAACAGAAATAGAAGTGTTTGGCCATAATGACCATCGTTATGTTTGGAGGAAAAAGGGGGACCCTTGCAAGGCGAAGAACACCATCCCAACCGTGAAGCACGGGGGTGACTGCATCATGTTGTGGGGGTGCTTTGCTGCAGGAGGGGCTGGTGCACTGCACAAAATAGATTGCATCATGAGGGAGGAAAATGATGTGGATATATTGAAGCAACATCTCAAGACATTATTCAGGAAGTTACAGCTTGGGTCTTCCAAATGGACAATGACCCAAGCATATTTCCAAAGGTGTGGCAAAATGGCTTCTTAAGGACAACAAAATCAAGGTATTGTAGTGGCCATCACAAAGCCCTGACCTCAATCCCATAGAAATTTTGTGGGCAGAACTGAAAAAGCTACAAACCTGACTCAGTTACACCAGCTCTGTTAGGAAGAATGGGCCAAAATTCACCCAATGTATTGTGGGTAGCTTGTGGAAGGCTACCTGCATCGTTTGACCCAAGTTAAACAATTTAAAGGCAATGCTACCAAATACTAATTGAGTGTATGTAAACTTCTGACCCACTGGGAATGTGATGAAAGAAATAAAAGCTGAAATAAATCATTCTCTCTACTATTACTCTGACATTTCACATTCTTAAAATAAAGTGGTTATCCTAACTGACCTAAGACAGGGAATTTTTACTCTGATTAAATGTCAGGAATTGTGAAAAACTGTATTTGGCTAAGGTGTATGTAAATTTCCGACTTCAACTGTACCCCATTCCGAATAGGATGCATAGCTTTTGACCAGAGCCCTATAAGGGGTCAAAAGTGGTGCACTATATGGGTGATAGTGTGTGAGAATACGATTTTGAGACATAGCCATGGTGCTGTAAAATATCTACATGAGGAAGCCAAAGAAAAAGGAACAGGATCAAGAGAACTGAATATGAATCAGTTTGACTATACAGAAGAGGAACCAGATGCTGTGAAGCAATGGGGTAAATTTAAAACTGTGTTGGATGAGCTTCTCCATAGAATCTTTGTCATCATATAGTGAGTTAGCATGCCTGCTCAGGGATTAATAGGATTATATCTTTGGTGTTGGACTGGCAAAGATAAATGTTTTAGAGCTTTAAATTGAGTTCACATGTTTTATGGCTCTCTGCTTGGTGGATGACCCCATAAGGACTGTATTTCACATCTGGTGTTTACCCAAGGTACTGGTATTTACTCTAGGTAATGAGTTTTTGGTGATGGTGTACAGTAAAATAAGGTTAAAGACTAACAGAAACATGTCTTTCACTCTCAAACACATAATCTACAGGTACAAGACTATGCAGTGCATTCGGAAAGTATTCAGACCTCTTGACTTTGTCCTTTAAAAAAAAAAGTTACAGCCTTATTCTAAAATCTTTTCTTTTTTTAGCGTCATTCTATACACAATACCTCATAATGACATAGCGGGGGGGGGGGGGACATTTTGGGAAATTATTACAAATAAAAAACGGATGCCTTATTTACGTAAGTATTCAGACCCTTTGCTATGAGACTAGACAATTAGCTCCGGTGCATCCTGTTTCCATTGATTATCCTTGATGTTTTTACAACTTGATTGGAGTCCACTGTTGGTAAATTAAATTGACTGGACAGAATTTGGAAAGGCACACACCTGTCTATATGAGGTCCCACAGTTGACAGTGGATGTCAGAACAAAAACCAAGCTGTGAGGTCAAAGGAATTCTCTGTAGAGCTCCGAGACAGGATTGTGTCAAGGCACAGATCTGGGGAAGGGTAATTTCTGCAGCATTGAAGGTCCCCAAGAACGCGTGGGCTTCTATCATTCTTAAATGGAAGAAGTTTGGAACCACCAAGACCCTTCCTAGTGCTGGACGCCCGGCCAAACTGAGCAATCAGGGTAGAATGGCCTTGGTCAGGGAGGTGACCAAAATCCTGATGGTCACTCTGACAGAGCTCCAGAGTTCCTTCGTGGAGATGGGAGAACTTTGCAGAATGACAACCATCTCTGCAGCACTCCACCAATCAGGCCTTTATGGTAGAGTGGCCAGATGGAAGCCACTCCTCAGTAAAAGGCACATGACAGCCCGCTTGGATTTTGTCAAAAGTCACCTAAAGACTCTCTGACCATGAGAAACAAGATTCTCTGGTCTGATGAAACCAGTATTGAACTTATTGGCCTGAATGCCAAGCGTCACGTCTGGAGGAAACCTGGTACCATTCCTATGGTGAAGCATGGTGGTGGCAACATCATGCTGTGGGGATGTTTTTCAGCAGCAGAGACTGAGAGTCTAGTCAGGATCGAGGAAAAGATGAACGAAGCAAAGTACAGCGATATCCTTGATGAAAACCTATACCCATGACTGTGTGGCCACACAGGCCTCCAACTCAATCATTAAGTTTGCAGACGACACACCATTAGTAGGCCTGATTACCAACAATGACAAGACAGCCTACAGGGAGGAGGTGAGGGCCCTGGGAGAGTGGTGCTAGGAAAGAAACCTCTCATTCGACGTCAACAAAACAAAGGAGCTGATCGTGGCCTTCAGGAAACAGCAGAGGGAGCACGGCCCTATCCACATCGACAGGACCGCAGTGGAGAAGGTGGAAAGCTTCAAGTTCCTCGGCGTACACATCACTGACGATCTGAAATCGTCCACCCACACAGACAGTGTGGTGAAAAAGACGCAGCAGCGCCTCTTCAACCTCAGGAGGCTGAAGAAATTTGGCTTGGCCCCTAAACCCTCACAAACTACCTGTACAGGTGCATCAAAGCTGGGACCAAGAGACTGAAGAACTGCTTCTACCCGGTTAGGCAACCCTGCACTATAGAGGCTGCTGCCCTATAGACATAGACTTGTGTTCCCTTATGAAAGTGGCCAGGGATTCCAAGTCACTTTAATAATGTTTAAACAATGCTTACATACTGCTTTACTTATCTCATATACTATATTTTAGTCAATGCTACTCCGACATTGCTCGATCTAATATTTATATATTTCCATTCTTTTACTTTAGATGTGTGTGTATTGTTGCGAATTGTTTTTAGATACTACTGCACTGTCGGGGCTAGGAACAGAAGCATTTCACTACACCCGCAATAATATCTGCCAAATGTTGTGTATGTGACCAATAACATTTGATTTGATTTTGAGTGCTCAGGACCTCAGACTGGGTCTAAGGTTCACATTCTTACAGGACAACAACCCCAAGCACACAGCCAAGACAACACAGTAGTGGCTTCGGGACAAGTCTCTGAATGTCCTTGAGTGGCCCAGCCAGAGCCCGGACTTGAACCCCATCGAACATCTCTGGAGAGACCTGAAAATAGCAGTGCAGCGATGCTCCCCATCCAACCTGACAGAGCTTTAGAGGATCTGCAGAGAAGAATGGGAGAAACTCCCCAAATACAGGTGTGCCAAGCTTGTAACGTCATACCCAAGAAGACTCAAGGCTGTAATCACTGCTGAAGGTGCTTCAACAAAGTACTGAGAAAAGGGTCTGAATTCTTATTTAAATGTGATTTTTCTGTTGTTTATTTCAAATACATTTTGTAAAATAAAATCTAAAAACCTGTTTTGGCTTTGTCATTATGCGGTATTGTGTGTAGATTGATGAGGGGGGGAAACTATTTATTCCATTTTAGAATAAGGCTGTAATGTAACAAACGTAACAAAAATGTAAGGTGTCTGAATGCTTTCCGAATTCACTGTACATAATGTATGTATTGTAGCTCAAAATACTTCTTATATATCCAAACCGGCCTCAAAAACAGCATTTGGCAGAAATCCACTCTTTTTGCGTCACTGGCTATGTCATTGTGACATCATTACTGATACTGGCAGATGTTTCTAGAGGCAGAGAGAAAGGGAGAGGTCCCAGATCTCTAATGGTTTCTGTATCCACAGATAGATTATATTTCTACGTATGTGTCTTTGCTCCTGGTGGGAATCATCAACTGATACACCTGCTGCCAACCACACCCATTGTAAAGGCCCTGAAGGCTTAATAATGTATTGTACTGTGTAGATGAAGGGAAGAGAGAGAGAGGACAAGGAAGAAAGGGAGACGAGGTAAATGGAAAAAATAGAGTGAGGGGAGGAGGAGGGAGAGATGATACCTCTGTGGGATCTGCCAGGAGTGTGATGGGTGTGAGTTGGTTGTGTGAGAGGGTGCCATGTTCACTGTGTGAGTGCCCCTGAGCAGTCGGTGGATGGATGAAAGCTGTTACGTCTGTCTGTGTGTTATTGTCAGCAGCTGCTTGACTAACGCTAAGACTGTCCAATCACCACAGGGCATAAGTAACCAATATTGCCAGGGAAGAAACCCTATATCACAGAAAGTGACAATCACATGGGTGTATACAGTACTTAGTTAACAATTTTCAGTCTTGTGAGTTTCCTGCATAGCTTCTGGTGTTCCTGTTCCCCTAGTCTCTACTCTCCTCAGCTCAGGTTGCAGCTTTGAAGTTTCATGATGAAAGGAAAAAGCTTACGTCTCTCTCCAGTGATCAATCGCTTAATACCATCAACATCTGTTAGCAGCCAATGAGCCACACAGTGGACCGAGTCACCTGTCTGTGTGGGGTGATCGGCTCATATAGCAGTAACAGGAACCCTGCTTTAGATCAATAGTCATTACATGTACCCAGTAGAATTGACCCAGAGAAAAAGTAGCTCTGACCTCTCAACTCTGCTTCCTGTTGGGATAGTGAGATGGAGTGTCTAGACCAAACAGTAGTAGGTGATGGTTCTAGTGGGATCTGTACGGTGTGAGGGAGGTTATAGGTCTCTGAGCTCTACTTATCGTTCCTATGTGTTAGTGTGTTTGGGGTGCTGTGTAGATTCATGTGCTATAGATTAGTAAAATCCATCGCCACGACCACCGTGGGTCGCCTGGCCTGCTGTCACCTGCCACCCTAAACACGGGCATATGCTCTCTCTGTGATGTCACAAAGCATTATGTGCACATGCACATACAGTACCTTTATGATGTCACTGAACAGGCTTTTTTAACGAGAGCTGATCTCCACTCAGCGTATAACTGAATACAATTGCACTAGAAGTTTTTTATTTTATTATTCTTTTGATATTTTTTGTAGGTTTTAGCATTTGCTTGTTAATACCTGTGTTTTGTTAGACATGTTTGTTGTAGCAATGTAAGTTGTGTATTTTTGTATTATGAAGAAAAATGTATTAAAAAAATAATACTTTTCATTATTTCACAGACCTGTTTACCGGTAATCATGTGCTGTTCTCTTTGTGATGTCACCTATCTTATATTTTCAGCATGAGACTCTGCTCTTCTGTGACGTCACAAACCTTTCACATTCTTAACCAAAGCATTCAAGGCTGTCTTTATGGTGGCACTTTGTTTACATTTGCATCTAAACGTTTACATTATAATGATGCCTATTTGCTGTGATGTCACCAGCCTAGCATGTTTCTCTGTGATGACAAGGTATGTTGTGTGAGATGTGTCTGTCTGTGATGCTGTCTATAGAGAGGGATGTAATTAGTTCATTGAGCTCATTCATGCGTAGGGAGGAAGGATGTACAATAAACCCCTCCTGTCCTTCACACACACACACAGAGAATTGAGTAGACTGACCCAGGGAATTATTTCCCCTCTCTCCAGGCAGAGAGGTGTATTAGGCGGTGTTCCATTACACTAGGGGAATATGATAGGACAGTTAAGGGAAAGGACCTACACACCACTCTTCCTTATCCTCTGTCCGGACTTAAAGGATCAGTTCAGCTGTTGTTCCTGATCATTTTTCACTGTGTCATGTGTTCACACTCATGTGACTCCGACACGGGACAATACCACATCAAAGGGCGCATGGATGTGGGCAACGGGGGAGTTCACACAACACATTGGCAGTCTCTCATGCAAACATGGCCATACAGTATCATTCAAATGTTTGGATGCTCTGCCACGACGTCAGCAACCTGTGGCTGAAGCTCCAGCACAGGACAGGTACTGGATGGGCTTAATGTCTGTCTTTCGGTTGGTTGGTTGGTTGGTTGGTTGGTTGGTTGGTTGGTTGGTTGGTTGGTTGGTTGGTTGGTTGTCTGTCTCTGTCTACCAGTGTACATGTTACTTACAGTAAACGATGGACATTGTTGAAGTGACATGCTGTTTTGGTGCTGTAATAATATTGACGTGGACTGTCTGTGCTGTACTAATGCTGACATGACACTACTGGTTTTGTTTTTGTGAATAATGTAACATGTCAGTTTGGGGCATGTCTGCTCTAACCACTAGGCTACCTGCCGCCCCTAGCATGTGTAGGATGGTCATCTGAATCAGGGTTCGTTTGGCAGCTGGGGTGAAAGAGGAGTGATTACGATAGAGGAAACCAAGTCTGGATGTAACTTTAGCACATACAGTTGAAGTCAGAAGTTTACATACACCTTAGCCAAATACATTTAAACTCAGTTTATCACAATTCCTGACATTTAATCAGAGTAAAAAGTCCCTGTCTTAGGTCAGTTAGGATCACCACTTTATTTGAAGAATGTGAAATGTCAGAGTAATAGTTGAGAGAATTATTTATTTCAACTTTAATTTCTTTCATCACATTCCCATTGGGTCAGAAGTTTACATACACTCAATTAGTATTTGGTAGCATTGCTTTTAAATTGTTTAACTTGGGTCAAACGTTTCAGGTAGCCTTCCACAAGCTTCCCACAATAAGTTGGGTGAATTTTGGCCCATTCCTCCATACAGAGCTGTAGTAACTCAGTAAGGTTTGTAAGGCCTTCTTGCTCGCACACGCTTTTTCAGTTCTGCCCACAAATTTTCTATAGGATTGAGGTCAGGGCTTTGTGATGGCTACTCCAATACCTTGACTTTGTTGTCCTTAAGCTATTTTGCCACAACTTTGGAATTATGCTTGGGGTCATTGTCCATTTGAAAGACCCATTTGCGACCAAGCTGTAACTTCCTGACTGATGTCTTGAGATGTTGCTTCAATATATCTACATCATTTTCCTCCTCATGATGACATCTATTTTGTGAAGTGCACCAGTCCCTCCTGCAACAAAGCACCCTCACAACATGATGCTTCACGGTTGGGATGGTGTTCTTTGGCTTGCAAGCTTTCCCTTTTTCCTCCAAACGTAATGATGGTCATTATGGCCAAACAGTTCTATTTTTGTTTCATCAGACTAGAGGACATTTCTCCAAAAGTACGATCTTTGTCCCCATGTGCAGTTGCAAACCGTAGTCTGGCTTTTTTATGGCGGTTTTGGAGCAGTCACTTCTTCCCTGCAGAGCGGCCTTTCATGTTACGTCCATATAGGACTTGTTTTACTGTGGATTTAGATACTTTTGTACCTGTTTCCTCCAGCATCTTCACAAGGTCCTTTGCTGTTGTTCTGGGATTGATTTGCACTTTTCGCACCAAAGTACGTTAATCTCCAGGAGACAGAACGCGTCTCCCTCCTGAGCGGTATGACGGCTGCGTTGTCCCATGGTGTTTATACTTGCGTACTATTGTTTGTACAGATGAACGTGGTACCTTCAGGCGTTTGCTTCCAAGGATGAACCAGACTTGTGGTCTACAATGTTTTTTCTGAGGTCTTGGCTGATTTCTTTTGATTACACCTCCAATTGACTCAAATTATGTTAATTAGCCTATCAGAAGCTTCTAAAGCCATGACATCATTTTCAGGAATTTTCCAAGCTGTTTAAAGGCACAGTCAACTTAGTGTATGTAAACTTCTGACCCACTGGAATTGTGATACAGTGAATTATAAGTGAAAGAATCTGTCTGTAAATAATTGTTGGAAAAATGACTTGTGTCATGCACAAAGTAGATGTCATAACCGACTTGCTAAAAATATAGTTTGTTAACAAGAAATTTGTGGAGTGGTTGAAAAATGAGTTTTAATGACTCCAACCTAAGTGTATGTAAACTTCCGACTTCAACTGTACCAAAGCCGCAGGCTGAGAGAAGGACAGTGTACCATCTAGCTATACTCCCAAGTACTTGTATGAGGTGACTACCTCAAGCTCTAAACCCTCAGAGGTAGTAATCACACCTGTGGGGAGAGAGGCATTCTTCTTACAAAACCACATTACCTTTGTTTTGGAGGTGTTCAGAACAAGGTTAAGGGTAGAGAAAGCTTGTTGGACACTAAGAAAGCTTTGTTGTAGAGCATTTAACACAAAATACGGGGAGGGGCCAGCTGAGTATAAGACTGTATCTGCATATAAATGGATGAGAGAGCTTCCTACTGCCTGAGCTATGTTGTTGATGTAAATTGAGAAGAGCGTGGTGCCTAGGATCAAGCCTTGGTGACAGGCAGTGAATGAGACAGCAGATTTTCTGACTTTATACACTGCACTCTTTGAGAGAGGTAGTTAGCAAACCAGGCCAAAGACCCCTCAGAGACACCAATACTCCTTAGCCGCCCCACAAGACGTATCAAAAGCTTTGGCCAAGTCAATAAAAATAGCAGCACAACATTGCCTAGAATCAAGAGCAATGGTGACATCATTGAGGACCTTTAAAGGTTGCAGTGACACATCCATAACCTGAGCGGAAACCAGATTGCATACCCGAGAGAATACTATAGACATTAAGAAAGCCAGTCAGTTGACTATTGACAAGTTTTTCCAACACTTTTGATAAACAGGGCAAAATAGAAATAGGCCTATAACAGTTAGAATCAGCTTGATCTCCCTCTTTAAATAAAGGACGATCTGTGGCTGCCTTCCAAGCAATGGGAACCTCCCCAGAAAGGAGAGACAGGTTAAAAAGGTCGGAGATAGGCTTGGTGATGATAGGAGCAGCAACCTTAAAGAAGAAAGGGTCTAAACCATCTGACCCAGATGTTTTTTGGGGGTCAAGTTTAAGGAGCTCCTTTAGCACCTCGGACTCAGTGACCATCTGCAGGGAGAAACTTTGTAGTGGGGCGTTGGAAAAGAAGGAGAAGCACCACGGATAGTCACATTAGAAGGGGTGGAAGATGAGGAAATGTTGGACAGGCAAGGAGGCATGGCTGAGTCAAATAGGAATCCTGACTCAATTAAGTGGTGATTAAAGAGCTCAGCCATTTGCTTCTTGTCAGTAACAACCACATCGTCAACATTAAGGGACATGGGCAGCTGTGAGGAGGAGGGTTTGTGTTGACATAGTGTTGAAGTGACAGGAACACACCCAGGAAGCTCAGAGAAAAGTGAATATTACTCTCTGTAGATCATCCCTTTAGCTCACTGGAGAAGAAGGGATGTGACGAAGGGAGATGGAGAGACAGACGTGCTCCTAGACATTCTCTACTTCAGAACATTTTACCGTGAGAGTGTTGTGTAACAGCACTGCTCCTTTACCTTTAAACTGATGTCCTGTCCCGAAAGGAAGGCTTGGTCACTGACTAATTCACGAGACGAGAGAGTGGTTATCCCTGGTTAGTGGTCTGACATTAAATCATTGAGATAAACAGTGTTGTGGCCCTAGAAAGTCTCCCAGGCTGGTTTCTAATGTTACATTTACATTTTAGTCATTTAAGAGTTAGCGTCTGCTGAATACCTCTCTATCTGTGTCTGTATCTGTGTCTGTATCTGTGTGTGTATCTGTGTGTGTGTAATATAATCCTATAGTGTAGAGCATCACTGTGGCTTTCTGTTCCATCGATCTGTTGTGCTCTGTACTGTTAGGCCCTCAGTCTCAACAGTAGGACTTTTTCCAGACTCCCACAGTATTGGCACTACCTGCATAAAGAGAACTGCTTGATCCCACTGTATAACTACCTATATGTAGCTGTTTAGAAATGGATGCAGATGAACCTATTTTTGTGACTGGCTGGGAGCATGGGAGTATTGTATGTTCTGTATGTAACCATCTTGTTTGAGTTTCTAGGATCCATGCTATTAATGTATGTCATCCAGGGACAGGATGTGAACACACATACGCACAGGCACACTTTATTGTAATAATAAAGAGATCTGGTAGCATAATACTCTATCAATTATTTATTTATATATTATACAGTTGCACCAAGCCCTCACAGCAAAGTCAGCACAAATACAGTATAATCCACCTCACTCTAAGGATTATACTGTATTTGTGCTGACTTTGCTGTGAGGGTTTGGGGTTGAATCGGTATCAATGATTTACCAGAAGACAGTTGAGCTGAACTATTGACCAGGAGTCTCTAGTCTCTGTAACTGTGTACAAATAGCTCTAGTTTGGGAGACTGGCCCATGTCAAGTAAGTATGCTAGTAGGTTGCAACTGTATAATATATAAATAAATAATTGATAGAGTATTATGCTACCAGATCTCTTTATTATTACAAATGGACAATAGAAATATTAGCCAACAGCTATGCATATCCTGTGAACTGGACATATACAGTATATTAGTTATAGAGGCAGTACACACCTTCAGGTACTACAGAACAATAACAATACCAGTGGAGGCTGCTGATGGGAGGACGGCTCATAATAATGGCTGGAACAGAGTAAATGGAATGGCATCAAACCATGTGTTTTGTATTTGATACCATTCCACTGATGCCGCTCCACCCGTTACCACAAGCCTGTCCTCCTCAAATAAGCTGCCACCAACATCCTGTGATTGACAGAAGTCTGTTCCGCTTTTAGGAAATTGCATTTCTAGGTAGAAATATGCTGACTGAAGAATGGGCGATTTGGGGCTGTGTCAGTGTCTCTGAACTACTTTTGTTCCTGTGTACCAGCAATGTTTACGAACCTACTGTAGCTATTCCCTCCCTGCTGACCTGGGCCTCTGAGTCAAAGCAGCCTGTTTTGTCACCCCATCTCCACCTTCACTGCCTGGCTGGGGCTTGCCTGGCTAGGGCTGCCTGGCTGGGGCTGCCTGGCTGGGGCTACCTGGCTGGGGCTACCTGGCTGGGGCTTGCCTGGTTGGGGCTACCTGGCTGGGGCTTGCCTGGCTGGGGCTTGCCTGGCTGGGGCTGCCTGGCTGGGGCTACCTGGCTTGGGGCTACCTGGCTGGGGCTGCCTGGCTGAGGCTTGCCTGGCTGAGGCTGCCTGGCTGAGGCTTGCCTGGCTGAGGCTTGCCTGGCTGGGGCTGCCTGGCTGGGGCTACCTGGCTGGGGCTTGCCTGGCTGGGGCTACCTGGCTGGGGCTTGCCTGGCTGGGGATGCCAGGCTGGGGCTACCTGGCTGGGGCTTGCCTGGCTGGGGATGCCAGGCTGGGGCTACCTGGCTGGGGCTTGCCTGGCTGGGGCTGCCTGGCTGGGGCTGCCTGGCTGGGGCTGCCTGGCTGGGGCTGCCTGGCTGGGGCTACCTGGCTGGGGCTGCCTGGCTGGGGCTGCCTGGCTGGGGCTTACCTGGCTGGGGCTTGCCTGGCTGGGGCTGCCTGGCTGGGGCTGCCTGGCTGGGGCTGCCTGGCTGGGGCTGCCTGGCTGGGGCTTACCTGGCTGGGGCTTGCCTGGCTGGGGCTTGCCTGGCTGGGGCTGCCTGGCTGGGGCTGCCTGGCTGGGGCTTACCTGGCTGGGGCTGCCTGGCTGGGGCTGCCTGGCTGGGGCTGCCTGGCTGGGGCTACCTGGCTTGTTTCATTAATGGTGGGTCAGGATCCAAAGAATTTGTAGCATTCTGCTCTCTGGTCTGCGTTTCAGATGATTATTTGTTCACTATTCTGCATGTCTATACTGCTCAGACTACATGCTGTAGTAACTTAATGTTCTGTTTTTGTGTGAGTATGTCTAGCTCTTTTATACTTTTGCGATGGTTCTTTCATTCAATGCAATATGTTTTGTCCTGACTGTGACTCTGACTGTGTTGTTGCTCTGCTGTTCCTCCAGATGAGATCATGCAGCAGGAGAGCAGTCCCCTCTGTGCCATCGACATCACCCCTGACCTCAGGAAGCAGTTTGCCTACCTCTCAGGTAACACTTCCTGTCTATGTCTCTGCCTGTCTGCTTGCCATAATACAGATGTCTGCTATAACAGGACTGTACTGTTCCTCTACCAGATATAGTTCAGATGAACTGTCTGCTTCACCCCTCAGATTTGCCATTCAAATTTCTCCTCTCCTGTTTTCCTGCTCATAATTTTCTTATCAATGTTAGTCCGGCTACTGTACACTGGGGCCCATTTTCTTCACGACTCTGTGTTTGTTTAGTGTGTATTTACATATGTGTTTATCAGTTTCTGTTGCGTATAAGCCAAATTATAGAGTTTCTGTTTTTCCAGTTGTCTTGTCAATTCAGTGTGTCTGTACTGCATGACTAGTAGAAGCTTACAGAAATCAACTAGGCTTGTGAGCAGACTTCCACAAATGTTACTTAATTGAAAAACAAAAAGGATAATATAACAGATATTATTGTGGCATTGATTCCTTCACCACTGTATTCACCTCATTGAATAGATTACCCCAAACACACACACACACACTTTGCCCCCTCTCTGTCCCCCTCTATGTTCTGCATGGAAGGTCACCTTGTAGACTGTTCTCTGCCTGTCAGCGTCCATTTTGCGGAGAGCTTGCTGCTTCTCAGATGCAGGAGAGTCAAAACAGACAGTGAAACGATGACCGAGCATTTGCTGTTTCTAGGGTGATAATAGAAGAAGGAAAAGCAGACAGATTGATATTCTCATCACATGGGCTAATAGTACAGCTGCTCACAGGCATGTGTGTTTGTGTGACTATTTCCCCCATTTTCTAAGTGTATGTCGGTGTGTGTTTAAATACTGCAGAAGATACCCTTCTTTCTCGCCCTCCTCTCTCTCTTTCTCGCCGTGTCTGTTGCTTTCTTTCTCTCTCACTTTACCCTATCGCCTTATCAAACAGTCTGGTTTGCCAGTTCCACTGGCGCCCTCTTGTGGTAATCCTTGTTGAAGTCGTGTCAAGAAAATTACAAAGGAATGTGACTGAGTCGTCTCAGTTCCAGTGAACTCTCTGTTCTTAACTCTTCTATGTCTCTTTCCCAGGGGGCCGAGGGCAGAACAGCAGCCCCATCATTGTGTTCCCAGAGTTCCCTGCATTCGGAGAAATCCAGGAGAGGGAGTTCCACAACGTGCTCACATACCTGACCAGCATCCCCAGGTGAGATTCTACATACCACACACACACCAATGCTTCTTCAGACACTCCCTGTGTCCGAGCTCCCTACATGTATTATTCCCATGGTAACCAGTCAGATCAGTCTATTTTACAGGAAGGAAACTAAGGAGAGGCAGATGAATATTGAACATGCTCGGAGGAATTTAGGAGAAATCAGATGAATGTAGAATTTGGTAACATCGTAGCGTAAAAAGAGGGATTGGGGGGGGGGGGGGCACACAATGCAAATAGTCTGGGTAGCCATTTGATTACCTGTTCAGGAGTCTTATGGCTTGGGGGTAAAAACTGTTGAGAAGCCTTTTTGTCCTAGACTTGGCACTCCGGTACCGCTTGCCATGCGGTAGTAGAAACTTTTGAGGATCTCAGGACCCATGCCAAATCTTTTTAGTTTCCTGAGGGGGAATATGCTTTGTCGTGCCCTCTTCACGACTGTCTTGGTGTGTTTGGACCATTCTAGTTTGTTGTTGATGTGGACACCGAGGAACTTGAAGCTCTCAACCTGCTCCAATACAGCCCCGTTGATGAGAATGGGGGAGTGCTCGGTCCTCCTTTTCATGTAGTCCACAATCATCTCCTTAGTCTTGGCTACGTTGAGGGATAGGTTGTTATTCTGGCACCACACGGCCAGGTCTCTGACCTCCTCCCTATAGGCTGTCTCGTTGTTTTCTGTGATTATGCCTACCACTGTTGTGTCATCTGCAAACTTAATGATGGTGTTGGAGTCGTGCCTGGCCATGCAGTCGTGGGGGAACAGGGAGTACAGGAGGGGACTGAGCACGCACACCTGTGGAGCTCCAGTGTTGAGGATCAGCGTGGCAGATGTGTTGCTACCTACCCTCATCACCTGGGGGCGGCTCGTCAAGAAGTCCAGGATCCAGTTGCAGAGGGAGGTGTTTAGTCCCAGGATCCTTAGCTTAGTGATGAGCTTTGAGGGTACTATGGTATTGAACGCTGAAAACAGACACGTTAAAAGATTCTGGTACCATAAACTTCCTTGTTCACCATACAACAGGGAGTAGGAAACCCTGTTCCTGGAGTGCTGCAGGCACTTCATGTTTTAACTGACCTGGAAGACCAATTGTGTTGAATTTAGGCAATCCCTAAACTGATCACTTGGCTCAGTTGGTCAGGTTTGGCGCCTAGTTGGAACAAAATCCTGCAGTACCTGCAGCACTCCAGGAACAGGGTTTCCTACCCTTGCCATACAACATTGTTTATATTGTAGGTTCAGCTCATGGAATACCACATATTTTCAGTGCAAACCAAGTGTGTTATCCTCAGCTCTTATTGACTGCTGTATAGAAATAGCCAGCAGGTGTCACTAGAGGCTCATATGCACTGCATGCTGCTTGAGGTAGAACCCTTTAACCACTGATCTCCCCCCTCCCCCAATCCTAACCTCAACCATTGGGAGGTATTGTAAACATCTGACCCTGTCTCAGTGGTTAGGGGCATTCTCTACCTACACTGGTTAAAAAAGGTCATGGTTTCTGTCTTCTTAGTCTTGTGTTTAGTGTGTCAGTGAGAGTGTTGGGTAAATGGATGTGTCTGGGCTGTCCCCTGTAGAGATCTCTTAGTAGAGGGAGGAGTGGAGATCTCAATGCACTCTCCTAATTAGCTGGCCAATGCAATAACCCCAGCCTGTAATCATATTACTGCAGAATGTCTTTGTGTACTGAGAGACTGATGATGGGGAAGGGGGGAGAATAAATTACCCCCCCCCCCCCCCCCCCCCCATCTTCTCAATATCCACCTCACAGGGATTTCTGTCATCCTTTCCCTCTTTTTTCCCCATCTTCCTTTTCTCTTCTCATCCTTTGCCCCATTCTTTCTCTTTCTCCAGCTCCCCTTCCTTCCTTGTATAGCTATTTTCTCACTCATTCTTCTCTTCCTCACTCCATCCTTGTCCGTTGAGGCATGTAGTGGGTCTAAAATAGAAACTACAGTGGTCCTGACTGTTTAAGTTTGAATAACGCATGCAGACAGCTGAGCTGCAGTACATGCGTGTGAATACACCAACCAACAGAGAAGCTCTTACACCTACTCCTGCACCTAATGGTGGCATACAGGGTTGAAACCAATTACACACCTGGTCCACATATTCACATCACATTCTAAACTGGTGTAGAAGAGCTGTGTTGCAACCCCTGCATGGCTTCCGTCCTGTGACTCTTTGAGGTCACTGCTGACATCACAACCTTACAAAAAGTCAAAGTTGAGCTGACAGAGAGGGCCTGAGGCTAAAGCTGCTCAGAGCAGACGGACAGATGTCCAGGAATTCCTCAGGGCGATTTTGTGTGTGTGTGTGTGTGTGTGTCTTGACCTTGAATACAGAACTATTCAATATGTTCCACTTCAATTTCAACCAGAATACATTTTGATAAATATATATATTCATGAAAATAATTTCAAAATTAAGGTTTTTGGAGGGGGACTGCGGGTGCATACAATTCCACAGTTACAAATTCCTTTTGAAGGCATTCCCAATTTTGAGGTAATTTTCCTGTTCCTGGTCTGCCGATGAGGCATGGAATTTATCCGTATCCTAATCCCCTTTTCGCCTCCGGTGGGAAAAGCCTGTTTACGCTGCGGATCGCCAAACACTCACTAAATTAATTAGCAGCCTGTGTCCTTGGGCAGGCCAGGTTTCTCTCTCGCTCTTGCTCTCTCCAATCCTCTCTGGGTCTAGTTCAGAGTGGCTGCAGGTTGAGGTAGAACCTTGACAGGAGGATTTGAGAGTGACTGAAACTTGAAGAGCTCTTTTAAGAGCTTTTTTTAATCTGTTTTTAATTTGATTTACAGCCTGCCTGGCTTCAGGCAGTTAGAAGGGGTGGAGTATGGCATAGAGGGGGAGCGTAGGGGGTGTGTGTGTGTGTGTGTGTGTGTGTGTGTGTGTGTGTGTGTGTGTGTGTGTGTGTGTGTGTGTGTGTGTGTGTGTGTGTGTGTGTGTGTGTGTGTGTGTGTGTGTGTGTGTGTGTGTGTGTGTGTGTGTGTGTGTGTGTGCTTGTGCGCACCTGTGCAGAATTGTGTGTTAAGCAATCCCATTCCACAACACAGCTAGCAGGGGTTCCACCAGCATCAGACAACCGCCGCAAGAAATCAAATTATTTAGACTCCTTCACAAATCAATTATAAACTCCTTCACAAATCAATTATAAACCCCAGTCAACTGTAGGTGTTGTTATTGTGAAGTGGAAAGGTCTAGAAGCAACAACGGCTCAGCCGAGAAGTGGTTGTCAGGTAAAAATTGTCTGTCCTCGGTTCCAACAGTCACTACCAAGTTCCAAACTGCCTCTGGAAGCAACGTCAGCACAAGAACTGTTATCAGGAGCTTCATGAAATGGGTTTCCATGGCTGAGCAGTCACACACAAGCCTAAGATCACCATGCACAATGCCAAGCATTGGCTGGAGTGGTGTAAAGCTTGCCGCCATTGGACTCTGGAATAGCCGAAACACGTTCTCTGGGAATTATTAATATTTATTTTTTATTTAACCTTTATTTAACTAGGCAAGTTTGTTAAGAACAAATTCTTCTTTGCAATGAAGGCCTACCCTGGCCAAACCCGGACGATTCTGGGCCAATTGTGCACCGCCCTATGGGATTCCCAATCACGGCCGGATGTGATACAGCCTGGATTCAAGCCAGGGACTGTAGTGACGCCTCTTGCATTGAGATGCAGTGCCTTAGACCGCTGTGCCACTCGGGATGGTGAATCGTAATGCACCATCTGACAGTCCGATGGACGAATCTAAGTTTGGCGGATGCCAGGAGAACGCTACCTGCCCCAATGCATAGTGCCAACTGTAAAGTTTGGTGGAGGAGGAATAATGGTTTGGGGCTGTTTTTCATGGTTCAGGCTAGGCCCTTTAGTTCCAGTCAAGGGAAATCGTAATGCTATAGCATACAATGGCATTCTCGATGATTCTGTGCTTCCAACTTTGTGGCAACAGTTTGGGGAAGGCCCTTTCCTATTTCAGCATGGCAATGCCCCCGTGCACAAAGCAAGGTCCATACATAAATGTTTTGTCGGGAACGGTGTGGAAGAACTTGACTGGCCTGCACAGAGCCCTGACCTTAACCCCATCGAAAACCTTTGGGAGGAATTGGAACACCGACTGCGAGCCAGGTCTAATTGCCCAACATCAGTGCCCGACCTCACTAATGCTCTTGTGGCTGAATGGAAGCAAGTCCCCTCAGCAATGTTCCAACATCTAGTGGAAAGCCTTCACAGAAGAGTGGAGACTGTTAGAGCAGCAAAGGAGAGGCCAATTCCATATTAATGGCCATCATGTTTGGAATGAGATGTTCGACGAGCAGGTGTCCACATACTTTTGGCCACACTTGTGTATGTGATTCTTTGTGTTCTGAGACTAAGTAGCAAGCCTAGTTTATCACGTAATCTATACTCTCTCTCTATGCCTGACTTTCCCTCCTCTCTCTCTCTCTCCCTCCTCTCTTCCTCTCATACTGTCTTTCAGTATAAATCACTAAACCAGTTCAGTCCTCATAAAGGTTCCAGTACTAGACCATCTCTCTAACTTTTCTATCTCCTTCTTTTTCATCCTTCCCTCCTCCTCCATCCCTCTCTCTCCCCCTCCATCCCTCTCTCTCCCCTCCTCCTTCTCTGCTGCTAAAAAAGAACCGGTCTGCTCTTTTGAACGCTTGAGCAGGTGGGAGGGAGGGAGAGAATGCAGCTCCCCTCCTCTCCATCAGCCCATCCCCTCCCTCACATCCCCAGGTCTGCTGACTGGCCCCCGGGGCTGTCTGTCACCCCTTAGCCAGGCTGGGATTGGCTAGTGGCACGGCAGTTCCTGGCACGTCATTGGTTGATCAGTGCAGTGGCGGTGGCTGGTTTCTGTGACTGTCTTGCTCTCCCTCCAACACAACACAGCACCACACACACAGAAACACAGGCAGATCTGACTCTCAGGCATCTATTTTCCTATCTTCTCTCCTGTTTTCAGTTTCAATATGGAATTATTTATCCCTTTTTCTCTATTGGAGGATTTGGAATAGCAGAGTTGTTGTCGTGTGAGGAGGAGTGGAGACATTCTGTTCATCAGTTTGCTGTGACCAGGCAGTGCTTGTGTGTTTTGCTGCTGAGGTGTGAGTATTTGTGTCACCTCTAAAAGGTGTGTATAGTTGATTCTTCTGACTGGCTACATGTGGGATTGACTTTGATTCCTCTACCTGAACCAGTCTCATAAGACTACAGCGGGTAACAGTGAGAGAGGCGGTTGGCTGGTCTTACAACTCTTTATCTGTGCGGATTGGACCAGTATCTTGAAGGTGTGTATAGTTGAACAAACTCGCATCCCCCTCTCACTGTGGACTAGGACAGGGTTTTTGAAGCATCTTTACCTTGCCTGTACATAAGTGCACCACGCTGAGGGTAGGTCTTTACTCAGGCCTGACAGATACATTTTTACATTTAACATTTAGCAGACGCTCTTTTCCAGAGATACTTACAGTAGAGTGTATACATTTCAGACTTTTTGTACTTGTACCCCAGTGGGAATTGAACCCACAACCATGGCATTGCAAGCACCATGTTCTACCAACTGAGCCACATGGGACATCCAATATAGACATACTAGTGACACTGTCATCTCTATCCTCTCTCACCATTGTGGTTCCCTGTTCATTTATTCTCTGGTCATATCCAGTCACTGTGGTCCTACTGAACCTTATTCCCCTCTCTCCAGTCTCCATCTGCGGTCTTGTTATGGTCATGTGTACAGTGGTGTCAGGTGTTAGTGGTTGTGTTGACTGGGATCCCATCTCTTTTTTCCAGTCTGTCTGCGGCAGGAGTGGGTTTTATCCTGGTCATTGACCGGCGGCAGGACCGATGGGCAGCCGTCAAGGGGACCCTGCTCCGCATTGCAGTAAGTAACCGAGCGCGTGTGTGTGTCTGTCTCTATACGGGGGAGTCTGTCTTTTGTGTCTATGCATCTGTGTGTGTGAAATACATTTCTTTAATCATGTGTTGAGTGGAGCACCAGTTTTGTGAGACCTCATCCTTACACTGTCAGCCCGAGGGCAGAGGGGGTTTGGCAGACAAGAGGTGTCAGAACAACCCCTCCTCTTCTCAGAGCTCCACATCTGTGCCACAAAGTAGGGATTAATATCACAACTGCCCTAGGGGGCAGATATGAATTACCCCCCCCACCTACACATACACACACACAGGCAGCAGCCGATTCAGCCCTGTTACTCCCCTGCCGTGGGGGCAGAATAAACAGCCAAAACAAAGGGGACAAGAGAGAGATGAGAGATGTGTTCTCCCCACATTACAACAAAGCATGCTGGAAGGATATGACAATGAGTGTCTTCACTGTAAACCATGTTTTGATAAATACTGTATGGAAGATGTGTAGATTAACTCACTCGAAAGGAAAAACACTGACACTGACTTTAATGGATAAAGATGGAAAGAAATATTAGGTCTGTGTGTGTTTCCCATGCTGTGGTAGTGATGAGGTAGCTGTTGTATCTCTCTCCGGCCCCACTAAACTCTCTCTCCTCATTTCACTCTCTTTGTTTCAGCTACTATCTCTTTGTTCACATCTTCCTTCATCCCTTCTCTCTCTCTTCATTTTATTTATGCCACTTTACAGAGATAGTTTATCTTCATTTGACCAGTTTCTCAGAGCAGGAAAAAATTCCTGCAGCAACAAAAATGTGAATTATTATTATGTGGATTGTAAATAAAGAGCGACAGCCTTTCGCTATTTAGTCTCATGCTAGTGACCATGACTGAATTCAAATGTGAGTTGGTATCGGGGTGTGGTTTGATGTGGGTGTCTCGTGTGTTCACAGGTGGTAAGAGTTAGCCAAATTATTTAGGCAATTCGCTTCAGCCGGTGTGGCAAAGTTGGTTTGACTTTGGATAGCCTATCTCTGGGTATAGTTAGGGACTGTCAATAAATAACACAATGTAAATGGTACAATATTTTCATGTTGCACATATTTTAGTTGTCTCATGAAATGCTTTCAATATTTGAATATGAATTTCTACAATTTATATATATTTTTATTTTTTTTAAAGGTTTTTAAGTCATTGAAATTTGGAGATATTGACCTTTTAAAATATTGTTCCATATATATTGTTTAATTTACTGATGGTCCCTAACTAGCCCCATAGGGAAATCAAATGTCACACCAAATTGACCATGGGCATTACAATCGGGGCGTGTGCAGCTGCGCTCCGAAATGATAATTACTTGGGTGCTGCCAGGTGTGGGCATGTGGGCAGGATTAAAATAAACCCAACCTAGGAAAACTGTTACGGTACCCTTCATTTTGTTATGGGAACCCTTCATTCTGTTACGGTACCCTTTATTCTGTTACGGTACCCTTTATTCTGTTACGGTACCCTTCATTCTGTTACGGGAACCCTTTGTACTTTTCATTCTGTTACGGGGACCCTTCATTATGTTACGGTACCCTTCACTCTGTTACGGTACCCTTCATACTGTTACGGTACCCTTCATTCTGTTACGGTACCCTTCATTCTGTTACGGGAACCCTTCGTACCCTTCATTCTGTAACATACCTTTTTTCCCTATCATCTCGTAAATCACAGTTTTGGGTGAGACTGACTCTGACCAAAAGTATCCTATTTGAACTTTGTAGTCAATTTTGACATTAGAATAAATGTTTCTGACTTATATTGATGCAACAGCCTGTTTTCAGAAAGAGAAGTTGCTCATTAGGGGCGGTCACTCTTTAATGGACATTTGTGTAGGGATTGTTACGATAAATCAAGTCTGACATTTTAAAGAGGAAATTACCAACTTTAGAAGCCTTTTTAAACCTCGAATTTGCATTTTGCAAAATTCTTTGTAACAACAGAGTGATCAAACTAAGATCGACGTGTTGGTAGTTTAGAAACAAAACCAACATGTGCGGCAATACAGATAGGGTTGGCTTAGATTGTTCAGAACAGGTAAACTATATTTAGTCTCCAAATGTTTGTTGACAACAAACACGTTTGCACAATGATCACTTGTCACTCAAATACATCGTTACAGTTGTTGGTTAGCTAACTAGCACATTTTTGCCGTATTACCATAGACTTGACATCAGTCAAACACCTCAAAACAAAACAAGATATCAATAACAAAATACAATGAGCTGAAACTAGCCACCTACGATTCCCCACATGGCATCTTCTTGTCATTGTTGCCAGATATGACTTCAGAATCATACCAACGCACGCCTTGCAGCCACATCAACGCGTGCGCATATAGCAGATCTGGATATCACCCCTTTCCATTGCTCTCTCCCTTAGGGCTTTGTGGTTCAGAATGAGGAGAATGTGTAAAAGGAGTATAAAAAATGAAAGATGATCGAGGGAGTCTCTTCTCTCTTTCTCTTCCTCTTAGAAAACGCAGCCTGTTGTTTCCTCTCCAGTCACAACTCACTGTTTCCTGCTCGATGACAGCTTGCTGGCAGCTGAATACAGTGTGTGAGCTGTGAGGGATATTATCTCTGCTTTGATGATTAGCTTTCAAAGTGTGTTTGTTTATTTGTGCTGAGTTGATACATGGTTTGAGCACTTTATGGTTCGTCCATTAATAGCACAGGATTTCCAATGGCTTTTTCTTTGTTCAACACCATTTATGAGATCCTTCAGAACTTTATTAAGTAAGTAACAATACGGACCTGCATGATTCGTATTGATTTTAATCAATACCTATATCCTAAGTGCTGTTTAACCCCATATGACTGCATTCTTGGTTTCAGCACCACAGTTATGTGGACAGCTGTCCACACAGCTGTCTCACACACACAGAGGGGAAATAAGTAGAGCTCTATCGGTTCTCTGTTATTGACACGAAAGCCGCATTATAGAGTTTCACTGAACTGAAGAGAATGTGTGAGAGAGAGATGATTTCCTAGACAGAGGAAGATATATAGAGAGATGAATATGAACACCCAGACTCCACCGGGACCTGGAATGCTCCCTCCCTCTTTTCAAATTGAATCAAGCTTTATTAATCCCACAAGGGGGGGGGGGGGGGGGGGGGCATTACAGCCTGACAGCCTGGTAATGGGAGGCACTCAGTCCCCGCCGGAACAGCCGCCTATTCTGGATAGTTTCACCGCGCTGCTAAATGCCGCACACACACACAGGCCGTGTAATGAATAGTAGTGAATGCTGACATGAGTTGAGCCGGTACTATCACAACTATTGAAGACGCCTCCCAGACCTAATGATAAATCATATCAAGATAAACAACACAAATGCGTGTTAACAGGTACTGAGTTGGAGCCTGGACTGTGAAGGGGGGTTGTTGTCTCACATTAGTCATTGTATAGCCACAACTATCATATCATTCACCTCTTTGTTGTGGGTATATGTATCCAATGTTTTTGTTTGCGTGTGTGTGGGTGTGTACATCTTTGTGTATACTGTGATTCTTTTTCTGTCTGTGTGTGTCTGTGTTTTAATGAGTGTAGTGCATTGCCATGCATGGGTGGTTTTCAGACTGGAGGAGAAAGCAGCAGTTGTTTATGGTGTGGTCGCTAAATTAAAAACCTATAGGGTTACTGTGGTTTCACTCACTCCCAAGAGACATACTGTCTACACTCTCACTCACCAGCCGTGTGTGTGTGTGTGTGTGTGTTTACTGTTTTCGACCAGAACCAGTGGGCTATGACCACAAGTCCAGTCAGAAGGTTACGGTCGAACGGTTACAACCCTCATCTGGGAGTCACACTAGTTCCTTATATATACTGTCTCCAAAATCCACCAACCACCTTTTTCGATCCAACTTCTACTGAATTCCATTACATTCATTTCTTCCTCTTCCTTGCTTGTCTCCATCGGATGTTTGGGTTTTGAAGGGTACGTTGCTAGTGAATGGCCAGTCCCTTTCATAGTGACTGTCCTGCAGTGTCAGAGGTCATTAAGAGCTCTCTCTAGTTGGGCTGCAGAGAGGAACAGTTTATTGATTCATTAATTCCATTAAGTTTGTGTATTCCCTACTGGTTGTTTGTTAATGAGGCAGAGTCTTAGAGCTGTCATTTCTGCTTAGGCCAGCGTTCTGTCTCTCTCCAATCAATCAAACCTGTGTGTGCGTGTGCAATACATTAGCTTACGCATCAATTCAGTAATGGGAATTTGTCTCTAAAGCCATAATATTGATCTTGTTGTGTCTTTATATGTACAGTTTGAGTCTTACCTCACCAGAACTAGCAAACTTCAGGGATGTACACTGTATGCTAATTTAGCTCCTGATTATAATGTCTGGGGGTCTGCTTTTTATCCTCTACTTCCTCACAAACCCGGGTCCGGGAGCACCCCCATCAGTAGAAAAAGCTGACTAGCATAGGCTAGCATAGCGTCACAAGTAAATAGTAGCATCTAAATATCATTAAATCACAAGTCCAAGACACCAGATGAAAGATACACATCTTGTGAATCCAGCCATCATTTCTGATTTTTAAAATGTTTTACAGGGAAGACACAATATGTAAATCTATTAGCTAACCACGTTAGCAAAAGACACCACTTTTTTTACTCCACCCTTTTCTTACTGCATCAGTAGCTATCACAAATTTGACCAAATAAAGATATAAATAGCCACTAACCAAGAAACACTTTCATCAGATGACAGTCTGATAACATATGCTATACAATAAATATGTTTTGTTAGAAAAATGTGCATATTTCAGGTATAAATCATAGTTTACCATTGCAGCCACCATCACAACTCTCACCAAAGCAACTAGAATAACTACAGAGACCATCGTGTATTAGCTAATTACTCATCATAAAACATTTCTTAAAAATACACAGCGTACAGCAAATGAAAGACACAGATCTTGTGAATCCAGCCAATATTTCAGATTTTCTAAGTGTTTTACAGCGAAAACACAATATAGCGTTATATTAGCTTACCACAATAGCAAACATCACAACAGCATTGATTCAAGCCAAAAATAGCGATAACGTATAAACCACCAAAATATATTAATTTTTTCACTAACCTTCTCAGAATTCTTCAGATGACAGTCCTATAACATCATATTACACAATGCATATAGAGTTTGTTCGAAAATTTGCATATTTAGCGCCACAAATCGTGGTTATACAATGAGAAAAGTAGCAAAGCTGCCCAGAAAATGTCAGGAGAAATCTTTGGAGAGGCACCTATTCTAATCAGTAACTATTCCAAAACTTGACTAAAAAATACTGGTTGGACAGCAATTGAAAGACAAATTAGTTCTTAATGCAATCGCTGGGTTACATTTTTAAAATTAACGTTACTTCAAAATACAGCATGCGATAAAGCGAGGCTGCACTGCAATTAATGGCGGCTTATGCATTTGACATTTTTCAACAGAACAACGAATTATCAGCATAAATAGTTCTTACTTTTTGATGAACTCTCATCAGAATCTTGGGAAAGGTGTCCTTTGTCCAAAAGAATCGTTGCTAGGTTGTATAACGTCCTCTTCAACGTTGCAATTAGCAGTAAACATTAGCATGAGAGAGAGAGATACCCAACCCCCTAGAATGCCAGGAAATGAAATACCCGAAAATCGCAATATACTGACATAAACTGATATAATTCGGTTTAAAATAACAAGATTATGATGTCTTTAAAGCCTATATCGAATAAAAACACAGCCGGAAATTTCTAAGATCTATAACTGATGGTTCTAGTACAATATGCCAAGGTCCTCAGTGCGTCAGAGCGAAGAGGGAAAAGAACAGACACGTCTTTGCCAAGTGATTTATAACCTTTGAGATCTACGTAGAGACTCCATTTCAAGTCTCCCTATTCGCTAACATCCAGGGGAAGGCGTATGCAGTGCATCTCAACCAATAGAAGACAGGCAGATTTATACACAGGTCTCAGAGCAGCTAGCAAAATTTGGCATTCTCACATACACATAGGAAAATTGCTCTAAGTCCAGTTCTGTTTCACTCAAAGATATAATTCAAACGGTTTTAGAAACTAGAGAGTGTTTTCTATCCAATAGTAATAATAATATGCATATTGTACGAGCAAGAATTGAGTACGAGGCAGTTTAATTTGGGAACGTCATTATTACAAAGTGCTAACAGCTCCCCCTATTGACAGTAAGTTTTAATAGTCCCTGTCTCTCAGCTTTATCCTACCCTTAAAGTGTGTGCGTGTGCTACATTATACAGGCAGTGGCATCTTGGTAACACACAGATAAACGTCACTACCTGCTATCCTGAGGTATTAAATGTCCTTATTATGCCTTTCACTAATACGTGTGTGTGTGTGTGTGTGTGTGTGTGTGTGTGTGTGTGTGTGTGTGTGTGTGTGTGTGTGTGTGTGTGTGTGTGTGTGTGTGTGTGTGTGTGTGTGTGTGTGTGTGTGTGTGTGTGTACAGGATGTCTCTTGCTAGTGGGTTGTCTAGACTGAGAGCTATGGTGGTTGCTGTCTATTCCTGTATTATAGAAGTCCTCCCAGTTCTCTGTTCATCCACCTTTCTCTCCTCCCCTCTCCCTTACCTTTCCGCCCCTCTCTCTGTGTGTAGGGTTCGTTCCCAGGAAACCTGCAGTTAGTTCTGGTATTGAGGCCCACCACCTTATTCCAGAGGACTCTCTCAGACATCTTATTCAAGTTCAACAAGGATGAGTTCAAGATGAAGGTGCCGGTACGTACAGACAGCAGGTTACAGACACGCACACATTCATAGACTGACTATTGTATTATTGTCATTACTTTACCATTACATTTTTCTATCCTAAATTGTTGCTTGTGTAGATGATTATGCTGAGTTCTGTGACTGAGCTCCACTCCTACATAGACCGGACACAACTGACTACTGAGCTGGGAGGAACCCAGGTGTACTGCCACGAGAAGTGGATCTCACACCGCACCGTGAGTATACACAAACATTCACACACACACACACACACACAGTGCACACTGCAACAAGTGCTGCAACAATGGCGCTGACAGAGAGGGTCGCCTCAATTCAGGTTCTTAGGAAACTATGCAGTAATTCGTTTTTTAATGTATTATTTTTTTACATTGTTAGCCCAGAAAATCTCAAGTGTTATTACATACAGCCGGGAAGAACTATCGCGTATAAAAGCGACGTCAAGTTACCAACATTACGACCAGGAATACGACTTTCCCGAAGCGGATCCTGTGTTCGGACCTCCACCCTGGATATGGGATCTTATCCCAGAGGCCGACCCAAAACAATGCGGTCGCCGCAGGAGAGGCCGACGGAGCGTCCTGCTGGTCAGACTTAGAAGGCGAGCACACCATCCGCCGCTTTCAAGCATACTATTCGCCAATGTCCAATCTCTAGATAACAAGGAGGATGAGATTAGGGCAGGAGTTGCCTTCCAGAGAGACATCAGAGATTGTAACATTCTCTACTTCACGGAAACATGGCTCACTCGGGATATGTTGTCAGTCGGTACAGCCACCCGGTTTCTTCACGCATCGCAACGACAGCTAAAAGCATCTTTCTGGTAAGAAGAAGGGCGGGGGTGTATGCCTTATGATTTACGACTCATGGTGTAATCATAACAACATACAGGAACTCAAGTCCTTTTAATTGAAAATTATTTTTTTAACCTTTATTTAACCAGGTAGGCCAGTTGAGAACAAATTCTCATTTACAACTGCGACCTGGCCAAGATAAAGCAAAGCAGTGCGACAAAAACAACACAGAGTTACACATAAACAAACAAACTTTTGTTCACCTGACCTAGAATTCCTTACAATCAAATGCCGACCGCATCAACTACCAAGAGAATACTCTTTGATTATAGTCACAGCCGTGTAAATACCCCCCAAGCAGATACCTTGACAGCCCTGAAAGAACTTCACTGGACTCTGTGTAGACCGGAAACCATATATCCTGAGGCTGCATTTATTGTAGCTGGAGATTTTAAAAAGCTAATCTGAGAACAAGGCTTCCTAAATTCTATCAGCATATCGAATGCGTGACACGAGCTGGTAGCATTCTGGACCATTGATACTCCAACTTCTACAATGCATACAAAGCCCTCCCCCGCCCTCCCTTCGGCAAATCAGACCATGACTCCATTTTGTTGCTCCCAGCCTATAGTCAGAAACTAAAACAGGAAACGCCCGTGCTCAGGTCTATCCAACGCTGGTCTGACCAATCGGATTCCACGCTTCAAGATTGCTTCGATCACGTGGACTGGGATATATTCCAGGTAGCCTCAGACAACAACATTGATGTATATGCTGACTCAGTGAGTGAGTTTATTAGCAAGTGCATCAGTGATGTTGTACCCACTGTGACAATTAAAACCTTGCCTAACCAGAAACCATGGATTGATGGCAGCATTCGCAAGAAACTGAAAGTGCGAACCGCCGCTTTTAATCATGGCGAGGTGACTGGAAACATGACTGAATACAAACAGTGTAGCTATTCCCTCCGCAAGGCAATCAAACAAGCAAAGCGTCAGTATAGAGACAAAGTAGAGACGCAATTCAACGGCTCAAACACAAGACGTACAGTATGTGGCAGGATGTGGCAGTATGTCTACAGTCAATCACGGAGTACAAAAAGAAAACCAGCCCCGTCACGGACATCAACGTCTTGCTCCCAAACAAATTAAACAACTTCTTTGCCCCCCTTTGAGGACAATACAGTGCCACTGACACAGCCCACTACCAAAGCCTGTGGGCTCTCCATGAACGTGGCTAACATGAGTAAAACATTTAAACGTGTTAACCCTCACAAACGGCATCCCTAGCCGCGTCCTCAGAGCATGCGCAGACCAGCTGGCTGGTGTGTTTACGGACATATTCAATCAATCCCTATCCCAGTCTGCTCTGCCCAAATGCTTGACGATGGCCACCATTGTTCCTGTTACCAAGAAAGCTAAGGTAACTGAGCTAAATGACTATCGCCCCGTAGCACTCACTTCCATCATCATGAAGTGCTTTGAGAGACTAATCAAGGATCATATCACCTCCACCCTACCTGATACCCTTGACCCACTCCAATTGTCTTACCGCCCCAATAGGGCCACAGACGACGCAATCGCCATCGCAGTGCACACGGCCCTTTCTCATCTGGACAAGAGGAATACCTATATAAAAATGCTGTTCATTGACTACAGCTGAGATGTGCAACTGGGTCCTGGACTTTCTGACAGGCCGCCCCCTGGTGGTGAGGGTAGGAAACAACATCTCCACCCCGCTGATCCTCAACACATGGGGCCCCACAAAGGTGCGTTCTCAGCCCTCTCCTGTAGTCCCTGTTCACCCATGACTGACTGCATGGCCATGCACGCTTCCAACTCAATCATCAAGTTTGCAGACGACACTACAGTGGTAGGCTTGATTACCAACAACGATGAGACAGCCTACAGGGAGGAGGTGAGGGCCCTCTGAGTGTGGAGTCAGGAAAATAACCTCTCACTCAACATCAACAAAACAAAAGAGATGATCGTGGACTTCAGGAAACAGCAGAGGGAGCATCCCCCCATCCACACTGATGGGACAGTAGTGGAGAAGGTGGAAAGTTTTAAGTTCATCGGGATACACATCACGGACAAGCTGAAATGGTCCACCCACACAGACAGTGTGGTGACGAAGGCGCAACAGCGCCTCTTCAACCTCAGGAGGCTGAAGAAATTTGGCTTGTCACCTAAAACACTCACAAACTTTTCCAGATGCACAATCGAGAGCATCCTGTCGGGCTGTATCACCACCTGGTACGGCAACTGCTCCGCACACAACCGCAAGGCTCTCCAGAGGGTGGTGCGGTCGGCACAGCGCATCACCAGAGGCAAACTACCTGCCCTCTAGGACAGTTACAGCACCTGATGTCACAGGAAGGCCAAAAATATCATCAAGGACAACAACCACCCGAGCCACTGCCTGTTCACCCCGCTACCATCCAGAAGGCGAGGTCAGTACAGGTGCATCAAAGCTGGGACCGAGAGACTGAAAAACAGATATCTCAAGTCCATCAGACTGTTAAACAGCCATCACTAAGATAGTGGCTGCTGCCAACATACGGACTCAAATCTCTGGCCACTTTAATAAATGTATCACTAGTCACTTTAAATAACGCCACTTTAATAATGTCTACAAATCCCCCCCAAAAAAAATTAAGAACATTTTATTTAACATTTATTTAACCAGGTAGGCTAGTTGAGAACAAGTTCTCATTTACAACTGCGACCTGGCCAAGATAAAGCACAGCAGTTCGACACATACAACAACATTACTCATCTCATATGTATATACTGTATTCTATACCATCTACTGCATCACTCATCTATATATTTATATGTACATATTCTTATTCAGCCCTTTACATTTGTGTGTTTTAAGGGAGTTATTGTGAAATTGTTAGATATTACAGCACTGTCGGAACTAGAAGCACAAGCATTTTGCTACACTCGCATTAACATCTGCTAACCATGTGTATGTGACCAATAAAATGTGATTTGATTTGCAAAGAAGACCTAGTTAAGCTGCAGCTGGCCCAGAACAGAGTCGCACGTCTTGCTTTTCATTGTAATCAGAGGGCTAGTATTAATTATATATATGCCAGTCTCTCTTGGCTAAGAGTTGAGGAAGACTGACTGCGCACACACACACACACACACACACACACACACACACACACACACACACACACACACACACACACACAAACACACACACACACACACACACACACACACACAAACACTACATATTTTTAAATGTAAATTGTAAAGTATCTTGTCTGTAATGTATGTTATGTGTCGGACCCCAGTAAGACTAGATGTTGCCATTGGCGTCGGCCAGCGCATGTGAGCGGAGTTGAGTGGTTGGAAATCCCGCTCATCGTTAATGGAGAGGTGCAGCACACCGCTCTGACCCTCCATGTCCTTTCCTACCACTCCGCTAAAAACCGCTCCGTGCTCACATGAAGAAAAAAATTCCCTCTCCAAATTCGCTCCATTCATTAAAATCACAATTGAACCAACACCCATCTATTTTTGTGACTACCTGGATGTACCAATTGGTGTTTAAGTATTGAAACCAAATCATATGGATTCAAATTTTTATTTGAATTAACATGAAAAGGTGAATGTAAGAAGTGAGCATCATTTCAAATAGGCTACATGTCATATTAAACCACATATAAACACTCTAAATAGGTCAGGAGCCAGACAGGGAGCCTAAAATAATTATTTAAGCTAAATTGTTTCAATTATTTCAAGGCTATAGCCTACAAAGGAATACATTTTGAAGCATTTGCAAGTGCGACACAATAGGCTGGTAGGGACATAATGCGCTCAGCATTTAAACATTTAGTTGTATTAAATCCTTCTCTAAATGTGCATATATGCTGTGACTTACTTAGAATTCAATACAAATTAAAACAAAAAATGACTTATTGGTGACTTTGAATTCTTTTTTAGAAACAAGTTTGGCCAGTCTGTGGTGTCAGGCTCATGTGATGGTGCCTAGAGAGCAGGCCAGCAGCGGAGAATATCCTCTCCACACTTGTAGAGCCACTGGGGATATTAAACACCCTTTTGGCCACTCTTGCCAGGCTGGGCAGAGATGCAGAGTTGTTTTATTTTTCTTTAGGTATTCTTATATAACCCAATCAAAACGGAAAGCTCCTTGAACGTGGGAAAATGCCAGGCCTATTGGGACAAAATCAATTATGGCTTATTGTATAGATAATAGGACAAAAATGAGCAAGACGTTTAAGAGGCCAGATTTTTTGTTTATAAATACTTTGCTACTATGACACAATTAGTTATCTACCCACCTCGTTCCTTTCTTTTAGCATGTGCACATAGTATGTAGACCATCATGGTTTTGGGATAAGTGTCTTTTCAGATTCCACAATGATTCTTTAGTTGTGGACACTACATCACCACACTCCCTCTCTTGCTCTTGGTCCTCATCTTTGTAAGTCACCTTGATTTAGCAACTGGGTGTTTTATCAGTTTCTTTATGAAAATATTTAGTGAACTCCATGACAGTAGCTAAAGCAAGGGGCTGTAGCAGCACACAAATAGACTATGAATGAATGCTGGGGCGGACACGCCCTGAGCTCATGAAGTGTGAGCGCTACTGGAGGGAAATTGGAGCTGGACGAGAAGGCCGAAGCTCCTCGCTCTGTTCCAGCTCCGCTCACATACTCTGGCGTCGACTAATGGGGATCCTAATAAATTAAACACACACAGAGATACACATCCAGCAAACACACAGTAAATACACAGCATAAACACCAGAACCATGGCCCAGTTCCCTAGTGTTGGACTAATAACCTTTTTCCCAATCAAGCTATGCATGTTATTTTCTAACAATGTAATATATCCATCTGTGTGAAGGCCATTGAGGGCTTTGCTCTGATGGTAAAGAGAACAGCTCAGATCCTGCAGTCGTTTGGGACAGAGCTAGCAGAGACCGAACTACCCAATGACATCCAGGCTACCAGCAACCTACTGGGGACACACATCAACAAGAAGAGCAAGATGAAGGTACAGATCAGGCACACACACACACACACACACACACACACACACACACACACACACACACACACACACACACACACACACACACACACACACACACACACACACACACACACACACACACACACACCTCCACCTCCACCTCCAGAAAGATGAATACACAAAATAATATGATGGGTTAAATCTGTGTTTGTGTCTCCAGGAGGATCTGCTGGTGGCTTTAGGACAGGGCAGCAGACTGTTGGAGAGTATTAATGAGCCAGTGGTCAGAGACCCAGACCACAACATGAACCAGGACGAACTGGAGAACCTGGCCACTGTACAGAGGTTAGAACACACACTGGGAACCTAGAACACACACTGGGAACCTAGAACACTGGGCTTAGAATACACACTGGGAACCTAGAACACTGGGGTTAGAATACACACTGGGAACCTAGAACACTGAGGTTAGAATACACACTGGGAACCTAGAACACACACTGGGAACCTAGAACACTGGGCTTAGAATACACACTGGGAACCTAGAACACTGGGGTTAGAACACACACTGAGAACCTAGAACACTGAGGTAGAACACCCACTAGGAACCGAGAACATTGGGGTTAGAACACACTCAGGGCACCTAGAACACTTGGTTCATAGATACACAGGAAATATAGAACCCTGGAGGACTTGATGAATGCAAGAGGTGAGAACACATAACAGCTTTTGCTCCTCACCATGATAAGGACTGGCAGTGCTGGGTCCTCTGAGGTCAGAAGGAGTATTTTGGAGAACACTGGTGACAGAGAAGACAAAACAGGCGGTCATCTTTCACATTCAACTCAGTAGAGTGAGCAAAACACACAGAGGAATAGCAGAAAATGTCTCATGACTCCTCTTTTCTAATCTTCTCTTTATCTCAATCTTTCCCTTTCCCATCTCTCTCTTTCACCCCCTCTGCCTCATCTCTCCCTCTCTCTCTCTCTCTCTTACCCTTTGACCATCTTTCCCTCCCCATCTCTCTCCTCCCCTCTCCTCTATCCATCTTCTCTCCTCTCCCTCTACCCCCTCTCCTCTCCCTCCACCCCCTCTCCTCTCCCTCTATCCCTCTCTCCCTCTCCTCAATCAGACTGCTTTCCCAGTTGAATGAGACAGAACGGGCATTTGATGAGTTCTGGGAGAGACATAAGACCAAGCTGGAGCAATGTCTGCTACTCCGCCACTTTGAACACAACTACAGAGAGGTGAGTGGGACAACACATGACTACACACACCTGACTTCTGTACACCTTGGGTAACATACACTAGTTACAGTACCTGAGAGCAATACACCAGAGAGCAACATACACCTTACAAACTAAGTAGATCTCTGAAGCAATTATACCCCTGATCCTGGTACACCTATGTGACATTGACACGGCCACCTGTGTGTGTGTGTGTGTGTGTGTATGTCACACCTGATCTTTGTATACCATGTCTGTGTGTGCATGTACAACCAGATCTGAGTATACGTTGTGTGTATGTCATACCAAATGTCATTACATTTGTCTGTATGTTTCCAACCTGTGTCTGTTCTAACTGCTGTACTACTGTTCCAGGTGAGGTGTCTGCTGGACCAGGTGGCAGAGAGATTGACAGCTTTCTCGGAGGTGGGAATAAGCCCCGCCCACGCTGATCACATCTTCCGCGAGCTGAGCAGCCACGAGGAGAGAGTCTGTGTAAGTAAACAAACACACTGATAGACATGTATTATCCAGAGTACATATAGAAATCAATGTCGCATCTCTCTTATCTTTCCATCTCTCTCTCTCCCTCCTATCCCACTCCTTCCTTCCTTCCTTCCTTCCTTCCTTCCTTCCTTCCTTCCTTCCTTCCTTCCTTTCTCTCTCTCTCTCTCTCTCTCTCTCTCTCTCTCTCTCTCTCTCTCTCTCTCTCTCTCTCTCTCTCTCTCTCTATCTCTCTCTCTCTTTCTTTCTCTATCTCTCTCTCTCTTTCTTTCTCTCTCATTTTCTCTCTCTCTCTCTCTCTCTCTCTCTCTCTCTTTCTCTCTCTCTTTCTCTCTCTCTCTCTCTCATTTCCTCTCTCTCTCTCTCATTTTCTCTCTCTTTCTCTCTCTTTCTCTCTCATTTTTTTTCTCTCTCTCTCTCTCTCTCTCTCATTTTCTCTCTCTCTCTTTCTCTCTCATTTTCTCTCTCTCATTTTCTCTCTCTCTCTCATTTTCTCTCTCTCTCTCATTTTCTCTCTCTCCCTCTCTCTCATTTTCTCTCTCTCTCTCTCTCATTTTCTCTCTCTCCCTCTCTCTCATTTTCTCTCTCTCTCTCTCTCATTTTCCCTCTCTCTCTCTCTCTCTCTCATTTTCTTTCTTTCCCCCTTTCCCTCTGTAGGAGGTACTGGACCGAACCCAGGCTCTGGCCCGTGAGGGTGACGAGTTGATCCAGAACTCCCACTATGCTGAGGACTCCATCCAGCCCAAATGCATCGAGCTCCGAGCCGTGAACGAGGAAATGAGCACTTACCTGAGAGCAAAGAAAGACCACTTACTCAGAGCTATAGAGCTGCACCACAGCCTGGAGAGGGTGAGAGGGACATAAACACACACACATACACTACCATTCAAATGTCTTTGTTTTTGAAAGAAAATCTATTTTTTTGGTCCATTAAAATAACATCAAATTGATCAGAAATACAGTGTAGACATTGTTAATGTTGTAAATGACTATTGTAGCTGGAAATGGCTGATTTTTAATGGAACATCTACATAGGCGTACAGAGGCCCATTATCAGCAACCATCCCTCCTGTATTCCAATGGCACGTTGTGTTAAAGAAGCAATAAAACTGGCCTTCTTGAGACTAGTTGAGTATCTGGAGCATCAGCATCTGGAGCATCAGTTCAATTGCAGGCTCAAAATGGCCAGAAACAAAGAACTTTCTTCTGAAACTCGTCAGTCTATTCTTGTTCTGAGAAATGAAGGCTATGCCATGCGAGAAATTGATGAAATTTAATGAAGCTGCAAGTTGAGGACTTGTGAGGCGTCTGTTTCTCAAACTAGACACTCTAATGTACTTGTCCTCTTGCCTAGTTGTGCACCAGGGCCTCCCACTCCTCTTTCTATTCTGGTTAGAGACAGTTTGCGCTGTTCTGTGAAGGGAGTAGTACACAGCGTTGTACGAGATCTTCAGTTTCTTGGCAATTTCTACCATGGAATAGCCTTCATTTCTCAGGACAAGAATAGACTGACGATTTTCAGAAGAAAATTCTTTGTTTCTGGCCATTTTGAGCCTGTAATCGAACCCACAAATGCTGATGCTCCAGATACTCAACTAGTCTCAAGAAGGCCAGTTTTATTGCTTCTTTAATCAGAACAACAGTTTTCATCTGTGTTAACATGATTGCAAAAGGGTTTTCTAATGATCAATTAGCCTTTTAAAATGATGAACTTCGATTAGCTAAAACAACGTGCCTTTGGAACACAGGAGTGATGGTTTCTGATAACGGGCCTCTACGCCTATATAGATATTCCATTAAAAATCAGCCGTTTCCAGCTGCTACTCACATTAACAATGTCTACACTGTGTTTCTGATCAATTTTATGTTATTTTAATGGACAGAAAATGTGTTATTCTTTCAAAAACAAGGAAATTTCTAAGTGACCCCAAACTTTTGAACAGTAGTGTGTATATATATACACACAAAGTCAAAAAAAGTCAATCAAATGCATGTAGAAACACACACACACCACCCCATATACCCCTAAAAACACACACTCAACCCCCCTCTCTACCAGGCTTCTAAGTGGTGTGATGATGGCATCTACCTGCTGGCCTCTCAACCCGTGGACAGGTGTCAGTCACATGACGGGGCGGAGTCAGCACTACAGGAGATTGAGCGTTACCTGGATACGGCGGGACAGAACAAACTGACTGATCCTAGTGCCATCTGCAGGGACTACAAGACAGTGCTCAACCAGGAGTTCAGGGTAAGAGAATCCAATTCTATGACTCGGACATGCACTCAGACCTGGATTGATGTCATTAAAATGTCATCATAATGTGAACAATTAAATGTAAAGAAAAGATGACACAGCAAACAAACAGCTATCAAAAACTGAGTGTCCCAGGGTGTAATTCTGCTCCCTGCTCCTCTTCTCCTTCTCTCCTCCTCTCTCATCCTTTTGCCTCTCCTCCCTCAGGACCAAGTGGAGAAGGTGTTCCAGAAGCAGGTTTCCATGCAGGAGATGTTTGACAAGAGGAGGGTCAGTCTGAAGAAGCTGGCAGCCAAACACACCAGGCCAGTCCAGCCTGTGGCCCCAAGGCCTGAAGCCATCAAGTCCCCACTGTCCTCGCCAGGTGAGTCCTTATATACCACCTGTCCTGAAGTACTACCAGTCCTTATGTACCATTATGTCCTTGTATACACATCATCAGTACCCTGTCATCACACATACAGTCCTGACATAGGGTTAATGTTATTTTAACTAGATCGGGCAATGTATATTTAAATTTGTGTATAGTGTTAATATCCCACCTCACCTCCTCCACTCTCTCATTCTCTCCCCCATAGCAAAGAGAGTGCTGGAGAAGAGCTGCTCAGAGGGAGACTCTGTGAACAGGGTCAGCTGTAGAAAGGTAAGTGGAGGTCCCTCTTGTGTTTTACTGTGGGGTAGAAATGATCATAACTGCAGTATGCATGTCAAATGAGACACTAGCTCCAGTAGTTTCAGCAGACACTCATCCTGTGGTGTGTTCTCAGGTGGAGGGCCAGCTACAGAGCAACAGAAGTGCCTCTATGTCAGAGGAGGACGAGAACCTGGCCATCCTCAGAAAGTAAGTTTGGTCAGTGTTTTGTCCGATGTTATGTCTGACTACATATCTGTGAGTCTGTGGTGTTTCTCTGACTTTTGTGTGTAGTGTTTCACCCATAGAAATAATAACGATTATCATCTGGTGTCTGTATCATGTAAGCCTGAACTGTCTACATTATGTCTGACTGTGCTCTCTCTATGGAGACATGTAATGAATGAGCTGCTGGAGACAGAGAGGGCATACGTGGAGGAACTGCTCTGTGTTCTACAGGTGTGTATCTCTCTATCCCTCTCCCCTGGACCATCTGAAACCTCTTCGTCCTCCTCTCACACGTGCGTATCGGTCTTAACTGTGTTCGTCCTATTGGGTGTTTCAGGGCTATGCATCAGAGATGGACAACCCAGCCATGGCCAGTCTCATGCCCATTCCTCTGCAAAACAAGAAAGATGTGCTGTT